>NW_004567104.1:54136394-54143470 GCF_000260355.1 Condylura cristata | reverse complement strand
AAACACTTGAATACATTGTAAACATTATGGCTTATTTAAAAGGTGAGAGGAATGCATTTTATTTTTGTATGATAAAGATGCTTGTTTTATTTATTATTTTAAAGATTTATTTATTTCTGCATACAGAACTGGGTGGGACACAGGCCAGAGGTGCAGGGGCAGTGAGAGGATTCACCAGAGACAGAGTGGGGAGCAGAACAAACCCACTGACAAAGTACACTGCTGAGGGGAGCGGCGGGCAGGCCACAGCATGTGGATTACCTGGGGACAGGTGGGGATAGAACACCTGCTGAAGTGGCTTTAGCTTCTTAGTGCTGTTCTTTAACCTGCTGCGCCACCAGGGAGGCCTGAATGTTTGTATTTTTAAGACATGTTTAATCTCAAATATCTGATTCATGTATACATGGGTGTATGTATACATATACATGGGTGTATATGTAAATATGTATGTATCTATCATGTAAAACTATTTTCTATTTTTTTCCCCATAAAAGTACTGGGTATAGGCCAGTTGCATGTGGTGAGAAGCTTCACTAGAGGCAGAGTAGGGAACAGAACAGGCAGATCTACTGAAAGACACTGCTGAGGGGAGGAGTGGATGAGTTTGGAGAGGTCTGCTATGCCTTATGTGGGTCAGCTCCCAGGCCGGGGTTTGGGGGTGGTGGCTTGTGTGTCTGGGAGGGGGAGGGAAACTCAGGCTATTGTGGTGATAGTACTGAGACTCAACCCTGAGGCCATTAGGGGTTAACCTTAAAACTACTCATTGTCGAACCCTCCCTGGTGGCATAGCGCATTGGGGCACAGCACTGGGACGCTCAGGCCACTTCCACGGAGTTCTCATGAGTTCGATCCCCGCCTGCCCAGGAGGTGACCACATGGCGTGGCAGACCTCTCCTGACCCGTCCGCTGCTCCCCTCAGCAGTGTACTTCGTCGATCTGCCTATTCTGTTCCCCACTCTGTCTCTGTGAAGCCTCTTGCCACCCCTGAGCCTCTGGCCTGTACCCCAGTTCTGTATGTACAAATAAATAAATCTTAAAAAAAAAAATCTACTCATTGTTTTAAGAGGATTCAAAGCAGGGTTTTGCCTGGGCCAAAGTGACATATCCAATTTGTAGTTAGAATTTATCACTAGCATCATGTCTAGACTTTAGAAAATTAAATTCATGTTATCTTAAACAGTCTTTCTGTAGAGGACCTTTGAATAGATAAGTGGTAGTGGTCTCTATCGTGCAGCTTTTTAAACTCAATTCATTTATATTTTAATGTTTATGCTAAAATATAATTACTAAAGTTGTTTTTTGGACAGTTTGTTTTGTTAAACACTAGAACAATTGATAATGTCACTGAATACTTTATGCAAAATAGTTTTTTTATATCGGTAAAGACACTACAAAATTAAGTTTAAAAAATTAGAATAATGAATCAACTATTTTGAGTGCTTACAATATACCAAACACTTTTATAATTGCTTTTATTCATTCATGTTATGTAACATGTGGCAGAAGCTGATATGCACAAATATTGAAGAATTGTCATCAAGGTCACACAGCTGGTGTGAAATAGATATAATGTTAAAATATTGTAATATGAAAATAAAAGAATATTGTCCCATGTCTATTCTCTTAGTTATCTCATTAAGGCAACTGGTAATACATATCTTCAATATAAATTGAAATTATTTTTAAAAATCATGATTTATGATTAATTAAGTGACATGAGAACAATTTTTTAATAACTTGAATATGATCGTGACTAACTGAAAATTATTACAATTAATCTTATATTTTATTTTCATTAAGGTTATGTAACTAGGCTGTTTCTTTATGTCTATATCTATATCTATATATCTATATATATCTCATCCTCATGAGTATTAAAATGAGTAAATATGACATAAAATTTACTCTGGATGTCAGCAACCTGAGGAATATAGAAAAAATTGATTGTAAGCATTACTCACTTTGGAATTATCAGACACTACTGACCTAGGGTTCATTTTCTGGCTTATGAAAATTAATAGAATATAAGGAAAACAGATGAGAAAGTTTACAATACTCAAAAGAAATAATAACAGAGGATTAAGAAAAATCTCATACAAACTACTTTTCACCATGAATTTAATGATTTCAATACAGCAAGTACTGGTTTGCTTTAAGTTAGAGGATTTGATCATAGCTTTGTCATGAATTAGGTAATTTTTTTCAATGAAGACACATCTGTCTCATTGATGATGATAATGATGCTGATGATGATACCAGTATATCTCCATTATCTGTAAAATTATTCTTTTTTGGCAATCTTTCAAAATGCTGCCAATAATTTATTGATAACAGACTTCAACACATCATGAAAATTTCAGCTCATCAAGGATTAATTGAGTGCTTATCCTATAATAGAATGTGACTAGAAATACAGTAATGGTGAAGGTTATCCCTGACTTAAATTGCATTTGAAAGAAATAGTGGAGAAAAACATCCATAAACTAGCTCCAATAAGCCATGAAACATATAGCAGTACTTAAAAAAAAATTTCCTGAACAGACAGGAGCAATTAATTGTGTCTGAGGATGAAGGGTAGAGGAGACCTTTTATAGTGTAGCCATCACTGTGCTGTACTTTGGATGATGTGTATCAGCTCACCAGGGAAAAGGGGTATTCCAGTAAAATCTCAGGAAATGAGAGAAGACATTATACTTATCTTCTTAGAGAATGAAATAACTTTGTAATACCTTTGTAGGACAAACAATTGGAACCTTGATTCCAGACAGATACGTATAAGTGTTGGGTATTGTAGACATTAAATTAGGGATGTGAAATTCCTGGCACCTTTAGGAAGTCAACCTTTTTATTGAGAGTAAGAGGGTGTCCTCCCTGGTGGCCGAGGGGTTATGCCTCAGTGCTGTCACTGCCTTGGCCCAAGTTCTGACTCTACCAGGGAGGTGACCTGCATGGCACAGCAGACCTCTCCTGTCTCACACACTTCTTCCCTGAGCAGATTCAGTGAATCTGATTGTTCTGCTCCCCACTATGTCTCTGTGAATCCTCTCACTGTCCTCCTTTGCCCACCCCTCTCAACCCTCTAGCCTATATCCCAGACCTTATGCAAAAGAAAAAGCCTCAAAAAAAAAATAGTAAGAGGAATTGGAGGTGAAATTTCAAATCGTGGAAGAGGACCTAAACCTTGGTTATGCAATAGCAGAACTATAGACATAAAGAAATTACTAAACCAATTTAATTGAGTAAGTTAGGGTTATAAGATGAGTTAGCAGATTTAAGTACCATGCTTCCACATTTTAAGTATTTTGAAAAAAAAATACCCATAATAATCTGAGAGTAACTTTTTGATTCTGTTTAAAAAAATGGGGATAAGAGTTGCATTGTAACAAATTTTTATTAGTTTTGTAGTTAAATCCAGTTAAATCACATCAAATGTTGATGTGTGTTTACCATAATGCAACTGACTTGCTAAATTGAAATCAAGTCTTTTTTTTTTCTTAAAAAAAATAAAAAGGTATTTAATTTGCACTGTGACCAGTCATCCTTCTGATTATATGTTTAAATATAGTTCTAATTGATCTAGGAATCTTTGCTATAATTTGCAGAGGAGGAATGACAGATTTCACAAGTTAGTTGTTTCTTAATGACACATTTCAGTTTGAGTAGAAAATGGATATAAAACCACACAGGAATAAGGTAGTTAGAAAGATACATGATGAAAAAAAGTTATTTTCTAATGCATACAAACACATTGATAAATCAAATGTGAGAATATAAAGAGAATATTAAGGTGTGAGGAAAATGTATAAATTTTATCTGTACAATTTTTTGTTTGTTTAGAGAAGATAGAAGTACACAAGATTTGATAGTAAAAATCAAAAGCATATGAACATATTAAATGAAATCATGTAGCTTTACTAAATAAAATATTACTGGTAAAAAATTTTAAGATGCATAACTTTATAATAAAAAGTACATGTAAACTGAAATAAAATATATGTGACCTAAAGCTCCATGGATCTTTCAACCACCAACACTATTCCAAAATAACATAATTTGATCATTTAAGCTCTCTAAACAATATAAGTTTTTTATGTCTGTAATTTATAATTAGTTTTATTAAATAATGAAATTCAGTATAACATTATTACTTAAGTGAATGCAGCATATATCATAATGATGCTGGTGACTATGTGACTAGATACCGAGAAAGAAACCTGTTAATCTGTCTACTAGAAGTATATATAAGAAAGGCCAAATTATTCAAACAATTCAAAGCAGAGATATTGAAACAAACATGGATTCAATAAACAAGTCCAGACATATTTAGCTTGATTACTAGGATAGAAATAGCTAATTAGAATAGAATATAGAGAAAACGGATATGTTATCTAAAATAAAAACACTTGAATACATTGTAAACATTATGGCTTATTTAAAAGGTGAGAGGAATGCATTTTATTTTTGTATGATAAAGATGCTTGTTTTATTTATTTTTTTAAAGATTTATTTATTTCTGCATACAAAACTGGGGTACAGGCCAGAGGTGCAGGGGCATTGAGAGGATTCACCAGAGACAGAGTGGGGAGCAGAACAGACCCACTGACAAAATACACTGCTGAGGGGAGCAGAGGACAGGTCAGGAGAGGTCTGCCGTGCCATGTGGGTCATGACTTCCAGGGTGGGAATTGAACTCGCGCTGAAGTGGCTTCAGCTTCTTAGTGCTGTGCTTTAACCTTCTGCACCACCAGGGAGGGCCCAGATCTTTTTTTTTTTTTTTTTTTTATCTTCAATGCCCTGAATTGTTTTCCTGGTCATTGGATCAATTTATTGCTATTTAAAATACAGAGCCATTGGTGAGGGGTATGATATGTTACACATTATTAATTACTTTATAATAAATAGCCTCAAAGCAGTTTAAAAATTCCCTGTGAGAGCTTCCCTGATGGAGCAGAGGGTTAAGTTGCAACACAAAGAAGCCATCTGCAACCACTACAGCACAAGTTCCATCCCCAGCCAGGGAGGTGATCCACATGGTGTTGCAGACCTCTCCTGACCCATCTGCTGCTTCACTCAGCAGTGTAGTTCAGTAAATCTGCCTCTTTTGCTCCCCACTCTGACTATGATGAATGCTTCCAACCACCCCTGCACCTCTGGCCTGTGCCCACATCTGTATACATAAATAAATGAATCTTTTTTTCAAAAATTTATAAAACTCAAGTGCAGTTTTTCATGATAATGTTCTTCAACAATGAGATCCATCTTCTAGTAATTGTGTCATAATAATCTATAGTACATAAATTAACTTCTGTTCTGTTCTGACAGACCTAAACAGCTTTTCTAGTTACAATGTATAACAGTATTTATCAGTATTTAAATTATAGTTTAAAAATCAGGAGGTAGTAATAAATGGCACTTTAGAGTTAGTATGTAAAATGATGTATAAAAGCTGTCTTCACATTCTATTTTTTTAAAGTGAACAACAGTAATGTCTTTTCAAGAATGAAACATTTTAAAGAAATAGGGAGAAATAATTCAAAGGGGACATCATATATTTCTGTGTTAATTTATGAGTATGCTACCTGTTAAAATCAATATTTAACTTGAAAATTTGAGTTAATTCTTGTTAGATTTTTTTTTTTTTGCCACACATAGAGTAGAAAATAACTCATACTCCAAATATATTATGCTTTTGTAAATCTTCTCTTGGTGGAAAACAATTACTCTATTCTGTTGTAGCAGTGAAAGCCTGCAATAAAATAGACTCAAGTTCATTCTCGGCAGATACTCATTTCTACTAAACTGCACTGCTTCAAATCATTGTTGTTGTTGTTAATTTTCCTTTCCTTGGAAATCTGAGAAAATCCTATGCTTTGGATAATGGACACAGAGTTTCTTTCTTTCTTTTTTTTTTTTTTTTTAAATCCATCGCCATGTTTTTGACACGCCATGCAATCACAACACCAGCATTGGTCTGAGCATGATGACATCTTGTCAGACTGATGAGCGGTGCCTACCTTGGTGTTTCATGTTTTCTAGATAACAAGGTGAAACGTGAGTAAACAATACACAACAAGAGGACAGAATAATCCCCATTTGCTTTCTATTACTTACAATTTTTCTAAAAATTATGTTAGTTTTACAAAATGAAGCTATAGATTTAAGTTTCAGAAATGGAAAATGGAATTATAGGTCTGCACATAATACTCTGAGCTTAGAAAATTAGAAATTCAAACAACTACCTTATGTGATATATATTTATGCCTATATTTGCATAGTTGTATATGGATTTAAGTGAAGTCTGAATCTTTATAAATAGATTGTACAGATCAATTGACCCCACCACCACCTCGAATAGTGATTTAGGAGATTTTCTTCTAAAAGAATAAGTAACATGACAATACTTTATTACAAAAGCTAATACAATATCATTTTATCTTTAAAAATATACCTATCTAGTATTAACATATAAAACATAAAATACATTTTACATGTAATGTTAATCTGCTTTCCAAAATCAAATTATTCACAAATTAAATTAACGTTATAATTATGTTATTTTTTATGTAGTTTCATAGTAAATTCATTTATGATTACTGGTTTGTGTGTATGTTTTCTTTTACCTTTCTTTTACATAAAGCTATATGTAATTTTCTAACTAGAACTTGCATACTTATTATTGTAACATTACCATTTAAATTCCTTTTTCCACTGAGATTTAAAAACTCTACCTTATTCATCTGTAACCACTATTTATCAGTGATTGCAGTACTAATGTGTTACACAACAGTATAAAGTTCAGGAGCTTGGTGATAATACACCTTGATTTATATTGATTGATCTGCAGGTTCTCTGTGGTTTCCTGGTCCACTCTGGGGTAGGCTTCAGGATATACCTTGAGATAAGGTCTGACTCTGATAGCTCTCATTCTTGGGGTCTGTCTGTAGGGGTAGCTGAGCACTATAAAGAATAATTTTTGTGGTAAATGGAGATTATAAGAAGTTCACACAATTCAAAATATTAAAGTTGTCTAGCCTATAGAGAAAGATAAACATATGATTTCATTAATATATAGCACA
>NW_004567104.1:54100930-54136089 GCF_000260355.1 Condylura cristata | reverse complement strand
AAACAAACTTTTTGGACTATACAATTAATTAGTGGTTGCCAGAAGATAAGGATAAACGTGAAGAAGATGAGGGTAAATGGTGAAGGAGAGATTTGGACTTTCAGCAGTGAATGCTATGTAGTATAAGCACATGTTGATATTCAGTGATGAATACCTCACATTTGTATAATATCATAGTGTAACATTACTTCATTCAAAACATAGGATATATGTCTGATGTGATAATATATTTGTTTTCCCACATTCCAGTGGACAGTGTAAATCCAATGGCCATGTCCCAAATCTGTGAACAGTGAAATATACTCCATGAACAATTAAGCCATCATGTGGGCCAGGGAAGATGAAAGAATTGTGGAAAGAATGCCATTGATCACTAGTGAGAAGGCAGTTAACTTCTTTCCATGTACATTTTAACTACACACAACTGCTGCTCAACATTTAGCAACCAAAATGATTTAATTTTGACATTGGTATTGAATTTGTTGATGTGGGAAATATATGACCTTTTTAGTTTATATGTTAATTAATTTTTGATAAAAGTATGCATCTCTGTGTGTATTTACTAAAGATCCGTGATTCATTTTATTTAATGAATGGATGTTATTTTGCGATATAGGACTCAATATCAATATTAGGTATTCTCTTTCCAGAAACAAAAGAAACATACTATATGCACTGAGATTGACTGATACAGGCTCACAATACAATTATCTTATCTCTGGACTGAAAGTGGACAAAAGTCACTTAACTAAGACAGGGGGAGACCATAGAGCAGATGGCATGTTTAGAGAGATACCACATTCCTCTTATGTATAGTTCTTGTAGAACCTTATTTTTTTGTTCCCAAACTATTGGGAAATTTGAAAACTACAGTACCACATGTCAATGTAAATAACATTAATCACTGAATAATATCTATTATTATTAATATCGATTTATAATACAAGGTATTCACTCACATTTATCTTCTAAAGAACTATTTGGAAAAGTATATTTTATGACTACTTAAAAGTAAAATATTCTCCCTATTCTCCTAATACCAGTAATTGTGGAATTACTGTGTATCATTTGAAAGCATGCTATCTAGTTGGGACACAGCATTATGTGTATTGCTTTATTTTGAGATAAGTTTCCCCTGTTATTTATCAGATGGTTTGACTTGTCAACTATATTATTTTAAATTTTATTGATGTAACATTGAAACACTGTTTGTGATTTCCAAGTATAGGATCACACACTTTTGGTGCATGTTACCACACCACACATGCTACCAAGCAATCCGTCATCTTCATAATGGTCCATTGTGCCTTATCCCACCTGTGCTTCCCCTACCTGACCAAGGTAGCCTCACTTCTATGGTCAGATTTCTGGGTTTGATTGCTTTGATTTCTCTGTATTCTAAATGACACCGCCTTGTATTTGTCTTTCTCCTTCAGACTTACTTCATCTAGCATTTTCCCCTCTAGTGTCATCCATGTTGTCACAAATAGTTGTGGTTAATCATTTTTATAGCTGCATAGAAATCCACTGTGCATAGATACAGCACATTATTGCAATCTACTCATCAATCTTTAGGTATTTAGGTTGTTTCCGCAAGTGTACTATTATCAGTCGTATTACAGTGAAAATAAGAGATGCATACTCCTTCAAATTAGTATTTTTGCATTCTTTGGGTAGATACCCATGAGTAGAATTGCTGGATCATATGATAGGCCTATTTTTAACATTTTTAGAAATGCTGGGTTTAAGGGCAAATACTTTGCAACCGATTTTCACTCTCTGGGAATTCACACCCAGATTCCTCAATCTATGTTTTGATAGGATATAAGCATGTTCAGATGCATTTTATTTCCTCTATATCATCTTAGCATTTAATTTTTATGATTACATTATTTCCTTTTTGTTTTGCCTTTTTATAACTCTACATTTCTTTTTTATAAATTGTAAATCTAATTCTGTAAGGATTCATAGTTACAAGTAGATAAGTCTTTTGCAGTAAGTAATTTTGACCTTATGAAATATTTTGGTATTTTAGTACACGCTGTCATCCATTGGATGTACCCTTTAATCTTATAGAGATGAGCAACCTAAATGTGCACCTCAGCAGAGATGTAAACCTTCTCAAAGGGTGTTATTATGCATAATATTCCCTAGAAATGTTTAAAATGGTAAAAATGGAGATTTCGTGTTTGGGGAATGGGCCTATAATGATTTTAAGCATTGTTTTCATAATAAATGTACCTTATGCTTTGCTTTAGTGATAATTTATAATATATTTAGGTACTGTGACAGATATCTGTACCTATTTGTTTTACTTTAATTAAAAATGACTCATAGAAAATGCAAAGACTTCAGCCCATGTTAGAGTAGAAGTACTATTTCCTTAAATAAACCTTTAGTGAAAGCTAATCAAATGAACATAAAATAAAAGTAACACTACACAAAACAAAATTAACAGACAACTATAAATCAGAGATATTCTGCAGGGGGAAGGTAAGGGAGAGGTATCAAAACAAGGGTGGAAGAGAAAAAGGGACTGTGGTGATGGTGCAGGGGTGAATTGGTGGTGGGAATTCTGTGGGAATTACACCTGATAAGAGAAAGCAGCTTGTACAAAAATGAACTATAATGTAAAATATAAATTAATTACTTAAATAAAAAAGTAACACTAATATTAAAGCTTTTAAATATTGCTGCCAATATTTATAATTTAAATTGTCTAAATAAATCTAACTTTGATTTCTATCAGACTTTTTTTTTTTAACATCTTCCTGATAAGGCAGACTTACTCAGAAAGGGAGAAAAAAGAGGCACCTTCACGGTCACAGATGGGCAGAAGACTACTTATATGATTCAAACTTGACTCATTTATTTTGAAAAACTACATAAAATGCTAATGTATATGGAATTAAAAATATTATTTTAAAATGATAATATCTGTTTTGTAAATCTAAAATATAAATATTGTATTCTTAATAAAAATAAAACTTTATCTGATCTAGGATAGATATGTAGATATTAAATACTGCTAATTGGCTTCAATAAAAATGTAAATTTATTGCATTGTTTTAAAAAGTGTATGCATAGAGACTGCAGTTGCAGTGTTTTGTTTAATTAAATTGAAAGGTCATAAGAATGGAAACAGATTAAATGATATCAAATTGACAGCTCACCTTAGGACAGTAATTATAAACATCCTATTTAATATGAATATAGGCTGACCTATCAGCTCATTCTAGTAATCACCGATGTCCTTTCAGTAGCAGGTAGTATTGAAAATGTTGAATTAAACAGTTTAATTTACAATGAAATGAAATGAATCTCAGTAGAATAAATCAAACGTTTCACCCATGAAGGGTAATTATCTTTCTTTTTCTCAAAAAAAGACATCCATGACTGAGTTATGTCTTCTCATACTTAGATAGTAATGGAAGCTATTTCTAGATAGATATTTATATCCCATCATTTCATTTTTAATATTTTTTATAATTTTACCTGATATTCTAAAAATATTGTCAATAAAACAGCAATTACTTTGTCAGTTAATGTTGACGGCAGAAAGTGTGTAGTTAGAAAATATCAATTATTAATACAAATCTGTAAATTACAGCAACTATAATTATTACTATGAGTATAATTTTTCCCTAACTTTTAGCAATGTGAATCTAATTATTAGTGATTCCACATTGCCTCTCCCCCTTTTTTTCATAAAAGTAAGTTCGATTATAAATGAAAGAGAAGTTGAAATTACCTACTGGCATATTAAATCAGTTCCTACTTTGGCTTCAATCACTGAGGGCATAAATGAAACCTGTTACTGTGAATAAATATTTAACTGTCATAGATAAAGGCCCTGGTCCTCAAATAATTTGCAGATAATATAGAATCAAACCACAGTAACGTTCATTGAACAGTGTATACAAATTTTATTTAACTTACTTTCTCTAGTATTTGTATGACATTCCTTTTACTGAATATAACTCAGTCCTAAAAAGAGTTTTTTTTTTTTTTCCTATAGAAGCTGGCTTTGAAATTCTACTTCCTTTCAGAAGTCATTTTACCTTCCAAGTAGAGATGCACACTAAAGACCACTAATTTCAAATAGTCCCTGATTGCCTTACACAATTGTGTCTGTGTGTGCATATACACACAGACATACAGACATCCATAGGCACGCTTGCATGTGTGTATATATGTATGTATGTACACACACACACACACACACATATATATGTAGGTATAAGTGTATTATTTTTATATACCTATTGTGTGTATACACCACTACCTGTATTGCTGAGAAAGCAAGAACTTGCCTGTGTAATGTACATATATACGGGAAAGGAAAGGACCTTAATGTGGAGCTAGCTCTGTAGCAGATCCCTCAAGACTCTGATCTACTTTCCCAAATAGTTGCAAGAATGCACTAATAATATATTTTAGGAAGTGGGATTTAGGAGAACAAATGATTGATTTTCATTAGCTGGACAGTAGAGTGAGCACTGGATATGGGTTTGGCAGGAAGCCTTTGGGATAGTGGACAGAGGGAAAGAGAAATAAAGGTAGCTGGAGATCATTGTTTAAGTGGTCTGTTTTCCACATAAGGTCTGTTGGCCAAATCCTTCCAATGTGTAGAGTCCATGTAGAAAATGTCTTTATCAGGTTTACTAGGTTTTCATTGTACGAGTAATCATAATTACTTGTCAATAACAAGCAAGTTCTAGTATTGTAACAAAGTGGGGTCATATGTTATCTCATTTAACCAGCAGATAGAAAGGCAAAGTGCAACAGCAAAAAAAAAAAAAGGTAATGGGTAGTGGAAGTAGGATAGCTAAGCTGTAGGCAAAAAAGAATGCAGGTCTAGTTATGGGTTAGGTACCAATTTTCAGAGCTATGTAAAGTTTGATATGTGATGCTTTGCACAATGAATGCTAAATAGTCAAATATAAAAGAATGAAAAGAATCTTTGAATCCAAATGATTGTTACTTTAGCATTCTATTTCTTGAGTCCGTGTATAAGATGATCAATCATATAGCTACTACACATAAGATATACTTTCTCCAGAGGTGCTCAAATGAAGAAAATTATTATTTTTATGCATTAAATGTCTTATCATTATGTTACTTTAAATTTAACAAGTAAAAGGGAAAAGGCAATAAAAACCCAAGAACAAAACCAAGAAAATATTATAAATAGGGAATATGTGAAATAGAAAATGTCAGCCCACCAACAGTTGATTTTTTGTTTTAGTTGGAAATCAATTTTCAAGTTTTTGTGGAAGATAAAAACTAGTTAGATGTTTGGACAATTGTATACAATCAAATCCAGTACAGTTACAGCAAACTGATTGCATGTTGATATGACTCTTGTTGGATTCCCTGGATTTTCTCATCCTGATGAGGTTCTCTACTCTATTTCAAAATAAACCACTTGCAAACACTTCCCCAAGCACTGGAGTTGTTTGAGTGTTGGGCCGAACAGTATGAATCGGTAGTAATAAAAGCATCAGCAGGATTCATTTGCAGCCTCCTGCCGGCAGACACTTTACCTTAGCAGCTCAAATTATATTGAATCGTAATGAATGAAGAAGTGGATCCCTGCCAGGGAATAGTTTGTAACTTGGAAAAGTAGATATAATTACATAATAATTCTGCTTTGCAGAAGGTGGTTCTGCTTTAGAAGTACCTGATGTTATTTACAGCTGTTACTTGCAGCTCTGTTTAGTCATCATGTTGGTATATCAATCAAACCCAAGAATTTTATGTTCTTTTTATTTCTACCTTACTACTAAACAAAAAATGTAGTGGCATCTATTTCACTCCTGCAATCTATCTGGGATTTCGGCACCTTAACTCCTAATACTCTGTTGCAGGTTTTTTTTTTTTTTTTTTTACTGATCATAGCTATCTGTAATAAGGAAGTATGTTTACAGTTTCTTCTATTTCTTGCTATGCATTTATTCACTTGTTATATGATTTACTTGCATGATATATTTACTTATTGCTATTTATAAATTTAACACAGGTCGTTACTCTAGGAAGAAATAGCAAAATCTCAGAGGGTACATATATGGGAATATCCTAACAGAACCCACAGAGTTCTTTAAAAACATGTCAAATTTGGGGAAAGAGTTTATTAAATTTTATCTTTTTTGGTTTATATTAATACAAGTATAGGCCATTGAAAGCAGTCTTTATTATTCTAGAATTGAATATTGCTCTTTTTCTGGTATAACATTAATTCACTAAATTTAAAACTCAGTAATAGGGAAACACTTGGAATAGAATCTAGCTCCATTTTATTCAAAAAGTCTATGATTTAAAATTTTATGTAGTTCTAACAAAGCATACAATATCTTATCTGCATATATTTAATGTCAATCTGTGTACTTTAGATGATATATTATGGTTACAATTCTACATATATATATACACACACATCAAAATTTAAGTAATGATTAACTTATAGTGCTTTGTTAATAGCACAGAGGATAACACAAATTGACATGTGAAATATTTCTGCTTTAGAAGCATCAATTTTGTCAACAAAATGGTAGGCAGAGTTTCTTCTAAAATAAACATGATAAAGTAATACATTTGGAAATAAAAACCAGCAAATGCTGATAAAAAAAGAAACATAATTAGCAACAGTAGGGTTAAAATCTCAATTATTAATTTTTATGGATAAGTTGATATGATTTGTTACAAATTAATAAAAACATTTTATTAAAAGCAAACTGTAAAAGGGAAGGACACTACAGCAATGGTGATTATGTGTTAGTGTGAGGCAAGGTACTTGATGGCTTGTGCATGCTTTATAGTCTAATCTTTACAATACTATAACTTTCACATTTCACAAGAAAGTTCCTTTAGTCACTCAGAAGATTACTTTTAAAACATTTAAACAGTGATGAGTATCTTGCCTCACACCTAACACAGTCGCCACTGTTTTAGTGTCCTTTCTCATTTATAACTTGCCTTTAATAAAAATGTCTTTATTAATTCATAAGAACCATATCAATTTATCCATAAAATTTAACAATTGATATTTTAATCCTAGGATGATCTATATGAGTCATCCATTCAGGCTAAAGCAAAAGACTCCCATACCATACATTCAAGAGTGAAAATATATCCAATATATTTCATATACTCAGTAGATCAGATATTCACGTAACAAAATTGGTTAGATTGGTTTACACTACTGTTTCATGAAACACCGAGGTTCTTCATTATAATACGGGAATAATGAAAACACCTATTTCAGAGAGTGGTTAAATTAGTTAATTTATGTCAAGAGGTCAGTAAATGTTTATTTTTCTCTATTGCATGTTCTCTGTGTGGATTTGACATTACTAATGCTCTTGATCCATTTTAGATATTTATAGCACACATTTCCTATGATATGCATCCCTTGTTATTGTAAGAATAATGATTATGTCAGAATCTAGCACCTGACTTTTTATCACTCTACAAATTCAGAATTCATGTTGATTCTTTTGGTCTCATTGTCCAGCCCCAGCCCTGCTTCTGTAACATTGTATAATTGAATCATGGTGAATTTCTGTTCTGATCCATACCTGGTAATCTTCAGCCTTTCATCTTGTTGTATGGAAGAGACTATCTCTACACCCTTCCAACTGGCAAAAACCTCTCTAATAGCTTTCCTTTGGCATCAGGGAGAAAGAAAACCCAAAATCATTCTTCTGCCTACAAGTTATACCTCGTCACTTCCTGTCTTCCTGCCTATATTTCTTGCTATAATTTCTCAGCTTAAAATAAATTTGTGTCAATCTGATTGCTTGAAGATGTAATAAAATGCATTTACCCCACTGCATATTACCCCACTGTATGTCCAGCCCCTGGAACAGCAGCTGGGACACAGAAGCTCAATAAACATGTATTAATAATGAATAGATTGCATGTAATGAAGTTTATTCCATGGATTGCAAAGGTTAAGGCTGAAATATTTGCATTTGTATATTGAAATAATTCCCTTATTTGAAAGGGTCAAAAGAAGCTGTAGTACCTTCCATAGTTTGAACAAATATTTTTTTATTCATTGACAAGGGCAGATATTTGAAAGTACAACTGCTGAGCATTTCTCATGTGCCTGTAGGTCATCTGAATCTTTTCTTAAGAGAAGTGTCACTGCTAGGTATTTACCCAAAGAATAAAAAAAAAAAAAAAATCCTACTATAAAAAATAGTCATGTCCTCCTATGATCATGGCAACATTATTCATAATAGTCAAGTCATGAATCCAGCCTTAATGGCTGTTGACAGATGATTGCATTAAAAATAATTGTGGAGAGCCCTCCCTGGTGGCGCAGCGGGTTAAAGCACAGCACTAAGAAGCTTAAGCCACTTCTGCATAAGTTCGATTCCCGCCTGCCCCGGAGGAGACCACATGGAGCAGCAAACCTCTCCTGACCCGCCCACTGCTCCCCTCAGCAGTGTACTTCGTCTATCTGCCTGTTCTGCAACCCGCTCTGTCTCTGGTGAATCCTCTCATCCTCCGCATCTCTGGCCTGTACCCCAGTTCTATATGAATGAATGAATGAATGAATAAAAATAACTGTGGAACATAGAAAACAGAAACTTCACAGCTATTGAAAAAGGATGAGCATGCTTTCAAGCTACAAAGTGTGGATTTTGAGATGATTATGCTAAATGAAGTTACGTCAGAACACAAAAGAGAGTTACCAAATGGTCACTCTCATTTGGTGGAATGTAAATAACCAAAGAAAGCAAACTGGCAAAACAATAAGTATATTTCTTAGACTCTCTGAAAAAAAATATACTGGTTGCCAGAAACGATGGGGTGCAAAAAAGAAGATATGGAAAGGTGACAGGGTTTTGGCACAGGAGAGTTGGTGGTACATGAGTGAGAAACATATGTAAATGGAAGTGTGAAGTTGTACTACCAAAACTATATATTTATGTAAACTCAAGGCAAATCAATACAACTTGAAAATACACAAATAAAGAAAATCATGAGAACAGAGAACAGACAACACAATAGTTTCTCAGTAAAATTAATTTGTTATTGAATAAGTTGCATTCCTTATCAGAGATGTGTATATCTGGCTGTATAAACATTTTAAAGCAATGAAATTTGAACAATTATTCTCAGTGTATCTAAATAATTCTTGGTATATATTTTCATTTATTAATAAAGAGTTATGCATACACAACTGAGGTACAGGTGAGAGGTACACGGATACCAGAGACATAGTGGGGAGCAGAACTGGCAGATTGACTGGATATACTGCTGAGGGCAGCAGTGGGCAATGCAGAAGTCTGTCATGCATTGTGTGTCACCTCCTGGCTGGGTATTGAACGCATGCTCATGCTGAGGTCTTTGTGGTTAGCTTCTCAGTATTGCACTTTAACCTGCAGCACCACCAGGGAGCGCCCATATTTTTATTTATAAATTTAAAAAAAAAAAGTAATAGGAAATTTTGATCTGTGTTTTCCAAGATACGTGTCTTCACCAAAATGTTATCTAAATTAAATCTGAACAGATGACAGTGGTTTATTTCAATTAATTCCATGCAAATTCTTGGTTTTTATTTTATGAATATTTGCAAATTTCAAGAATCAAATTGGAAATTAACCCTTTAGTTAAAAAAATTAATTTTTTGTTTCGATTGTTTTATGCTTTGCTTTTCTAAACAAAACTGAAATGATCTTACATATGAATCAAGCAAATCAACAATAATGCCAATGTCAGAATAATATATCATTTGATGAGCTGTATTGTAAGAAGATACTTTTGTGTAAAAGATTTGTTGGTTACAAAAGCAAAGATTTTTGCCTGGTTCTTTAAAATATGGACAATTCTATCACCATATGGTTTGTAGCTTCAGCCATAAGTGCAGAAATTATAAAGAGCTAAATTTAGACTATGCCCATGGCAGCAACACAGTCAAAGATTCCCATGAGGTAAATGTCTTGCTTTTATTACTCCACAAATAGTGTACTTTACAAGAATTTTGGAAAACTTGAGTCTAGGAAAATGTTAATTTGAATATATGCACATTTATTTTATTCAATAGGAAACTGTTGACTACCTAGTTCAAATGATTATATAATCACTTTAATAGTCAAAATGATACAATTGTGTATAAACTAATATTAATCTTAATTTCTATATTTTTCAATATTATTGGTGGATTACCTGACCATATATATTCTTTCCTCATTAAAACATATATATATATAGCTACAAAGGTATACTTTCTAAAATGAAGAAATGTAAAGATAAGTTCTCATGGTGATGTTAAATCATATTGCATAAACCATAGTTATTCAAAATAAAGACTTAAAATAATAAATTTTGCCTTTAATATGTTCTAGATCGTACATTAATTAATTTTGCATTTAATTCTCATAAGTTGGACTCATAATTTAGAAGCTATAGTAGAACTTTTTTTTTTTTTCAAAAGAGAAATTACAACTTATCCAAGAACTCTTTAAAAATGAATGTAATAACTGGATTCGAAAGCATGTCCTCTGAGTCAAAACTGCTAATCTTCCTACCACTCAATAGTTCTCAAGAGGAAAAAAAAAGAAACATAGGAGGGGGGAAATTTATCATAAATCTCTTGACAAAAATAAGACCAGAATAAAATTCTTATCTCAGTAAAGTCCAATCAGAGGTACCAAAGCTCCCCACAAACCATGTATTTTGTGCTGTACTCTGTTGCTTATAATCCAAACCCAACTCAGTATCATCTGAACCAATAAGGTAATGCTAATGGACTAAGATTATAAGTCTAAGAATGAATTAAAATACTACCTTTGGGCCCTCCTTGGTGGCGCAGCGAGTTAAAGCACAGCACAAAGAAGCTTAAGCCACTTCCGCATGAGTTCGATCCCTGCCTGCCCGGAGGAGATCAACATGGCGCGGCAGACCTCTCCTGACCCGCCAGCTGCTCCCTTCACCAGTGTACTTTGTTGATCTGCCTGTTCTGTTCTCCACTCTGCCTTTGGTGAATTCTCTCACCCTCAGCATCTCTGGCCTGTACCCCAGTTCTGTACGAATAAATAAATAAATCTTAAAAAAAAATACTACCTTTATAGATTATAGTGTGGTGGAATTTAAATTAGAAACTCTACCACAGCACACAAGTCATGAAAATGCAATTGTTTTAATGTGCCGCATTAATGACTGTTGTTGCTTCTTTATATGTATTTTTTTTTAAGAAACTAGCAATAGAAACGTAATGTTTTTCCAGATCAGTTAACCATACAATATACAAAACTCTCTTTTCCATCCAATATTCTTATCTCTAGTATCACAAAATATATAAAATCAATGAGAAAATATCATAATACATTGGCTTCTAGAATAAGTTCCCTAATAAGAGGTTTCTTCTAACAAAATTGAAGTCAGTTTGACACAGCCTTGATCTTAGTTTAATTTTTCTTTCCAAAATTCTATTGTTTGGGGAAAATAAACCTGAATTATTATCTAGTAGAATCATATTTAATATTTTAAAGTTGTTCCTTTAAACTGCTAAGGTACAGGGGTATTAGTATGATGGCTGGAATACAGGTATAAATGAGGTGTATGCACTTTATACTGTTGGGGAACTTTTCATCTCCTTGACCTTCAAAAGAGAACTTCAAAATTCACCTCACAGGGCTCAGCTGGAAATAGATACATAAAAAGAGAGAAAGAAGTCATTCAGGCATTTGGCAAAGATTAATGGGAGGCTGCTACTGTTTGCATTGCCAATTGTATGGAGAGTGTTTCTTCATTCTTCGATGCAGAACATTCTCTAATATCACTCCCTAATCTCTGACTAAATTGGATATTCACCAGGGAATTCATTCAGTGAGAAAATAAAGCCAGACTTTGGACACAATAAAGATATTATTTTTAACTATAAGTCTAATAGCTACTGATTTACTAGTAAAATTAGAAACGAACACATCTAAACACTTTCTATGGAAAATAGGCAAAAAGTTGAAAGTGAGTGAAAATATTAAACTCACAGCAAGGACAAACATTAGGATGGAAGGTTTAAAAAGTACCACGAAACGTTTTGTGTTATTTTTCATTGGTCGTAGATGGATATGGGAAACAAAGATTATCAATTACAATAAAATATTTAGAAAAAATATTATTTGCTCAGAAAACACAGCTTTAAAAGATAATTGTCCAAAGTTTCCTGTAACTTATGAGAATCTGCTTGGAAATGCTATTAATGAGGCAATAGCAATAATGAAATACCTCTAGAAAGATGATTCATTATTCAGTGCAGTTCAGTTGAGCAGGATTCAAGTTGTGTAATTGTGATAGGAGCAGAAAATGACAGCGATAGAGGAAACTTTGTTACAGGGTACAATTTAAATATAGTATTTGACAAAAGACTGGGAAAGACATTTCCCCTGAAACTAGAACCAACTCATCTGCTTCACTTTCTTTTTCACAGCATTTCATCATAATGTTTTCTCCTTGTTGAATTTAAATGACTGTGACATTCTTTTTCCTAACTTGGCATACTTTGCAAGGCTATATTTTCCTAAGTATATTAGTAAGTCTTAAATATTTTTTAAAATACTGATTTTAGTTGGAAAGAGAATTATATTGATTGTTCATGATTCATTTTCTTGGCAGATATTTCTTCTGCAGGCTATTGTTTACCATAAAACCAGAATTGTGATTTTTGAATTATATTGTGCTTGTTTAATGTAGCATGTACACTTCCTTGGCTTAGTGTGGGCTGCTTCGCAAAACTGTATAAAACTGGCTGACTTTTTTATTCTCTGCCACAAGATGATACACTGAATGCATAATTCAACTAGTTGAAGCATCCTAGAAAATGTTCTTTATCATTAAAATTGTAGCAACAAGTAGAAATTAATTATTTGTTATAACACAAAGAACTTTTATGTTATATTCTCAATTTTGTTTTATACTGAAGTTTTGATTTGCAAATGTGAGTGAAAGATTGACTTTAAATATCTAGAGATGATTAGCTGCCAACTCTAATCAAATTGAGAAGTAATTAGCAAATCAAAACTTGATTACCTCTTTGCTTGATTTACTAAAATTATAGTTTATGCAGTTTAAATAATGGGGGAGGGGAGTTGTCTATACTTTAGATACAGTACTGTCTACAATGTTGGGGCAAGAGGGAGACCCACTACTTTAAATATTTTCTGAACCTAAAAATACTTCTTTGTTCATTTGTGGTACTACAGTACTATGTGTTAGTACTTTTCTTTTTCTGATAATGGCTTTTATTTGTTATATTTAATCACTTAATTATAAATTGATTTTAATGAATAATTTTCAGTGTTATGTGGATTAACCACAACCAAGTGAGATATACCCAGGGTTATTTCTATTTCTGTATATAAAGGATTTTCAAGGTGTTCTTATAACTGTAGTATATTACATATTTAACATTCAGAAATAGGGAAACGATATGCCTTTATATGCTTTTAGTGCTTCCATACAGAACTCCACAGACTGGGTAGTTTAAACAGCAGAATTTAATTTTCTCACAGTGATGGAGTATGGAATTCCAAAATCAGGTGCAAGTAAGTTCAGCACTTAACTTGGCTTGGCTTATAGATTACAGCCTTTTTGTTTTGAAAGACTTATTTATTTATGCATGCAAGAACTGGGTACCAGCTAGTGGTGCTGCCAGTGAAAGAATTCACCAGAGACAGGGTGGGGAGCAGAACAGGCAGACTGACTGAAATACACAGCTGAGGGGAGCTTTGGAGGAGACAGGACAGGTCTGCTGTGCCTTGTGGGTCACCTCTCTGACTGTGGATCAAACATATGTTGCAGTGGCTGCAAATAGCTTCACAGGGCTGTGCTTTAACCCATTGTGCCACCAGGGAGCATCCATAACACTCATTTTTAGATTCTTTCAAGGCATTTAAAACACAAAATGGTTTTACAAATACAAAATCATTGAAATGATTATAAAACCAGTGTTTTAAATTAATTTGAAATAGCCATCTTTATTTGAAATATTTAGAAAATTATAGAAGCATCTACCTAGCAAATACATTTTTAGAAACATGTTATTTTAAGCACACTAGGTTTTTGAGGCAAGCTCTATATATTTAGATCACAATCCTCTAGATTTCCTTCTCACAAATTGTTTTTGCATAAAAACAAATATAAATTTTGTACTTAATGTTTCCTGTTAGTAAATAATTATTTCATTTTATAATGAAACACTTATATTTAGTATGTAACTTATAGTTTTATAAATAAAATATTTCTTGAGGTAAACTTTAAAAAAACAAATAGAATTAAAGCATAAAAATATATTACATTGATACAGTATTCTGTTTTAAGATGGAAATGTTTTAAATAGTATCATTTTAAATCAAATGTTCAGAGAGGAAAAAAAATAACCAAAGAAAATCTTTGTTTTTTTTGTAGTTACATATTGCAGTGGTAGAAGGAGGTATAATATATATATATATATATTGGAAAATGATCCTCAGTGAGAATGGCATTCTTGATTCTAGTTGCAATTCATTTGGAGTCTCTTCTAGAAATATGTCTGCACTAGATTCACTTTTATTAAGAAGAAAAGTGCAGTTTCTAAACAAGAGGTAACAAGTAATACATTCTATTTTTAGACTTTCCTGGTCAATCAAAGTGCTCTAGCCCAGACTGGATTCTAGTGTACTGTCATTCAGATTAGCGCCTGAGATAAAAATTATATTCAGTGCCAAGCTTAAATATTTAAGCCTTCTAATTTCCTTTACTTTGTGGCTGTGATCATTTTTATGAGCTTCTCAAAGCAGTTGACTTCATTCCTTACCTGTTCCTTAAGAGACTAAGAGATGCTTAAATTCATAATAGTTTATATCAGTATCAATTCAGTTAAACGATAGATAAATGTTTCACAATTAATGCTCATGTATATATGATTTATTTGAATAACATTCTGAAAACACTCAAATCCTAATTAATTAACTACTGGTGAATAGTTACTGAATTTGAACAATGGTAAAATCAGGTATAGGAGTATAAAATTTAGCATGGTGATTTATTGTGAAGAAATCTTCCATTGGAAATGGATAAAATTATGAACTGGACAGTTTGTCTTCAATTGCACTATATTTTTTCAATCCTAAATCCAGAAAACTAGCCTACCATTATATCTCTCTCCTGACCACATGCAGGAGAGAGCAGCCTAATCAGGCGCTCATAGCAATATTAGTTAATTGTAAAAGAAAATAGTTTCTTTTACAATCAAGTGTTTTTGCATTTTGAAAGGACCACTGTAAATAACTATTCTCCCACTCAAATAAAGAAACCTCAAAAAAAAAAAAAAGAACAAAACACTTAGGACAGGGATAGATTCTTAATAATCATCACCTATGATAGAAGGGAGTTATTTGGAGGCAATATTTCTGGTTGTTTCTCAAAGCACATCATAAAGGTAGCCTGTTTTTATTTATGCTTGAAGATTAGGCCAGATGTAAAGTTAAGAAGCAAATTGTTACCATAATAGCTTATATTAGCTGCCATTATAATAAAGTCTCTATATTCTTGTGTTCTATTTTTGCACTTTTAAAAGATACTAGATAAAGCAGTTCTTTGGAGTATGTGTGTATCTTTGCCTTGGTATAATATTATTTACGGTATAGGACTTCTGTAGAAATACAAGGTGTGACTGTTTATGGTATGTCACCTATTTTATCTATAGAAATAAAAAAAACCCTCTATTTTAGGACTTTTTCTAACATTAGCATGATTTTTAACCTTGAGGAAATGAACTGTTTTAAATTTGTTTTGATATCATCATCTGTAAGGTGAGAGGGATTGAATTTGATCACAACTGGCAAGGAACAAATTTCCTAAAATTCTGTCTCCTGCTGCATACCCGTGAACATCTCAGATAATCAATTATTCATGTATCTTTCTTACACAAATCTTGGGATATTTCTCCAAATCGTACCACATAGCCATTGCGTATCACTTAATTTGAGCACAGAAGCTAATCAGCCTTCCTTTTACCTTAAAATTTCTTATTGTATGAAGTGCCTCATTCATAGCCCATCCCAGAAATTTGTAGAATATTTGTATGTGTGTGATTAATTTAAAGTTCTTCAAATTGCAGATAAATTAAAGCACTACACTGCTCTTACATTCCTGTCAACACAGCACTTAACTTCATTTATTTTTGAAACCTGAGAAAATTTTTGTAAATCAGTTTTTTTGTTTTTTGGTTTTGAATATTTGAGGAAACACATCAAAATACAGGTATTGTTGCAGAACATATATAAATGTGTGTGTGATTAATTTAAAGTTCTTAAAAATGCTAAGATAGGGCCCACCCTGGTGGCGCAACAGGTTAGAACGCAGCACTGCCAGTGGACCGCAGCCGCTTCAGTGCGAGTTTGATACCCATCCCGGAGGTGACCCACATGGTGCGGCAGAGCTCGCCTGTCTCCCTGCTGCTCCCCTCAGCAGTGTACTTTGTTAATCTGCCTGTTCTGCTCCCCACTGTCTCTAGTGAATCCTCTCACCTCACGCACTGCTGGTCTGTACCCTAGTTCTGTATGCAAAAGTAAATAAATCTTAAAAAAAATGCTAGGATAAATTAAAGTACCACTCTTACATTCCAGTGAGCACAGCACTTGAGTTTATTTTTGAAGCCTGAGGAACTTTTTGTAAATAGTATTTTTTTTTAGTTTTGAATATTTGAGGAAATGCATCAAAATACAGGTATTTTTGTTACCAATTCATTATAAGAAAACATCATTAGAAATATTGTGTATTACATCATTGCGTAGTCTAAGAAAAAGAAGGTAGTTGAGATGAGGTTTTGTTTTATTAATATGTTTAACTAAGTATTTCTAAACAATTCTGAGATTACTGTTGCTATTAAAAACAGAAAATTGTAAAGTCAATCAGATACCTATTAAGTCATTTCATGTCAACTCTGAAGGATATTCCTCTACAAAAATAAATAAATTGATTTGCTCTTCAGGTATTAGTGTTCTGATGTCAATATTTCCCTCCTGGATTTAATTCAATCTAGTTTTATCATCCCCCTGGTATCACAAACATACTTCATTTATTTATTCTGATTTTCTATTAATTTCATCTATTTCTTTCTTTAGTATTCAATTGAAATGATTTATCTCCTTTTCATCAAGGAATTGTCCCACAGTGCTCTTGTCTGAACTTGAATACAGATTTCTGCCCCTGTTTCAATGGTGTAATTTAGGTAATTGACAGAGACAAAGCCAGTTCACCAAGTTAATTAAAATTTTCCATCTCTTCACTTTCAATTAGTTTTATTGATATGACATATTTTTCCTATTTAATGTCTCACTGTTATCACTAGACAGTACACAGGTTACTACTCTGTCAAATAAATAGCTATTATTAAAATAATCTTTAAGTAGACACTATTTTGATGTTTTAATTGTCCTCTTTGAACAGCTGAGTCTTGTAATTAGTATTTACATAATTTATGTAGCAGTTTAATTTGCTCTTGAAGTTTTTTTTTTTTTTTTTTCCTTGCCTATCTCAGAACAAGAAAAGGTTTACTGGAATACAAAGGAGGGAGTAATAATAGTATAATATAATATAGTATCTCTAACTACTGTATGGTAGATAAAATATTAGTTCAAAATGAGGGTATAGCATATACCTGATCTTGTGTGACAGTCCCAATTTTTTTTTTTTAAAGATTTATTTATTTATTTGTGCATACAGAACTGGGGTACAGGCCAGAGGCTCAGGGGCGGTGAGAGGCTTCACCAGAGACAGAGTGGGGAGCAGAACAGGCAGATCTACGAAATACACTGCTGAGGGAAGCAGCGGGCGGGTCAGGAGAGGTCTGGCTCCCCATGTGGTCTCCTCCGGGGCATGCGGCAGGCGGGAATCGAACTCATGCGGAAGTGGCTTCAGATTCTCAGTGCTGTGCTTTAACCCGCTGCGCCACCAGGGAGGGCCGACAGTCCCAAATTTTTAAAGATCATGTTTAATATTGGACAGATATCGGTGCTGAAATCTGCTTAAACCAAGGGAATAATTATAGGAATGCTATTAAATATAGCTTTATAGATTAACGTTATAGTCACTCAAAGGAAGAATCTAATGATCACTGAAAATTTTCTCCAATACTGAAATGTCAATTGGTGGTGCAAGATACACACACAGATCCCAAAATTATTTTTATTTTTATTCATTTTTTAAAGATTTACTTTATTTTTTTATTCATAGAAGAACTGGAATGTTGGCCAGAGGTGTGGGGTGTGTGAATATTCACCAGCAATAGAGTTGAGAGCAGGGCAGCCAGATCTACCTAAATACGCTGCCAAGGAGAGCCAAGGGAGCAGTGGGCAAGACAGGAGAGGTCTACTGTGCCATATGTGGATCAACTTCCTGGCCAGGGATCGAAATCAGGCCGCAGCAGTGATAGTGGGATGGTCCTGAGACTTAACCCCTATGCCACTGGGGGGAGGGGCCCTTATGCATTTTGAAAATTTGCACATTGGTGATCCATGTAATAGCCACAAAGTAAATAATCTGCCAAGAATAATAGTTTAGATTTGTATATTTTTACTCATAAATTCAGACCCATAAAAGTTCTCTTCCTCCCACCCCACAATAGAATTAATGTCATGTTAAAAAAAAACAAACAAAAAAAAAAAACAAAAGAAAATGGTATTTTTACATAGTCCACCTTTGAATTTTGCATGTTCCCATATTCAAAAAGAGAGGTTAATTAGCCTTAGTAGAATAAATATTTATACATTATAACATCCTCTAGGAAAATAGATCATTTAAAATAACATGTGTCTTTTAAAGTGATAACAAAAACAATGTAGAAAGTAGGTACATTACAAAAGTGTTCCTTGAATTTAGTCTACTTCACTGACTCCCAAGAGAAGAGATTAGCTTCATTTTACCTATAACGGACATCTTAACATTAATCTCTACTTTCTAATGAGACCACTTCTGTTTCTTAAGAGTTTGTTCTGTTTATCCAAGAGTAAATAATTATATGTGCTCATTGGTTAGTGTAGAGTCCTTGAAATGATCATTCTAAATTAATTATTTTTCACTACAGGAAAGTTAACAAGTGGCCACAGAACATGGCCGAGATATGCATTACTTCCGATTTTTTTTTTTTTTGCACCCAGGAAATTCTAACTTTTGTATTTTTATTATTTTTAAAGAAAGATTTATTTGGTTTTATATATAAGAACTGGGGTACACCCAGTAGACAGAGTGGGGTGTAAAACAGGCAGATTGACTGAAAGACACTACTGAGGGGAACAGCAGGTGGACAAGGAGTGATCTTCACTGTCGTGTGGGTCAGCAACCTGGCCGGGGATTGAACTCAGTGCTATAGTGGTGGAGGATAGCTTCACAGCACTGCACTTTAAACCCATGTGCTACCGTGGTGGGGGGAGGACCATTTCATATTTTTAAATCTGTGAATAAACTATATTTGTAATTATTGGTTTTCCCCATAATCACACTGTCTGAGTATCATTCTCTTTGGCCCTTCAGTTACAAAAACCAGAAAATTATTTAATTACCTTAAGGGGAAGGTGACTTATTCTAAGCATCTTGAACTCACAGAAATAAAGCAAAGACTTGCCAAGTCAGAGCAGGCATCAGCTCTTAGGTCATAAAGGACACCATGATTCCGCAGTCTGGAGTTTTGCTCCAGACTCAGATTGGATGTGACTCATATTCTGTGTCATTGTAAGAGTTGGTTGATTCAGTCTGGTTATGGATTTGCTCTCTTCTTGTCAGGCAGTAATCATCTATGGCTAGAAGAGTTTGGATCAGTTCACAAGACAACCAGGCCTGTTAGTGTGGATGTGCGTGGGAGAGAATTGAGCAGAAGCCAGCATGATAAGGACAGCAAGGAAGCAATGACTGGCTATTAGTCATCCCTGAGAGGGCCTTCTAGCATTGCTAAAGATGCGTCCTATGCATGAAGTATCTTCATTTAAAGAGAGTCCTCACATTTCTCTTTTAAGTTCTAGTATTGCTGATTCTGAATATCAAATTGAACTTGTCATCTTCTGCCCTATATGCTATTTTTTTGGTAGCTACCTTTTTTATCTCCTCAAAAGTTGTTATTATTCCAGGTGATGAAAAATCCTGTGTACTAGACAAAGCTTTATACTTAGCATTAGGGTTTTTTCCTGTCCCAGGTCACAAGGGTGAATCTTTCTGAAAAGCTCTTCCAGAGTAAGAGATCTTTATATAAATAGTGAGGAAAAAGGGAGGCAGAGTTCAGCAACAAATATTGCAATTAGATAAAATCTATTATTTCAATAGCTTTTAATGATTGTGTTTGAAAATTCAGGCAACTGCATACAATATGCAGTCATTTTATTTTATACTGAATTAAAGTGTTTTCAAAGCAGCAGCTTAAAAATATGCAAAGGAGAATGATTGCATGACAATGAATGTATAGGTGTCGCTTATATAAAATATACTTTAGGATAGAAGCATCTGCATTTATTTCTTGAGGTGCTTTTTCAATTTTTTGTCCTTGAGAACTTAATTTTTGAAAGTCAGCTTCAAATTTCCTAAGTGCATGTGCTTTGTCCCTCCTTTTCCTTATCCTCTCCTTTCCTTTCTCCCTCTCCCTCTCTCTCCCTATCCCCCAATTTCCTCTGGCAACCAACTATTTTTCAGAGTCAAAAATTATTCTTGCTGTGATTTCACACTTTGGTTTTTGTTGCTACTTATATTTCACAATGAGTGAAAACACTTGGTATATGTCTTTCACTTTCTGATTATTCCATTTAGTATAATCACCTTCAGGTCTATCATATTTGTCACAAAAGGAATTATTTAATAATTTTTAATAGGTTAGAAATAGTCCACTGAGTGTGTATTTCACAGTACTCTCCCTCTCCCCCCATGTGACTAAACTGGGCTCCATTAGTATGTAGATTTAGTTGCAGACAGTCAGATGAGGCCAGAGATTCTGCATGTCTTAACAGTGTGATGTTGCTCATCTGAAGCGCACACTTTGAGAAAAAGGAATGAGTTGGAGGAGAAATCATCACACCCATTATGGCTTTTCCTGTGAGTGAAATGGAAGAGCCAAGGGATTTGAACAGAGAAGTGATATACTATTCTCCCTGGATGTTATGTGTAGAGTAGATTTTCACTGACAAAGGTAAGGAGTCAATAGAAAGGTGATAAAAGCAAGAAGGTAACAGGTGATCGTGATTTAGACAAATGTGGATGTCATGGAGGGTAAGAGTTCTAGATAAAGTTACCTGTGAGATTATTTTCAGTATGTGTGCCAACTAACAAATTCAGTGTGTTGGTTAGAAAGAAATCTTATTTATGTTTGTTCAGTGCAGGGCTTCTAAAAGTTTGATGTGCATAGATGTCACTATGAATCTTATTAAAATTTAGACTTTGATTCAGCTGATCTGGGACATGTTCTGTAACATGGTATATCTGACAGGTTACAAGATGGAACACTTTGAATAGTACTGGTTTAGACTGGAGCACTACGTGTGAATCACATCTGAATGTGGACATAAATAGTACATAATTTCAACTATAAAAAATGAAATCAGCTGTATTCTTGTGAACTTGAATGCTCCCATTTTATCTAGTCTGCATTCATTACTTGAAAATCTATTAGATCTCAAATTATAGGTGTCAGTTTGCCACCAGTGAATACTTAGGATTTACATGCCTCTTCATAGATTCCATCCATTCATACTAAATGATTCCAGGGACACATCTGAATGTGTCACGGAGAGGCACTGGAAGAAAGGTGCCCTGGCTGGGGCTGCAAAAAGGTGAGAGAGTTCTATATTCTCAGTCAAAATATTTGAGTAGGTTTAAAACTTATTCTAATCGTTCCAAAAATATATGGAATACATATTATGTTGGTGGTGTGGGTAGACAGTGGGAAGACAGTGGTGATAGTTTGTTGGGTTTTAATTTTTAGAAAACAGCAGACAGTCTGCAACCTTTTAGACTTTCTTTTTAAGAACTTGCCATGTCCAGATCAAAGGAATTTATTAGGCTTTTAGCTCTCCTGTTTTTTTATAGCTCAAAATGAACAAATTTTCAAGTACAAAAGAAATGCTTTAAAAGAGTTCTTTTAGTCTTTATTTGAAATCTCCTGCTCTCCTTCAGTTCACAGATATGTCGTGCATTGAATGGAGGAATCAGACTACTACACTTTGATCATTTCACTATCTTGTTTGATTAGTGTTTTCAAACTATGGAGTTTATCAGCAGGGGGCAGGTTGATCCCTGTGGCTTATAATGGGCAAAGTATGGGGGAAAAATAGGTTTTTAGAAATCGTTTAAGATCAATCAGTTTCCTCCTTCTTCAAGGTTTAAAAATAACATCATGGACAGATAGACTTTGACACAGAATAAGATCAGATATTTCCAAAGGGAAAACTGACCAGCATGTGTAGTGAACTTTTTTCCATCTTTCTCTCTTTAAAATTGAGACTTCTAGTCTTTAGGTTATTACACACTATAATCAAACCCTAAAAAATGGAAGCAAAAGATACAACTGTTCAATTTTAACTTCCATTTACTGAGCAAACATCACTTTCAGGGAAAGTTAGGGTTGTTAAATGAGATTTTAAGAATTCAGTTTTGTGGGGGATGGTATTGAATTGTGATCCTTGTAGTAATTTAACTATTGCTGTGAACTTGGGTTATTTGTTCTCCACTTAAGGATCATTAATTTGCAGTTCCAATTCAATAGGTGTCATTCAGGAGAAGTAGTTTGCTTCCGATAATAAATTAACACTGGAATATGGGTGTTTTTTCCGTGATACACGGAGGCATCTTGAGAGGTAGTTCTGTGCAAATTGTCAATCAGTGACCTTTCAATATACCTTGCATCAGATAAACTCAAGAACTAAATCTTGTTCTGGGGAATTGTGTCCGATCATGGATTTTTAAATTTAGCGTAAATGATATCATTGGGACATATTTTTTTTTTTTAATATAGACTTATTTTACTTGTCTATGCATAGAAGACCTGAGGTGTAGGCCAAAGGTTCAGAGTGGAGAGGAGGTTTGAAAGTGTTCACTAGGGACAAAGTGGGGAGCAGAATGATGGGCGAGGTCTTCTGCACCATGTAGTAAACCTGGCTGGGGATTGAACTCATTCTGCAGTGGCTGGATATAGCTTGAAAGTGCTAAGACAATAACCCTCACACCACCAGGGTGGCCCTCCATTTAAATGTACTTAACTAGCTTTCAATTTGAAGTGCATTGTTGAACATAAGGATTAAAAGAAAAAAAGGATGCTACTTAGCTCAGATTCTGGATGTGCAAGTTTGATCATATGCTTGCTTCCTGATTTTCTACTCTGAGATATTCAGTAGGAATTCACTCAGTTCATCAGCTTCTGCTTTTGCTCATATTATAAAATGTCTATGCCTTATTTGTAGCTCTGTTGGTATAGTGAAGAGAAAAATTCTAGAAAAACTATGTCATGCTAAGGATTAAATGACTACTAGCTAATGACCAAATGAAGAGAATTTCAGTGAAGAACAGCTGAGATGCTTATAAAAAGGGATATTATCCCAAAGTTATAGGAAATACTTTCTTGGATTTTATCAGTATTCTAAAATTGATTTTTTTTAAGTTTTACTATAATAGTTCTGCCAATTTTAAGTTTTAGTTTTCAAAAGAAATAGTAAATATAAATTAATTAAAAGCAGTAGTGTTTAATTAAAAGCAAGGTGTCATTCATTATATGCTATTATTTATCTCAGTATTTTAAAATGGCACTAATATTTATATTTAAAATCCAGTACAACTTAATATATTTAAGTTATTCTGGGGCATTTAAAAGTTTGTTAGAGTGGCACAATGAGTTAAAAGCACAGCACTGCAAAGCTGGCTGCAGCTGATTCAGTAGAAATTCAATTCCCAAGCAGGGAGATAACCCACATGGCACAGCAGACCTCTCCTGACCCACCAGCTGCTCCCCTTAGCAGTGTACTTCATTGATCTGCCTGTTCTGCTCCTCGCTCTGCCTATGGTGAATCCTCTCACCACCCCTGTATTTCTGATCTGTACCCCAGTTCTGTATGCATAAATAAACAAATATTTTTCAAAAGTTTGTTAAAGTAAATTTATACCAAAGGCCTATAATTATTTCAAATCAGATTGCTAAATTTATCCCACATAATACTTTGATTAAGGAACCTGTTATGTTTTCACTTACTAACCACTGATAAACAATTTTTAATGTTAAATTTAAACTATTTATTTTTTAAACTTATTCTTTAAAATATTTAGAATATAGTCATTTATTTTTGGTACATGATAGACCAAGAATAGGATAATAGCAAAAAAGCAGTTTGATCAAAATTCAAACATAATTTCAAGAGGCTTTTGTCAGTCAGGAATTTGTCTCTTCATCCACACAATTGCTCACTCCCAATTACTGGGCAGCTATAATAATCACTAAAATCATCTTGTTGCCACAAATATTCCCTCCCACTTTCTTTTCAATACAGCCTCTGAGTCCAGTGTTTCCTTCAGAAAATGCAAATCCTTTCATGCCACTCATCTCCCTCTGATTTTTAAATAGCTCAACAGCTGTTTCGAGCCCACCTTTCTCATGTAATCTTCCTACACTTCCACCATTTCTCCCAGATGGAACATCTTCAGAACCCTACAAGTGATATTTTTTTCATGCCTTTGCACATGCTGTTCTTTGCCTGAGGACTTTATGTTCATTCCTCAAAAATCTGCCCAACCATCTTACCATCTGGGAAGTGTTTGTTGACACTTATTCTTCCCACCTTCCCCAAGAATGCTTAGCACTTCTCCTCGCTAGTTCCTTTGAACATCAATTATTGTACATATCGTGGTACATTGTAATTGGTTAATTGCCTGTCTATCTACCAACATATGAATATTGTGAAATGAGTACCTTTTTCTACTTCTGGAAAATTTACACATCGCAATACAAACGTATAAAATTGTACTAATCTCCTAGCTTTTTTTTTTTTCCTGTGCTTGAAATATTCTCCCAGTTTTGTCATCAATATCTTGAACAATGCCGCTAAGAACAATGCTACTAATTACTCTCCCTACATACTTAGTGTGAGATGGAACACACAATTCACAGAAGCAATACTTACAGCAACAAGTGCTTCAAGCTGTGTAAGGATCAGAATGCAGAGACCCACCCTTACTTATTCTCCAATGCTGAGCAACTTCCTGTTTGTTCCTGAATTTCAACGCTACAATTGTGAGGGGAGTAGCAATAGTATCTACCTCCTAGGGCTATGGTGAAGATTAACTTTTACTCTCTTGAACCTAAATGAGCTGAAAAATATTACATATATTTTTACTTTAATTTTAAGCACACTAGCCTCGGTAGTTTCTAGCACTCATTCTATATACCCAATCTGTTCACTTTTTCAGTTAGGTGACCACGTTATACGTCTCCCTTCTCACTTTCAACACATCTCTCCTTTTCATTTCATGACTCTGCTTCCTGTTTACAGAGAAAAATAGAAGCAATCAGAACTGAACTTTGCACACCATGTCACCAATATTTCCATCCACCTATCAACCTCTGTTCATATATGCTGCCTTTTCTCTTGCTATATAAATAGCTACTACTGATAAAAGGCAATGCCTGCATTTGTGCCTGCATTTGTGGACAGACCCAGTCCTTCCTCATCTGGGGTTGCTGCAGAGCGCCAGCCAGCAGTTGCCCTTACTTTTCCGGATATGAACATTGTTTTTCACTTTCTCTCTGAATGTTTAGCTCAGTCTGCAATCAAGCTGTTATTTCTCTCATATAAAACATAATTATTGATGCTACTTTTTTTGTAACCTCACTCTCCCCCCCTATGTTTACAAGAGATCTCCTCAAAGGAGTTGGCTATATTTTGTCTAATTCCTGTGTTTTCGCTGGTTGGCTTAAAACTCCTTCCTCCCAGTCTTCCACTGCCACTACTCCCTCAAAACTGTTTGGTCAATGTCTCTGTTACATTCTGAGTCCTCATCTTACCTAAATGTAATAATTATACACAGCTGATTAATGGTTCTAACTGAAGACATTATATTCCTTTGCATAACAAAATGCTACCCTTTTGATTTTCCCTCCATCTCAATGTCTTTGGGAGGTTTCTCCTCAATTTCCAAATCTCTAGACTTTGACAGAGTTTCTGGATTTCTTCCTATTTTTGTCTCATCACTTAGTTGACGGCATTGTTTATCCTGATGCTTTTAAGTACCCTAGATAAGCTGGTGCTTTTCAGTCTTGTATCTGTAATGAGAACTTTTCCTTCTCCTCCAAACTAAAGACTCATATTTAGCTATCAAAATCTAAGTATAGGTGAAGGCAGTTCCAGAAATGAGGTTCTCCTCTTCCTCTAAATTGTGTTTCTTCCAATTGCTTCTATCCTTCTATCTTTCACATAGTAGAAATTCTTTTTTTTTTTTTTTTTAGTTTTCAGGACAAAAATGGTGGCAGAATTCTTTACACCTCTTTAGTAAAGCCCTATTTCATTATATCAAAACAATTCTTGATGCTTTTACTTCCCTGTATCAATGCAGCCCTTCCACACACCCAGCATGACACAATCATCTTCAAGTTCTCTCTTTATAATTACCTCCCTTGCTTATTGCCAGATCCCAACATCTTCAAGAAGATCTGATGCAGCATTGTGAATAATAATAAAATGAAGTTGAGGCTGTTACTATTTTTAATTGTCGTTTCCATTTTGTCCAATTTTAAATGCAAATATTTTCTACTGAAATGTTGCTTAACAGAAATGTCTTAGAGTGTATGTCTAATAGTTTAAAAAACTTCACTTAATCTTATATGGAATGACCATTTCTAAAATCTTAAAATTCATTTAGCTCTAGAATTCTGATAAATGTATTTTAGTTTTAAATAACGTCAAAAAGCATTTATATGGTGTAATGGTTTAGACTCATTGTTTACAATGTTCTGCAGAAAATTGATACAAGTTTGCTCTTAATCTGCATTGGTTCTTTATTATACACTGAAAGTTAGTTGTTATTTAAAATAGATGTTGAATACTAGTTAATTTTGTTTTTAATTTGCTTATTTTAAATGAAAGTGAATGGCAGAAATTGAACTCTGATACCTAGACAGTGTTATTCTAGTCCTTTATTGCCTGGAGTTGTTAATGAAAATAGAAGAACCCTTTTATGCCAAGTGATTTTATTCTTTTCAACAAAGTCTTTGTGTTTTTTAAACTGTCCCTTTTCTTTCTTGGTAATTGACTCTTTTCCAATTGTTTCATTAGCAGTGTTAATATATTTCACTTTAAACTTTTGATTATATTGTGCCTCTCTTTTCTACATTTAATTTTTTTTTATAGTTCTCATTCTCAGCAGTTGTTATATGATTCCCTCCTACCTTCTCAGCTCATGCTAGACTTCTCAACTAAGCGCCAGTTATGAGATTCTGACTCCCAATTAAGGAGAGTTTTTGTTTTGTAACATCTTTAAAGAAATAAATCAGTCCATTCCAATAGGAACTTGTGGAAACTTTGGTTACATTTTTTATTATATCCCAGAACTCCAGTGCCCCACCTAATATCTGCTACCAAATTTGGACAAACTGAACAGCTTTTCTTGTATATACTGCAGTCATCCAAGGAATAATCTGACTTCCTCTCGTGTGTGTGTGTGTGTGTGTGTGTGTGTGTGTGTGTGTGTCTGTATAGGTGATATATATCCTAAAAGAGGGGCATTATTTTGCCACACTGTCCTGTGTATTATCATTCAAAAATAACTTACATTTATTTTTGTTATAAGTGATTAATGCTAATTATAATAGATAAATAAACAGATAGGAGATTACAAAATGAGCAAGGAAATTGGCAATTTTTTTTTCACTTTCTTAACAGAAGAAACTGGATTTTTATAAAATTATAATAGGAGCACAGAGAGGCTATAGCTCACTAAAACTCTCTCGAAAGCAAAAGGCTTAAAAGAAAGCACTTCAGGGGCCCTCCCTGGCCACACAGCGGGTGAAAGCACAGCACTAAGAAGCTTAAGCCACTTCTGCATGAGTTCGATCCCCACCAGCCCGGAGGTGACCACATGGCACAGCAGACCTCTCCTGACCCCGCTGCTGCTCCCTCAGCAGTGTACCTCCATGATTTGCCTTTTCTGCTCCCCACTCTGTCTCTGATGGATCCACTCACCATCCCTGCACCTCTGGCCTGTATACACCCAGTTCTGTATGCACAAATACATACATCATTAAAAAAAAATTTTAAATAACAAAGCACTTTAGATCAACACTGTACAATGGAAATGCAATGTGGGCCAAACATATGATTTTAAATTTCCTAGTAGCCTCATTTTAAAAACTATTTTTAGATGTAATTATAAGGGAATATTCAGTTACATGTAGCCAAATGTTAATATTTTAACATTTAATCAAGTTGATTATTATTGTTGAAGTACTTATAATCTTTGTCTACCACTTAAAATATTTTATATATAAAAAACTGTTTTATAATATTTTTCTACAGACAAAATTTTAACTTCAGGCTGCCCCTATTTCAGTGGCAACTGGTGACTAGTGGTTGACATATTGGAAAGTGTTTCGAGGTCATATCAAGATATGTAAAGAGTACTCTTCTTTAATTGATGACTATATTTTGCATACCTAGAGCTATCATCCAGGAGATTCCTATTGAATGTAAACCTTCCTCTGTGAATTTTCTCTTAGTGGGGCACAGTTATTGCTCAGGGAATATTACTCTTCTAATTTTCTTGTCCCCCAAAAGATTGAAATCTACTCAAGGCAGGAAGAAGAGTAGTGGAGAGAAAAGGGACTTGTCATTTACTGGACTTATTTACTATGAACTTTAATCTCTACCTTCTCATCCATAAAATGGGAATCAAATTACCACTTCCCTCTTAGGATTGCAGTGGGAATTTAATTGCATCATTACTGCTCAGTAGATATTAACTGGTATTTTCCATTCTTCCTTATTTTAAAACTAATTAAACAGAAATATATATGAACAATGTTGGCTCATAATAAACTTCAAAGTTTGCTCATAGAAGTGTCTGCAAATTAAAGGCTCAACCTGGTGGCTTAATGAATTTAGACAGCACTGCAAGCTAGCCACAACCGCTAGCTGTGATGGTGTGAGTTCCATCCCCGGCCCCAGAAGTGACCCACATGGTGCGGCAACCCTCTTCTGACCCGCCCGCTGCTCCCCTCAGCAGTGTACTTCGTCAATCTGCCTGTTCTGCTCCCCACTCTGTCTCTGGTGAATCCTCTCACTGCCTCTATTCCTCTGGCTTCCACCCCAGTTCTGTACACATAAATAAGCTTAAAAAACAAAGAAGTAGAAGAAGTATCTGCAAATTAATTATTGAGTAGTTTTTCTATACATTTTGGAATTTTGATAATTTTACCTTAGAAAATAACCATTTATAGATAGTGGTAATAGAGAGTCACAGTATATTATAATAGACATTCTAATAGTATATTGTTGTAGATTTCATAGTAATAAAGCTTGGTGATGTTTTCCCTGTTCCTGTTTGTATTGCTTGGTCTTAGTCTAATAGCAAAAATTAGAAAATGCCACAGACATGAAGCCCTAATCTTTCTATCAGCCTCCTTATCAATGGGAAAGAATGGTTATGTATTCCTAGTGCCCAAACAAAAATTCTGAGAAGCCTAGTGTTTAGACATAAATATGTGTGTGTGTTTTAATGAACAGTATTTTTTAATGATCTATTGAGCATAAGTATATATGGAATATAGCTTATATACTTTTGATTCTGTGTAACAATTCTGGTTATTCTCATTGATATTAATAGCCAAATATATATATATTTCTCCAGGATGAAATGTACATAGATTTCTTAAATAATATACTTGACACAACTTTTCTTCTGATCATGAAATTCAATTTTATTTTTTTATTGTTTTAAAAAAGAAACAATTTTACCTATAACATGTAAATGTATTCACACATCACTGTCTCATTCTTTAAAGAGCTTGTTGACTTCAAACTTGTTTACAAGTTCTTAATCTCAACTTCATTTTCCATCATTTTATCTTGACATTTTTAGCATTCTCTTCATGCTAAGGAAGTTTCTTTCTTCAATAATTGATAAGATAGAGAAACCTAAGACTTCACAACTAGTTCATTTTTCACTTAGAAGGTTCTGCAGCCATTATTTGCAGTGGAAAGCACATTCTTTCCCTCAGGCCAAAACAATTATCTCTGACATCATAAAGAAGTTAAACTGGCACATGTGAAAAATACTTGATGTGTTTCACTCAATAAAAGATAGTCAAAGGTTAAAGGTCTTCTGTAAGTGTCACTAGAAGTGTTAAGCAAAGAATATGCAGCTATAATGAATAGATATATACTTTTAAACAAGTAAGCAATTTTATTTGCATTCCTGAAATCTGAGCAATGGTCAGTCAAAAGGAAGTTATGATTATCATAAAACCATAATGATTTTTCTGGCTTGAGGAATCTTGACACAGTTTAAATGCCTAAGACTTCAAGAGCCATTTCAAAGAAGAGAAAGGTATGTAATTAACAGTAATATATAAATGTATTATGGTATGAAACAGTATAATATGTTTTCATGCATTCCTAAAATAACAAGCTCTAAGCCTAAGTATAACATACAGACAATAACACAAAAAATTGGCATCTATTCAACATAGCAGTATTTAACATAGGGTAAAAACACAAACTATTTTTTCTAATAATTAGGTTAGCTTTTCATTGTTAAAGTCTACACCAATTTGATGAAGAAGCAGCAATATGCTGTAATGGGAATTCTGTCCTGGGATAGAAGAATCTAGAGTTCTCAGCAGTGCTGCTGTGATCTCAGTAAAAACAAATTCTCTCCTTGGGTTTCAGTTTACTCATCTGTAAAATGAAAGAACTGCAGTTGATGCTCTCCGAGGTCTTTTCCAGCACAAACATGCCCCAGTTCTAGTGCTATGCTGTAAGCCTGTCCTTGGTCCCAGTGGAGAGGATGCAAAACCCACCCATCTGCCCATCAAGCTCTGTAACTTTCAGCGAATAGTGTTTGATAAATGAATACTCTTCAGTGCTTTCTCAGGGTCCTGTTCACATATGAATTACCTGTTCTAATGAAAAATGCATCTATATTGTTTTTGTTTTTCAGGAGAGAACAGTTAAGTAGAAATAAATCAAATGGTAGAATGCATTTCTTTTTATCCTGTCAACAAGTAAGGAAGCATGCTTTAAACTGTTGTTTCTTTCTATCTCAAGTGCCCTTATTGTAAAATTTTGTCTTACTAAAAGCTCATTAACATGATTTCTAGATACTTTTTTTGCTGCTGATGATTCACTGTCCCATTCTTGCTGTTGCCTACCCTTTCTACCCACAACCTTTCATTTTTCCTTCTATTTCAAATTCAACCCAGTCAAGCTCCATTTCTTAACTATTTGCACAAACAAGAATACACAAAAATAATAATTACAGAAAAAAAATAAATAGGAAATGGTAACACTAACTGGAGTTCAAAATACTGTATGACCTGAAGTTGTATAGGTATGTTAACTCTGACACAGACATATAAAAAAGAAGAATGATGAGGAAGTGTTTACAAGGGATAAAGACATGAATAGAGTCTATCCATAGCAGGATACCGGGGAGACTGTGCTATGATCACCTCAATTTTTGGTGTAGTCCTGTCTCCTTTTTATTTTTTTGCCCTTTAACAGCTAAGTCTCTTGAACTCTTCTCATCCATGAACTTATCACCTCTTCCCCTCTGTTCCTCAGCCTGACAAAGTAAAGACAAAAATGTGGTTTTGTTTGACAAATGATTCAGTGATCATTTTGCTGGGGAGTCTAGTTTTGGCTAGGCCTCTGGAAGGTAATTCAGTGATCATTTTGCTGGGGAGTCTACTTTTGGCTAGGCCTCTGGAAGGTTTGGCCTTTCCTTGCCAAACAAGGCATTATAACACTTTGTTGAATCAAAGAACTTGCTGGTACTGGACCTGATTTTTTTTTTCTGTAAAATTGCTTTGTTCTTCTCTATACTTACAATAAATCTTCCATCAATTGAAGCAATGTGAATAAATCTCTAGAACTTGCAACTACAAAGAACAACTAAAACAACAAATATTTCTTTCTTGATTTCAAAGCTTGTGTTTCCTGGGTTGGCTATAGGAGAGAACTGGACTGTATGTTATGTTAGATCTTCCTCTAATAATTGTTTATGTTCTGTCATTAAATAATAGAGAAACTATTTTCTAACAATCTATTGATTTAATCATTACTCCTGAAGATTGAGTGCTAATCTTCTGTTCCAAGGCATCTACATCTATTTCAGGTTTACATATATGATAAGTAGTTGGCAAGTGACTGGTGTGAGAAATGAAACCTGAATGATCTAGCATTTAGAAGTCTTTCTTCATAATTCCACTACTTTTAAATCATTATCTGACATCATTTTCTGCCTTACTCTCCTTTCCTAAACCTATACCAGCCATACTTACTTTTTCCCTATTTCTTGAAATTGTCAAATGATTCACTTCTTTGGGACCTTTGCACTTACCAATCCCTATGCAAGAAAAATCTTCTCTCAGACACACACACACATGCATACATATGCACACACACATATGCATCATACAACTTATTGAAGTCTTTGATGAAAATTTACCTCACTATTCAGTTTTTAGTTATGATTCTAAGTTAATATTACCCGTTATATACCTTTTCTTTTCATTTTTTCCCCATAATTCTTAGTCCTATCTGGTATCATGGTATATATTGATTGGTTTACCCTTAAAAAAAAAAATATGCAGTCTGAAAAGTTAGCTTCTCACCACTGTCTGCTATAGTATCTACTATACAGTTAATGAATGCAACACAAAATTAGTATAGAAAATTAAGTTGAAAATCTCATCATTTTCATCAGAAATTATTCCAGAAAAAAATAAACAGCCATGACTCTAAAACTTTCTTATAAATTTTCCTAATGGTATGTGGTAAAGACTTCCTGACAACACTGATATTTAGTACCTGGGTCAAATTAACATCTGTCCTCTAGATTTTTAAATAGCAATATCTCTTAAAATTACATATCATTTAGACCAACTTTCTTTTGGTGAATAACATATTAACTACTCCCTTGAGTTCTTGGATTTTTTCAAAAATCAAAAAATAGTATTATCAAAGCATCTATTTATCCCCTGATTCAGTTAATTTTTAAATCTTCTGAAGATATGCCATAAAAACAAAAAGAAAACATTAGGCATTTCTCCCCTTTCTTGACTTCATAGAAATAGTTATGTCTATAGAGAAACGTTTAAGCAATTTTGGTTCTGGTTTATTTCTTCTTTATTTAAATTTTATTTCAGCATTAATAACAATTTAAAAACCTGATAATGCACAATCAACGTATATTGCTATAATACTTTATGTTCTGTAGTTTCCCTTCAGCCGAAAATAAAATCTGTCTAAAGGCATATGTCTTCCTGCCTGCTAATCAAACCATATTAGTGTCAGGATTTCTGGGACTATACTGGTAGCTTTTCCATATAAAGAATGTCAGATAAATGGATATAAATTGTTGTCTCCTGACCTGAGGATTCAGACAAAGCAACAAGAGACAGTTGTTCCACAAACCCAGCCCACTAAGAGAGGCTCTGCCTATGTATAGGGACAGAAGATTACCATCAGCACACAAGGAAAAGCTTCACTGTTACTTAGTCACAATTTCTATTCCAAGTGTAAAGGAATGTACTCTGTGCGCCAACATTATTCAGCTTGCAAATTGTGTCTGCTCAGTTCTAAGACACTGACTACCCACCTAAAGGTTTGATTAAGAAGGAAAAATAGGGTAGTCTCCAGGGGCATACTAATTTCAAGCTTATGTGAGTGTTCCCATAGATAAATTCACCAAGGTTACAATGTGCTTGCTTGGCAATTTATCTAGATTACTGAGAAGAGCGTGCTCTTCAAATATCAAAAATGTGATATTTGAAGAGAGGGTAGAAGGGTGTAGAGGCATTGAATACAGGAAGGCAACAGAAGTAACCAGGAAGAACGTGTGGTGGGGGAAGTGAGCAGCCAAGACACAGACAGACAGCAGCAGCCCTAAGGGACGAGCTCCCTAGGGCAAGAGAAGAAGAGAGGTAACAGGGTAGCATCATCCATTATCCACTTTAGTGATGTCAAAAGAAATGTAAATGAAAATATAAAGATTCCAGATATCCCCCCACAGGATTCTTAAAGTTCTGTGACATTCTCAAATATTATAGTCTCAAGCCTAGTATTTCTTTACTCTGTAAGTAATGTTTCATCAGGAATATACTACTTAGAACAACATATTCAAAGATTTGTGCCATACTGATTAGAAATATGCATGTTTGAATGATTTATGAAAATTGTAATTAATGGGTAAATACAAAACTAAATTTAAATGATTTAATATGACACCTAAGTTAATATTTTAGATTTTGAGGTTTCAATATTGTGTGTTGAGTTCAAATAGTTTTTTAGAAATCATTATTTTTTTAAATATTTGTACAAGAATGAATTAGATTTTAAATTTGAATTATTATACAGTTGGCTAAATAGAAACCTCTTAAAATATCTAAGGTATCTTGCAAAGCAGTCATCAGGAATATAAATAAAGGAGAGTAAAATTGCTATTACAATGTTAGGATTCTTAATAGCTTTTCCCTTTCATATTTAATTTAGTGTCCTTGCTGTGACATTTGGTTTTTGAAACATTAAAATGAGAACATTTAAGTAAACAAAGGCATAATCACTATTTTGTGATGAAAGTAATTCTCATAGTCTGTTAACAATAAGTATGTTCAAGTATGGTATTACCAACTTATAATATTTTGTTAAATGATTTCTATTGGTTTGCCTGAAAATTTCATAACAAAGTCTTTCTCAGCTGCTTTCTGAAAAGCGGCTCTACTTTTGTTTCACTCATATAAGTAGAATTAAAGATCACACGAAGGGGTATTTGGTATTAAATGTTGAAATTACGTTTATGAGAAGGTGTTTGGTTTTAGTGCCCATAATAAATAATTATGTTTTGAGTATCATTTTGACTTAACTAGACCACTTTTAACTTTTGGCCTACTCTTATTATTTTTTGCCCTGTGTATAGCAAAAGTATATATATGTATA
>NW_004567104.1:54070409-54100675 GCF_000260355.1 Condylura cristata | reverse complement strand
GTGGGAATCGAACTCATGTGGAAGTGGCTTTAGCCTCTCAGTGCTGTGCTTTAACCCACTGTGCCACCTGGGAGGGCCTACATATGTCACTTTTAATTCTACTTACTACTAAAATAGTGAGAAGTGTCCACAGAATAGTTTTCCCTTTCTACAACAGGACATAGAAAAGTTTAGCAAATCTTGTACTGAAAGTAATAGAACTATACAGACTTGAATGTTTTGAACTTTTGTTTTTTTAAGGTTACATTTAGCTCTGTTACCTTGGACTATATAAACCTTGGCTTGATGCTTCATAGGCCAGTCTTTCACTAGAGATAAAAACCCATGCTTAATTTTAAGTAGATCATTATCATCTTTGATTTTTTTTCATAAAAATACAATTAAAAAGTTTTTATTCAGCTAATATTAGTTTACAACATTGTATGTGATTCAGAAGTTTAGGTTCACACCCTCCAATGCCTCAGATGTCACCACACCACACCTATCACCAAGGCATTCATAGCCCTCCAGAAGACAAAGAACTAAGTAGCATGTTCTCCAAGAAGACAGATGTACAACAGGCACATGAAAAAGTCCTCATGATCACTTGCCGTTAGGAAAATGCAAAGCAAACCCTCAGTAAGACAGCAGCTCATACATGTTGAATGGCAATTTCAAAATGGTTAGAAACAAGTGATAGGAAGGATGTGGAGAAAATTAACCCTAATACACTCTTGGAGGGAATATACATTGGTCCGGCCCTGAAGAAAATAGTATGAGATTTTTCAAATATTGAAAACTGATCTACTATATGATAAAGCAATTCTACTCTAGCTCTTTACCTGAAGAGTGTAAAAATGTGAAGAGATACCTGCACTCCTATGTTCATTGCACCACTGCTTACAATAGCCAGATTACATAGAAAACGTAAGTGACCAAATATAGATGAGTTGATTAGAAAGTAGTTGCATATACACTCAATGGAATACTCTCAATTATAAAAACATAATAAACTCTTGCCATTTGCAACAACATGGGTGGATCTGGAGGGCATTAAGCTAAGCAAAATATGTCAGAAGGAAAAAGATAAATACCAGATGGTGTCACTTACCTGTGAAACAGCGAAATAGCAATGGGTTAATTAAAACCAAACCAAGAACAAATCAAAAAATCTGACTGTAAAATTAAAACTATCAGAAGAGAAGGAGGGAGAGGAGAGCACAGCACAGTGAGAGAGGCCACAATGAACCATGGATGAAGAATTTCAGTGGCTGAATTTTGAACACGGTATGTTAGCATACACATGTGGGTGTGATTCTGTACATTTAAATCATGTACAATGTTGTAAGCCGGTATACCTCAATTAAAAAAAAAAAAAAGATGTGTGTACACATTGGAATGCTACTCACTTATTTTTAAAAAAGGCAAAGTCAATATATCATTTTAAATGAGAAATTTAAATGTAAAAATGAAGATTTGGTTGTGTGTTTTGTATCATAGAGTAGACACTAATTTTCGGAATCCAAGAAATGCACTTATATTCTACTGAATGCACACATATATAACATACAGACAGATATATATTTTTATATCTATATTTTATATCTCTCCTGGTGTATTTTCTACTATTTTTTATAGAGTTGTTATATAATAATTTTGCTGGTGGAAGATAGAAAAAGTGTATGTGTAGGTTGTTTCTGTAGGTTAGCATAGACTTTCTAGGAAGTGTTGGGGGAACCCATTTACACTATAGATGCTGTTCATAAATCATGAGGATATAACTTTATGACCGAAATATTATTGAAATAACATGGAGATTTCAAAGTAAAATTTACTGCATTTATTTTTAAGTATAAGCTACACCTCTAGGCCATATGAACTCTCACCTAGATCATAGTAATAATACACTAAAAAGTTACTTTAAAACTACAACTAATTCTTTTTTTTTTTTTTTTAATGTGTGTGTGCTTGGATGGTAGGGTTGGAAGAGAAAAGAAACAATTGGCATGGCTTGGATCTGAAAGAAAGTAGGAATCCCTGTTTCTTTACTACTAGGTTTTTAGCAGTTATATGCTAATTACAGAGACTGTCCTTTTAGAAAATGATGCAGTATCATTTGGCTTTTGGCACTCATCTGCATTGAAGCAGCCAGCACTCCTTAGGTTATTCATGACTATTGACACCACAGCAGATACTTCACTTTGACATCTTCGGATTCCCACTGATAGATCTGTTGCATTAGGCCTCCATCCCTGAATATTGAAACATAGCCCATCAATTCCACAGAGTTTTTGTCCTTTATAATAACTGGGCTTACATTCCCTTTAAAATCAATTATCTTTATATCATAGAAATCTAGACTCTGAGGGTATAATGATCATGTTGTCTACTTCTCTCTCAAACCCCAATAGAAAACTTGAATTATATTTGGCAAAAGATCCTTGCTTCCTGCTAACTATCCTATTCATGAAACTGCTGATAATAAAATCTCCCTAGAAACTCATGTCTATTTTTTTATAAAGTATTATTCTGTTTTTAGATTAAAGATTTGAATGCTACTTTTTATTAATTTATCTTAAACTTTCTGTTTACTACAATTATAGTTTAAAAATAAATTTTATTATTTCAGTTCAGGTCAGAATAGTGAGATTTAGAAATCAGTAATTAGTATCCAAGATGATTTCTCAGTCTCACAAGACCTTCCATCCGGAGTTTACACTAACGGTTGAAGACACTTCCTTCCATCAAGTTGACATTTGGTTCCTTCCCAAAGAATCCTTTTACACTTACTAGAGGCTATTCATAAAGAGCATATATCATTCTTCTTCCATATTACAACCCTTCCTCTGGAACTACTTCTCCTTTTCAAATATTGTATCTCTCTGAGTGAGACATTCCAAGATGCTTTAACATTTCCTTATCCTGTTCATTATTTGAACACCACCCCCTTGTGCCCTTTTTTATTAACTTAAAATGTGTGATATTCAAGACTATTCAACTCTTAGTTGTTTTTGTAGTGAACGGTGGCTGGGACTACAGCTACCCATGCCCACGTGGACACTTAAAACAGCCTAAGGTGGAACTGCCTTTTTTCAATTGTCACAACACTGTTCATATATATTTATATTTATTGACACTGCTGTTGATTTTTAAAAACCTGTTAAACTGCCTTCTGCCTATAATGTTTATGTAAGTATGTGTATATTAATGTGTATGCATGCATTTATTTAAATGAGGAATAATTTTACAGATTTATAGATGGTTATCTAGCTAGGTCCAGCCAAATAATTGATAAAGCAGGAACTTGAGTATATTCTTCACTCGTTCTTTGTTACACCTTCTAACATTATGCTATCATATTATCTATCCCATATAGATAATGCATTTCAAGTTTCAAATGAAATGAGGACAGTTTAATGCAAAAAGAGAAGAATGACATTAGAGAAGCTACTTTGATGAATACAACTGGAGGAAAGCCACAAATTATAGAATAAAATAATTAATGATAATTTTCTGTAGATTACTAAATTTAGCTAAGCTAAAGTAAAAAAAAAAGAAATTCAAAGAAACTCAGCAATTTCTTAGTCATAAGAAAGGATTAATTCAAATTGCAGGAAAATATATGTACATATCAAAGAACAATTTGGACAAATACAAAGCAAATTTAAAGGGCAAATTGTGTATTCAGCAGTGAAGGATAACAATGTAAGAAATAGTCTTAGTGGGATATGAGTAACTGTGCAAAGCATTTTTGAATAATTTATATTATTATAACTTGGAAGAAATGTGTAAGAACAGGGTTTTCAAAAGTGAGGTATGGTGAAATAGTTATATACTCATCACTAAAAATAGACAAGCACATTTGACTATTTCTGGTGAAAATTTATGAATTTCCCAATAGTTCTACTAAAGGATATCTGTCTTTATATATTTCATATCCTACATCAAAAAGTAAAGAATACAAATTTTAAGAATTGTTTTCTATATCTGTGATTCTTCTTGAGATACCTACAAGTGTAGGAACAGATAGTCTAGCCTCACAAAGACTAGCCAAAAATAAAAGAGAGGGCCTGCCTGGTGGCACAGGGGTTAATTCTCAGTGCTATCTCTGCTACATTCTGATTTCTGTCCTGGCCCGGGAACTGACCCATATAAAGCACAGCAGACCTTCCTTTGCATGCTATATGATGTATCCATTAGCAGTGTATTTCAGTAAATCCTCTGTTCTGCTCCCCACTTTGTCTCTGGCAAATCCTCTCACTCTCCGTACAGCTGGCCAGTAACCCAGTTCTACTTAAAAAAAAAAAAAAAAGAAAGAAAGAAAAAGAGGAAGAATAATATAACATATAACATACATGACATTATGCTAAACAATGATTTACATGAAATTGACAAGGGAGAAATTGTGTTTCTGAGGGATCCATGTAAGTCAGTAATGTTAGACCAGACTTTCAGGAGAAAGTATATTTTGTTTTGGCTTAAAGGGAGAGTTGGAGGAAAAATGGTATTTCAGGAGAAACTGTCTAAAGAAAGTGAGCCATGGGAATATAAAGCAATAGAAGTATCAAAGTTCACCTTCCTTGGCCTAGGAGCTTCCTAGCCCGGGAACTTATTCATTATCTAAAATGCCTGGATATCCTAGAAGTCATTAGGGTCTTTTCAGAGCAGTACTATTTTCAGAGTAGTGGCTTTCAACTCGTCCTGAGTCAGAGTTCTAATTCCAATGCTTATACTAACAGGCCTCATGGTTATACTCTCATTGATCCTGATTGCTGGGATTCTTATCCATTAGCCACCCAACATCATGCCATGACACGTCAGCCCCTTAAGTGACTTCTTTCACATGTCATTCCTCTGTTTAAGAGTTTGTAATGATGGTCAATAATCTAGGTCTGATATTAAAAGTTCATCCATAATAATAATTGCCAATTATCCACTGAAGATTTGATGAACATTTACCTTATACTAAGAATCAAGCCAAAGTTCTTTTATATATTATATCAATTTTCACAAAATTCCTGTGAATTTGGCAACTGAACATTAACACTCACAGTCTATCTTTTGATTCCATAAAGCTTGTATCAGTTCATTCACTCAATTATTCATTCTATAAGTATTTGTTATATGTATAGTGTATGTTGATCACTAATGGGATCAATTGTTCCCTCTAGGAGGCATTTGTCGATACCTGTAACATCTGAGAGGGTGACTGCTGGCATCTGTGTACAGAGTCAGGGACGTTACGAAACCTCCTACCATGTATAGGAAAGTTCTCACAACAAAGGATTATCTGGAACCACACATTACTCTGCAGTGCTGAATGTAAAAACTCATATTGTAATGTAAAGAGATATAATGCCTAACAAATAAGACACCTCCCTGTCTTTGTAGAGATTAGTTTGGAAAGCAGATGTGAAATCAACAACCACTAAATTAAATATAGTTATTAACTGCATTAAATCAAAGGAAGATAATATGAAGGATACTGTAAAAAAAAATAACTGGAGGGGTTAGATTCTGGTTAATTTAGAGTGAGAGCCATTTCTATATGAAAGCATGATTTGAACTTATATCTAATGGAAAATAAGAGTTCACAAGGCTAAGCATTTGCAGAGGATCTAAAGAGGGAAGGAGCAGTACACATTTCAAGAGTAGGAGAAAAGCTTGTGGGAATGGACTAGAAGCAATCGGGTATGTGGGGTTTGAGAGATGAGCCTGGGCTTTGATTGTCTTATGTATATAAATCTTTTCTCTCTAATAAGATTACAGACTCCCGGGAGGAGAACATGACAAATACAGTATTTATTTTCTATCCCACGGAGCACTTTGAACAAAATTGGGACACAATAGGTACACAATAACTTCTTGCTAACTTGACTTGTGCCTTTTTCCTAGGAATCCAATTTCTAGATTGCATTATGCCTGCTTCCACTTTGGGGGAATGGCGGTGCCTTTGACAATCTTTCCGATTAATGCAGGGTTTGCTTCCAATCACAGCCCCAGACTGAGCACCGCCATTTGTCAGGAGTCACTGGGGCTGCAGCTGCCTGGGGCTGCAAGGAGTTTTTTATGTAACCACTATTAGTAAATCACTTGTTGTCAGCTAGTCTGAATTTGGAATCTGAATAAAAACCGCAGATTTTGTTAATCTTCCTGAAGAATTCTTGCGCAGTACCATTTCCCTCCATGTTGAGTATTTGCAAATTGTTTTAAAGAGTAGAGCAAATAGTCATTTTGATATATGAAGCAATCACAATCTACTCAATACCAGGAGAAAGCCATTATAAATATTCAAAAATATTTTCAAATATAAAGAAGAAAAGAAAAAAAAATCCCTCTTGATTCCAAAGATTTTCTTTGTAGAATATAGTAATATAATGAGATACACTTTTAAAGTTTTTTGCTAGACATAGGGAATCATCTGATAAAGAATACTTTTTTTGATTAATTTCAAATGCTCCCTAAACCTATATTTTGTAAAGAAAAGTGAAGGTGTCAGCTTAAATCAGTAAAATTCTAAAAATTCTTTACACTTCTAACAAATGATGACTGAAACATATTTTTTATCATGTGAAATAAAAATAGACAATGATCTTGGATTAAATTGGTGACATTTTCATTAAGCATCTTGAGAAAACAATAAAGGACTGTTCTTTAAGATTTTATAAAAAAAAAAAAGTGACTTGTTTCTTTGTGACAGGTAATCAAACTATTCTGTCAATAACTTTGTATCCTATACATTATTAGTCTCCTGTAACTTTTATATGCTGAATTTAATATGTTGTTAGATTGCTTTCTTCCGTGTTAATTAGGGAACTTAACATATATGCAGTGCTCCATAAATGTTTACTGAATGACAGGATGAATACATGTAAAAGGTCTGCTTGTGTTGTAGACTCTAAAATATAATTGGCAGACACACACAGCCTTTTCCCTATCGTTTTAATACAACTTTGCTCTAGGCAGTATTTAAATTTAGAGAATTAAAAATATTTCTTTCTTTACTTTGCTCTTTCTCTGTTTTCTTGATTCATGAATTTCACTTGCTTTCTGGAGGTAGCTTGATAGGCTTTCAAGGATGCAAAACTAGTGCAGTCAAACTTATCAAAAGGTCAGTTCAAGCTCATGTTCCTCTGGCCTCTTGCCACCCAGGGGATAAGGTTCCGGATAGAGGACTGTGTAATCACTTCAGAGAATACTGGTGTTTGAAGGAGTAAAGAGGAACAAAATATATGAAAAATGCATGGTTCTTCATTGGCATGCATACTGTTACTCGATTTTCATCAGACAGTAAATGAGAAGAACCTGAAGTCTTGTTTCTGTTAACAGAGCTCTTTTAGATGCTGGACAGCCCCCGTAAATAAATGCTCAGCATGTCATGAGAAATTCTAACACTGCATACAAGAATAGATTCTGTCACATTGGAGCTTAAATATAGGCAGTGATTTTCATGACTGGCCGCTATCAGTAAAAAATTTACCTTAATAACAAAGTGCATGGAAGGGAAGATGCACCCTGAGTTGGAGTTACCATGTAGGGTCCAGAGGCAGGTGTGAGATTTACAGTTCATTAGGTATGCTGATTACATTCAAAATTAAATTAATATAGTGAGATAAGACTATCAGTTTTGCAAGTATATTTTGGAAAGCACTTCTGCCTCATCTTTAAGATAAGTGCTGCAGGTGAGGTTGAAGAATTCCCCATCTATTAAAAAAAATTGAAAAGCACATTAAATTATCGTGCAGTTAGTGGCATACCTTAAATATGCAGCTTTCTCTAAATGATACTCATTTTTAGTCATATATGTGAGTGAAAGGCAGCATGTGATTTATGATGTAAAAGAAGCATAGTGGATTGGAGCTGAAAGTGACCTTAGAAATCATCCTAAGCCATCTGCTTCATATTGCAGGAGATGGAACTGACACTGGTACAGTCAAATGATTTCTCAAATTTTCATAATAAATTTCTGAATGTTTTTGTCCACTATCCCTCCCACTCTGGCAGCCTATTTAGCTGCCTAATATCATAGAGAAGAAAAAAAAAAAAAACCAGATTTTACATATAGAATTCCAAATGAAAAGTTGATCAATTACTTCTTATTGATTATTGAGTAATTTCTGGATGAAAGTCATTGCAGAAACACAATAGCAGGTTTATGCAAATGCCCAATCTATTTCATAAAGATGCTTGTTTTGGATGTAGAAAAAAAAAAAGTGCTAAAGGCCTCAACATACACTTTGCAATGTATAAGAGACAGGCATTTTTATTTAGCTGTTGATCTGTTGCTTTTAGGCATGAAGCAAGGAATGTGCTTTGGTTTGCTTTTCTCACAGCTTCATTCCTCATGTGTCTCAGAGTGACACAAATAGACAGGCTGACAACAGATTTATTACCTGAAGCTCAGCTGAAAAATTAAATGATACAGCTAAAAGTCATAGTCTGCCTGAACACCCGCTTCCATTACAGGAGTGAGTGAGCACTAAAAACCAGAATAATAAAGCAGTGAAATATTTGCTAGAAAAAGAGATTGGAAAAAAATCGTTAATTTGATCAGTCTTGACTGACTGACCAAAGCAGGAAAAAAAATCTTTAGAAAAATCTGCCTGTAAATTCTTTGCCTTTCTAAATAGAGACAGGACATTTTAGTCCCTTCCTTTCTAGTAATCTATTAGGTTATCTCCCCACATTTTTACAATGTGACAGAATTCTTTAATAGAAATTTTCCATATTTTTTCAGATTATCTGTTGAGCATTATAGGAAGCTAGTTTCAGCAGAGTGGTATGTGGAAACTAATCTGAAGTGAGAGAGCACAAGAATGTTTCAGTTATATATTTTCTGTTGAAATTGTTTTTATTGAATGCATAACTTAAGGTAGCTAAAATAATTATTGCTACACAAGGTTGGCAAGAATGCTGTTTACTTATATTTTATTTAATGTCTTATAATTGCTGAAATAATATTAACTTCAAAGCTTCTTTTCTAAATAAGAGCCACATTTACATTCTTTAATAGAGGATCCCAAATTCAGCTTTATTAAAGATATTTTTTCTTGTCTTACTTTCAAGATATTTTTTCTTGTCTTTCTTTCAAGAGGGTTATTTAATGATGCTTGTCCTTCATTTTTTAACTTCTATAATAATAGTGGAATTATAAGGAAATAAAAGTATCATAAAATCTAGGAACTTTTGGTGGGTGCGAATAGTATGCCCAAAGGTAAAACTAATCTCATGCCTTAATGAATATGTGCCAACAATTTCTCCTCTTTATGATTAAGTAGAGAAGTTATTTCTAAGTGGCTGCAGGGTTTATTATCCTAGTGTACTTATGCAGTGTGGGTGAAATAATACAAACAGAAAATATTTTTACTGTGAATTCCATTTAGGTAATAGGATAGTTGACCACTGAAGTACAGTTTAGAAGTCACTACATCCTAAGTAATTTTACTTTCCTATTTTTTTCCATGCAAAGTGTAATAGTTTTAGAGTGCAGAATAGTTTTTATAGTTCATGATTCCATCTAGAAGCCTTAAAGTTCATTATGTGTTTATTCAGAATTATAGTTAGATGATATGTTCGTTGTGATTGTCTAATTTGCTTATATGATGCTCACTCTGTCTTAGGTTAAGAGTGAAATGAATACAATACAACTGTCTGAGTCTATTTGATGAATAGAACCTTCAGCGGAAATCTAATAACTTCAAACATAAAGTATTGATTCTGTTCATATTGTCATGAACTCTGCTAATATTATAACATTTTCTGTTTTCATGATTAGATAAAACACAAAATATAAGGTTGGAGTTTTCTTGACAAAGTATAATTGATTTATCCTTTGTTACATTGAAGGTCAAATTATTTTAACTGAATAAGTATAGTATATTTAATATACTATATAACAAATGCTGGGATTGCCTAGGATAATAGTGAACCAACCTGATGTCAATTAAAAAAAAATCTTTTCATATTTTCAACTGCATTCTTGCTTCTCTCAGTTACATAGGAGTACTATGACTAATAAAGGCCAATATCTAATTTATTGTCCTTTTCCTCCTAGTCCTATAAAATATGACTCTTGGAAAATAAATTCTAAAATAATAACTATGATTCTTCAATGTGTGATAATATTGGGGTTTGAATCTGCTTGCCTCTGTGTGTATTTGTGTGTCTGTGCTGGAGCACAGAGCTACCACCTTAGCCAACCCTGAGCTGTTTCTCTTGACTACAACTGGAACATCTCATTATAATGTCTCATACCTATAGACAGGCCAGAGATCATATTTTCAAGAAAAAAGTGAATAAAGGGAAACCCACAACAATAAAAGTTAATATGAACAAATTGCAAGTTATGTTAAGAAAATATAAATGTGCTAGCATTTCCCACTTTTCAGATATCTCTCTCACTCCCTGGTAGTCTAGTGGTTAGGATTCGGCATTCTGTCTCAAATATCTTTCTCTCTTGTGACCTAAGATTTTGTTCAAATTTAGAATTATTGGATTCTTTTGTATTCTTCAATTAACATAGTGACTCAGATAGTACTGACTCTCTGATCACTCTGTTTTCCTTCACCAGACCAAATAGTATGTAGAAGTATCTGCTTATAAATAATGTGTTAACTCTGCATCTCTTTCCTTAAAAATAATTGTTTATTGGTTTAGCAATGAGAAAACCAGAGTGGAGATGCAGTTAGTATCTGAAATGATTCAAAGACACTTGTATAATGAATTCTAAGGTGATTGTACCCAAAACATTGTCTGGATACTTACTATTCAAAGTGACCCTCGACAAGCTACATCAGAAAAGTCTGGAATCTTGTAAGCAATGGAGAATATCAATTTAGGTCATAATTACTCAATCCAAATCTACATTTCAACAGATCCAGAATGATTCCAGTGTACTTCATTGTTGGAAACCCAATTCTTTAAAAGCTGGAGATGCACTTTTCAGAGATGCCAGGTAGCCACATCCTCTTGCATCTTAGACTTTGGTTTCTTTCATATCATTAAGTTCCAAATCTAGGTTTTAGGATACACAAAGACATAATCTTGTTCACCACTGTAACCACTGGCTATTCCTTTAGATAAATGACATTCTAAAAGCATGTCAATAGAATAATTTATAGACAGCTTGAATTCTAAGCATCATGTCTTACTGAGGAGATATAATTATTATAAGAAGAAGCCTCAAATTAAACAATTCAATGATTTTACTTGATTTTAAAGATTTAAACATAAATTTGCTATCAAACGCTTTCTATACTTGTAAATACATATATTTTGATACATGAAGTATGCAAGCAGCTGTTGATTATAGCCCAAATGCCAGCTGCATAAATTCAGACTATAATACAGCTTCTTATATCTAACATCTAATTACATTTCTAACATTGTAGACTACAGTTGAAGTTTCATTAGTGTTTTTGTTTATTTATTTTTTAGCATTACCTTGTTTTCTTTTACTTTTTGGTGATCTATTTCAAATGTAATATTTACTTCCAGTAACCATCAACTGTATTGAAATATTACATTTTAGGAATTAAAAATGTATATGTTTGTTATTTACATTTAGTAGATCAACAAAAAAAATTAGCCTCCCTATATTTTATTACTACCTGTAAACTCAAAAATTTAACATGATTTTCAGTTGAAAAAATTAAAAGAGTGCAGTTATATAATCCAAATATTATAAATAAGCAGTGTCAGTTATTCATAATTATTAAAAATATTTTATTTTTTATAAGTAGAGAGACTGATACAAAGAAATAATTATTGTGGACATAGAAATAATGGTAACATAGAAGTAAGCAAAAATGTGCTAAATTAAAAAATAGAATGGATTTCTGTCTCATATCAGAATGGGACATTTATTAGAAAAAGTGTAATTCAAGGAGGCATGAAGGCATTTGCTATTTTCACACTCTTAAGTACATAAGTATATGGAATTTATGATTAATTAATAAGCAATATGTGTCTTGTTTTCTTCTACTTATTGAAAGAGAAATACAAAGAAAGAAAATGAATCAGTATGTCAGTGTGAAAATAAGAGCTTAAAATGTGTAGGTGACTTAGATTTGCCGTTCCTGGCTGTTTTACTAGAACTATCTAGTTTAATCTAGTTTAATATATGTATACACATATATGTACACACACAGTTAAACACAACATAAGGTGAGGGTGGATGTCTCATAGAGGACCCATATAGTGAAGTCATTCAGGAGAGTGAACTGGAACAGAGTATAAGAATTATTGAGGGGTGGGTTAAATAAGTGGAGAAAGTTTGAAACTTTAGAATAAAAAACCATTGATTTGCATTGAAAATAAGAAATTGCTGGCTCATCACATATTTAGAGCTGTTCTTTAAGAATTTCTAAGGTGTGCAGCATGAATTTGATTTAAAAAATGCTAGAAATGAACAAATCCTTTATGAAGGAATTAATGAAGATGTAAAGGAGCTAACAATGTCCAACTGTTCTCAAATGTAGTAACTGTAGAGAATATGAAGATGCATAAGGAATATGTGTTTCCCAAGAAACACATATCTGAAATACCAAGTAATTTACTTAGTAGTGAGAGTGTGTAAGAAAAACAGGAATAGAAAAACAAGTATATTCTGGAAAATATTTGGAAAGTACAGTAGGAATCTCTGTGACTATCCTGGGGGATTCATATTGTTGGGTGTGTGTGTGTGTGTGTGTGTGAATATTGTGTGTGTGTGAATATTGTGTGTGTGTGTGTGAATGAGAACCAGAGCACCAGAGCAGCAGTTTCTGTGGAGAGGAATGGAAATTATAACAAGTGCAGTGAAAGGCATATATTTAAATATCTGGTAAAACTTCTGACTTGACTAGTTTGGAGACCAAAAAATTACATGATGTAGTTGTTGGTTCTGGTAACAGCTGAAGCTAAGTGAAGTACTGAAGAATGTTATAATTAAGATACAGGCATGATAACATTCTAAAAGATTGATACAATTAAATTGACCATGAAAACAGGGGAAAAGACAAAGAGAGAGAAGAGATATTTGTAGTTGATATCATCATCATCATCACATGCCTGAAAGTAGAACAAAATTCTGCTCAACAACCAAAAATGTTGCTTGCTAGAAGCTGAGACAAAAAGAAATAGTGTGTGTGACATATGGTTCTTAGGGTATTAACTTTCACCTGAGTGAAGAGATTTCACATAGAATCAAGTCAATCGTATATAATTGCACTATGACTTATTGGGGGGATACATCTAATAATAGTTCAAGCTTATAGTTCAATACAAACAGCTCAACTAAAGTTTCTGGAGACCAACACCAAGTGAAGGGTGCTATCTATCTGTGTCCTGAGCATCCCCTCTTGCATCCGTTCCCAGGGAGAGTAAGGCTGTTCCTCCTGGCAAAGTTTCCAGGAGACATTACAAAGACCTGATGAAAACTATGGGGACCCATGGTCATGTAGACCAAAGCATCTCAGATTGGATGATTTCTGCTCATCTTTGTCCTGTTCTCAGTGTGTTATCAGAATCACCTGTTTAATTTGGGGAATTTCAGTTCTCAACTCAGCTACTTTTTATCTATTCTTGCCTCATGTGTCTATCAATGCCCTCAAAAACATAAGTGGTTGCTTCCATTTTATAAAAATATTTATTTATTTATGCACACAGAACGGGGGTACAGGCCAGAAGTGCAGGGGAGGTGAGAGGCTCCACCAGAGACAGAGTGAGGAGCAGGACAGGCAGACTAAGGAAGTACACCAGTGAGGGGAGCAGCAGGCAGGACAGGAGAGTTTTGCTGTGCCATGTGCGTCACGTCTGGGGCTGGGGTTTCAACTTGCACTGAAGTGGCTGGGACTAGCTTGCGGTGCTGCACTTTAACCTGTTGTGCCATCAGGGAGGACCCACTTTTGTTTTAATTTGCCAAGTCATTCCATTTCAATTATATCCATTCTCTGATCAGATCCTTACACTGTAGCAAAGTGTGCCGTAGTTCCTGTTGTATGTGAGTATACTTGATTGTCAGGAGAAGTTAACTTTTCTGAGACACTGGGCAATATTATTGATGGCTACTTTTCACTAAGACAATGAGCTATTTGCTATTTATGCAAAGCAAAGACTAGAAATTAGGAAAAGGTATCTCCTCCATGGCAGGCAGGCTCAGAAAATTTATTGCAGTACTCGCAAAAGGGTGCAGCTTTCAGAGAAAAAGACCTGGTTCCTTTAGGTGCTGCTCTGTCAGCAACAGGGCCAATGAGGCCAACACAGAGCTTCAGCCTACAGGCTTTTATTCAGGGCATATTTTGCATGAATATCAATTATATATAGACTAAGGTTATTTGAGTTGCACATTTTGAGAAATTTGGATTTTAAGATTCTAAAAGAAGGAGGTGTAACTACTAAAGAAAAAAGAAGTTAGAAGATATTGAGGAAAAGAGCATTTTGTAATTTTTAGAGTATTTAAGTAATTTAAATTCCTGCCCTTCTGTTTTAATTTGTTCTACCTGGAATTTTAATAATACTTTTGTCCTATTGAATTTCTTATTTGGAAGTGTGTTTTGATGAAGACATCAATTGAACTATCAATTGATCTAAGGCATTCTGTTTATACACAATCAATGATTAAAACGACTACCTCTGGTTACTCATCACCAGTTATTTTCTACTCCAAGGACCAGAGGTCATTACTGTTTCTTTAACTAGTCTATATTTCATACCTGATAAGATAAGTGTATAGGCTTACTGCAGTGCAATTCCAATTCTAATTTTCCCTGTGACAAGCTCATTAAACTTATTTTGATGATACAGATTAAATAGATGTTTTCTCCTCCTTCACCCAATTTATCCCCACTGTTTTTCTACTTAAAAATATAACATGCATGAAGAAAGTTTCTAAAATTTCTCAAGTCAGAGTAGTAAAAGAAATACCATGATTCCATACATATGTGAAGAAAAAAGAACAAGAAATGGATAAAATAAAATCCCATAGAGTTGAGGCTACCAAATTAAGAGGTTGGTGATGGTGAAAAGGGTCACAGTGGACTATGTGAAGGATTATGGGTGCCTTGGTGTGGGGTAGTAACATACATCCAAAGATGTGTTAAGATACACCCTAATTTATATACAGCATTATAATTCAACATCACCTCAATAAAACTATTAAAAATACATACACGAAGCACTCCTTGGTGGTGCAGTGGTTTAAAGCTAAAACCACTTCAGCATGAGTTCAATCCCCGCATGCCGGGAGGTGATCCACATGGCGCAGCAGACCTCTGGTGGCCCGCCTGCTGCTCCCCTCAGTGGTGTACTTCGATAATCTGCCTTTTCTGCTCCTGCTCTGTCTCTGGTGAATCCTCTCACCGCCCCTGCACCTCTGGCCTGTACCCCAGTACCTCTGGCCTGTACCCCAGTTCTGTATGCACAAATAAATCTTTAAAAAATACATACATGAAATAAATAAAATTTTCTAATTTTATATGAATTAAAGCAAAATGCTAATATAAAATGATAGCAATTTTAATAGATCTAATGCTAACAAAGATATAACTGTTATTGAAACTGAATAATTCACATTTGTCGTAATCACCATAAAAGAATGCAATATTTAAGTCATTATTATGACTTCTTTGACTAGATACTAGTATGAAATTCTGTAATAGAGTAATAATAAAAATACAGAGCAAACAAGCAGACAGTGAATTGAAGAGTACATGCCAAGACTTTATACTTAAAAATGAAATGATCAAGGGAGAAACAGGACATTTTCACCTTAGGATCACTTCTGGACTCCAGTGGTTTTATAAGTACACTGAACAGAACAGGCACACACTACATACTTAAGTAATCAGTAAATGAAATGTATGATATATTTTTATAAGGAGTATGCTATTTCCTATCATAAAATCAAATATTGAAAAACACAAATACCATTTGGTCTTAGGACTACCATAACATGGCACCACTGGCCAGATGGTTTAAAGCATAAAAATGTGTTTTCTCACAGTTTTGGGGACTGGAAGTCCAAGATCAAGGTGTCAGCGGTTTTGGGTTCTACTGAGGCCTTGCCTATTACATCAGTGTCCTCATATTTATTGCTGTGTTATCTTAGATGTATTATAAGAGTGGCATCTACCAAGTACTGTTAACCAATGGTTATGAAACTTTATATATATATATATATATATATATATATATATATATATATATATATATATGCATCAGGTCACAGAATCACATAGGTGATCTCAAGTGTGGCATATAAAAGCTCATCCATATGCTTAAAAAATGTCTTACTCATTTTAAAAATTAGAGAAATATATGTGTTAGTGTTTTATGCTTGTGAAATAGTTTCCTCAATAGAACAGTATTAAGTTGGGATGAAACACTAACTAAATTTGATAGAGATCTACTCATTGCCAAGCTCCACTTCATTCTCTAAGTTTCACACTGAAGATAGGAGGTAGCTCCATTTAGCTATGTGTCGGAGACCAGCTCCAACTTTTGAGGTGTCTGGAGGCAGGACAGGCAGGACCCTAAGGTGGGAAGGCGTCGGCGAGTAGAGATTCCTAAAAAAGGGGAAAAGGGAGAAAAAAGGGGAAAGGGGAACGAGGAAGACACGAGAGTCAGAGTTGGGTGCAAGTCTTCCTGCTCTGCCTTCAGCAGAGGTTTATTTTATACATTACGAGCAAGCAGTGAGATGACATCAGCACACGAACTGGGCTGAGAGATTACAATCATCTTTGTTTTTCCTAAGAACAGTTTGGGGTTGTTTTGACCCTAGCTTGAGATTACAACATTCTAAAATCAATCAAGGTAAAAAACAGGTACATAAGTGCACAAAATCTATGACTAATGTTACTATAGTGGAGATCAACTAATATAGAAGTCCCTTAAACCTTATCTACTACTTAATGGGTTTGTTTTTCTGCCTTAATCATCCTGGGAGACAGAAGAGGAAATTCCTTGCTAATCAAATCTCTGAATAGGAGACATAGGTGGATTTCTTTATCTAAAGACTACATAGAATCCTGAAACACTAGCCAGAAGACTTTTGTGTATTCCTTTAAGGTGTAGCAGGTGGAAAACTTGATTAGTTTAAAAAACAAGCAAACTGGATGAATTTCCACATCTAAAGGCCAAACAATAGGAAGTTTGAGTAATTCTTTAAAAAGCTGAATAGAAGGCTAGGTGAGACAATAGAATGATAAGATTTGGGTTATCCTCCATCAGGCAGTGAAAGAGACTTTGCAAAAACAGCCCTTTTGCTTTTACTTACCAGTCAGTAGTCAAGTCACTTGACTTCAGGGGAATTCTTTCACCCTGGTGCAGTGCTTGCTTGTCAAGGCAGGCAGGCCCCGTGCGGCCGAGGCAATCCAACTGTAAGCTGAAAGTTGCTCAGAATATTTTGATATTACGGTTATACAAAAAAGGGAGGTCATAACATAAGTTAGCGTGGAAAGTCTGATTTTTCAGAGCAATTCCCCTCCATCCGGACCGTGTCTGACGACAGAGGTTGCATAGCTCGTGTCAGCTATGCAACACCTAAAATGAATAATACAACACCCGGGTTATATCTGCCATAAATACAAGCAATGTATGTTTCTCTTTGTAATTCATTCATAGTTTTCTAGAACCATAATCCTCTAAGGAGTGTTATGTTCCCACATGCTAGATACTATATTTGTATATGTGATTTTTTTATCCTGTGAAGTTTGTTGACCTCACAATGACTATGTAGCTGTGAATCCTGAAAAATGCCAGTTATTCCAGCTGAGGTATATGTTCAATATAGTCAAAATAACCCATTTCAAATTCATTCCCCTCTACCAAAGATCTTAGAAAGAGTAAAACAAGTGACCTGTTTTTGAATACTTATAGAGCAACATGCAGAAGCAGTGAATATATAGAAAACTAATTATGTTTTTGTTGTGTTCCTTTAGTGGGGATTGTAAATGGTAATTTTTGACAAAGTGTAGGATATGTAGAAGTAGGTACCTATCAGTATGTCCTTCCCCTTTCCCTTACACCTTAAGCAGGTAGTGGGAGATGGAAGAGATGTGAAATATATGAGTAGATGAAAAATATTTATAATGTTCTGTTTCTGGCTTGTATAATCTTCATGTTCAGTATACAATGCATTATATGATATCTGTGTGTATAAGTCATTTTGAACAGCTCAAATATTATGTTTAAGGCATAAGGAAAAAAAAAAAAAACAGGAAGCCATATTCTTCTTTCTCTGCCCTGTAAATCTCAGTAAACTTCATGTGCTATTTTGGGGAACTAGGAAGATACTAGAGTGCTGCTTGATGAAAACACTTGTGTCTTTTGTGCCATTTGTTTATTGATTTAATGACAAATTAAATTTAACTAGAGACAGATTTGATTCATCATTCTCACTGATCAGATTCTGTGATCTTCCCTAATTCAGTTATCTACCACAAAACTAGTGACTTCAAACAACAGTCATTCATCATACCTCTTACTTTTGATGATCAAGAATTTGGGCAGGTCAACATTAAGGAATTATGTTGTTTTTTGTTTGCTTTTTGGTATCAAAGTTATTCACTACTATTCAGGTAGAAGAAGGGCTGGTATATAGTGTCTGAGGTTTCTGAACACATTGTAATTCCTGATCCACAGTTCCTGGACTGTTTATTGTCCAGTTACACATAGTGTCTAGCTACAAGGGTTCTAGACAATTAGGAGAGAAGCTGATAGAAATAATAGATAAAAATATATAAAGTTGAAAAGAAACTGTGAACAAGAAAGCAAGTTTTGCAATACTCAGTGCTTTCTTTGTTTTCAAAATTTGCCCCTATTTGTTTTCCACAGGAACTGGACAACCCAGAATCCTACATTTCACCATAATGCATTCTTATAGTATGTACTATACAGTGTAGCAAGAACACTAACATTCAAAAATCTAATAAAGTGTTCCTTGGGACACCGATATCTGCTTTTTAAGAACGATTCTACTGGTCATTCTTGGCCTGAATAATTTATGCATGGATACTAATAGCTATTGTTTTTTGTTGATCAAGTCATCTTGATTTTAATAAAACTTAAGTGCTAGGATCATCTCATCAAAAATCACCACAGTTTAATCAGTACTACCCAGGATTGATTATTACCTCATACTGGGTAAATTTTCTTCTCATGGTTTAATTTTGGCACACATTGTTCTTTTCTGTGACTTTATATTTATAAATGTTTTGTTTTATTTTGTTTTAGTATCCAAGAAACTGAGACTCAGTCATGTTCCCCCTCAAAAATAGGCTTACTCAATGGAAGTCAGAGGAATCTAGGAAGCCATACAAATATGCCTCTGAAAACAGTGAACAAGGTGCACTCAAGGAAACTATCATCTTTATCTTTCATTTTCTAGTATGTTTTTGCATTTCCCCCCTAATTTGACTTTACTACACACATACCATGTAAGGTGTTTCAGGGTTGACCTCTCACTGCTATGATCTCTTAGTTCTCAAAGCATATATTTCTGGGAGAATCAGACTGACCTTTTCCAAAACAGAGTATTCACACTATATAGAGGGGGGAGAAAAGGGTTGATGGGATAGGTTTCATGATAATAAGTATGAATAGGGCTACTCAGTGAGAATTCCTTTGGGGGAACAGGGGAATTTCTTGTGGGAAATTTCATCTCAAGATAAGAACTGGGTTGGTGGTGGATGTCAAACCACTCTAAATATTTCTAATACAAGATCCGTTATACAGCAATTATATGAGACATTTATACTAGTCTTTTTCACTTTTTACTTTAAAAGAGATATCTTACCCACTTTACACGTGGGGAACTACTTTCTTGCAAAGCAAAATAAATCATTATATGAGACATTTATACTAGTCTTTTTCATTTTTTACTTTAAAAGAGATATCTTACCTACTTTACACGTGGGGAACTACTTTCTTGCAGAGCAAAATAAATCAGTTTAAATATATCAGAAAGAAGCCCTATGCACCTTATATCATGTGTTCAGAGTTTTTTAGTGTGCCAAAACTTATTTTGAATTCGTTGAAGCAGATACAAAGGAAATGGGACATAAAAATAATAACTTCAGTCTGTAGAGCCAAATTCATAATGATCTTATTTTCATCTTTTGTTTCTTCAGAGTTAAGTGCATTATTTAATACATAGCAGGTGTTCAGTCTTTATTTGTGCAGAAATCTTCCTGAGTGCCCACTAAACTCTGACTTCTATGGGAGGAAATGTGTTTCTAACAGTGAACACAAAACCAATTCCCTAATAAAGGGAGAGCAAGGACACAGAGGAATTCTATGCAAGATCATAAATATTACAGTAAAATTAACAGTCCCTGTGTCCTTATTGTGTAAACATTCAGACTCTTCCGAACATTTAATTTTTTTTTTGTATTTTGACTATAATTCTATAAGTCAAATACTGTAGCCATCCACATTACAAAAGAAGAATGTATCTTGCTCAAGTTTAGCCCAGTAAGGGTTGAAAGCTGCTGTTCGAAACCAGTTATTGAATGCTTTTGACATGTGAATGAATTTTGGAAACATGACTAGAGACACTGTTCGGACAGTTTTAGTAAAGAATTGATCATTTGATAAAACCTATTCTTGCTTTGCCATTATTTTCAGGATGACTCTTCAGTTGGACTACATGTGCAAGGAGTTTGCTCCTGATTATAAACTTTTTGTAGCTGTTATTATTTGTTCTCTAGACCTTAACATGTTCAAACATTTAACTAGACCTTGTTTCATAGAATTATCTGCCCTTTATGAATATAGCTCATGAAATATTTGTTACCCATATGAGGAGTCTGATATCTAACCCCCTCAACCTCATATTCAAAAGTCCTAAGAATAATTGAATCTAATTTGACCCCCAAAAAATATAGTTCTATATTTTTCTATAGTTACAGAGGAAATTTCTCCTCATTTTTTTCTTGATTTCTTTACAGCAAATTCCTTCTCATTTATATAATTTCTTCCTTGTGGGATAAAATCTAAATTTGTGACCTTGAAATATGTCTTCTGTATGACCTCAGATTTATCTCTTAAAAATGTCACTTAAAACCATTTTCACATAAATAAGTTCCTTTTATAGTGTCTTTGTCTTTCTATTTTCCACAGTAAATCTAATAATATGATTAGAGTTGTTCAGATAATCTTCCATCTCAAGGTTTTATTCATTTCTGATTCATTGTGTCTATTATTAAACCCAGCTGTTGATGTTTTTGAACAAACTGATTTCTGAATTAACTCTACATTGTGTTCTATAATAACCCCACTTCAGTATTATCATGGGTTGCTCCCAATTTACTTTTAGATAATTAAAGCCTCTCTTTATTTCTATCCAAGTTGCCTGTTTTATTTCCCAGAACACAAGGATGTGATTTCATTCATGTTGCTCTAGGGGTCTAAAGTTGATAATCATTTTTCTACATCTGCCCTCATCAGTGTCTGCTCGCAATATACATTGCTATATCCCCATCCCTTGGCTTGCTCTCATTAGCATTCCCATTCCCACTGATATATTGTGTTTTTCTGCCACAAGCCATTCTTTGTTGTTTTCCTAGAAAGTCAGTACCTTTGCATCAGAATTGTCCTAATTTCCCCAGCATATTAGATATTTCCTGATATTCACTTGTAAGATTATTATTTACATACAAATGCATCTGCTTTAGAATTAATGACATCTCTTACTGATATGAAAAATACATACATTTCTCAATATTTGAATAAGCAATTCACAAGTTGATATAGGGAGCAAAGGAAATCTAGGTCATCACCAAAAAAGTCCATGTTTATTCCTCTTTCATTTTCACTATGAAAACTATTAAAATGTATATCTTATTTATTGAATCAGAATAAATAAGTAACTTAGACAATTGTCATAGCCAATATATTATAGTGAAAATATATTTATAGAATGACATTATAAATATATATATATGTATATGTATATATATATGTATATGTATATACATATATATATATTTAAAGATATATTTATATATGTAAATGTCTACTTATGGTAATATAGTATATTTTATTCTATATATTTGATAAGTTTATTTTATATGTCTTATATTAATATTAATATTTAAAACTACCGTGTGAGTCCTTACCAGTTTCTACCCCTAAATGACAAAATAAGAAATAAAATTTTCAATGAATTTGTAGAATTTCTAGTTCTCTGTTATTATAGCTTAGAACTAATTTGTGAAGTAAAATTTCTCAGATTTTGAACACTTCTTTTTGGATTGCCAGAATGCAGGTTTCATAGGAAAATTCTGTTATGTATTTTTATTGTAAAATAGACATTGAAAAATGTAATAGAAAATTTTCATAAAAGTAAAAAATCACTCACTGTATTTTGCTTTTTCTTCTGCTCTCTCTGGTCTTTGAATTTTAACATTTGCCTAATATAATTATCAATTTTCATGTAAAAATGTCTCTGTGTTACTCATTGACTCAATGAGGTTAGAAAATTAGTCATAGCATCTGTTCCTAATCTTTAGTAAAAATTTAGGTCCCCACATCACTGAGGTCTTTAAAAATGTATTATAATGTTTTCAAACATATGAGATTTTTCCATTTAATTTTGGCTGTTCTGTTTATAATTTCACCAATGTTTTCAGTTCTCACTATACAAAATGAAGAATTAGGTTGATGAGTTAAAGCAACTTGCTTTAAACTAAATGGCAGTGTTTTCACCTGTTCCTAACTATAATTTTTAGTTTGAATTTTAAACAAACAACAAAAAAGATGTTTTTGACAATTTCTCTTGGCATTCAAACAGGTGAAAATGGTTTCTATCGTCTATAAATGTCAGTGACAAATGTCAACTTTGAAGCAGTGACACTATATTACATTTTTTGTTTGTGTGGTTTTTGTTGCTTTACATACAAGGTTTTCCTTATAGTTTATGTCTTACTAAGAGGCGGCACTTTGTTAATATGGCTGTGTACAATTTTCTGACAAGTGCTGAACCTACGAGAACAAAAAATGGTTCTTATTTATGATGTGTCAAATTACTGTTCTGAGAGTAGACCTTTTAGGTTGCATTCAGCCTTTAATTTGACTGAATTTAAATGACATAAAATGCCTTTTAGTTGGGTCTTGGCTGGCATATTATATATCTCATTTCAATGAAAAACATTCACATGCAAATACGGTTTGTTTGGAGTGAGGACAAATGCAACTATCATGACTGATGAAGGCTTTTGATCACAGTTCTACAAACTGAAACCTTGAAAAAGAAGAGGCTATTTGGACTGGCATCTGCAATCCCATGAATTATTTAGTTCACATTATTCATAAATCTCTTTGAAGAGGAGGTTTTATGAGGTTGTGAGGAGGAGTAGTCATAGTTTGTTGCCAGCTGTAAGTGCCTGCCTGCATATGAAAACTTCCTTTAAATGTTAAATGTTCTGTAGTCTGTAAAGTATGTTATCTCATACACTACCAAGTTAATCTCTTAATAGATGCCCATCTCTCCCTTACTGCTTCCACTACTAGGTCTTCTGGAAGGAATAATGGAATGAGAATAATATGGAGTGGCACACTTAGGAGTGAGCAGAGCACATCAACAGAACTCACATTTCCTATTCCAGCCCCACCACACAGCAAACTAAAAGTCCTCCTTCTTCCAAATAGGATTCACCTCTCCTCTGTCTCTGTTCACTGAAGCAACTGTCTGGAAAGACATACTCCTATTTTCATCAGGATTTCCAACTGTCTAGCTGGCAAATTCATATTTCTACAGTTCAGTTTCACTGCTGTAACATACCTGAGTCTTACACTTATGTACCTTCTGAATTACTGTTTTACATACTTTTCCTTTTCTAGATGATACTATTCTTGAGGACAGAGAGGTTGTAGAATAATCAAAATTCTTTATTCCAGAGAAATATGATTTCTGTAATTTATAGACCATTTCAATAAATGACTGTTGGGTTACCTTAGTTTAAATTATCCTCAGACTTAAATGACCTTCAAATATATTTAAGATGTATATTAGGTTATATCTGTTTTTATTATTGTTGTTGCTGTTTGTAGAGGACTTCAAAATTTTTACAAATTTGAAATATTTAGGTAAGTATACTATTGGCTGTGCTTTAGAAAAATCATGCTATTTGGGGGTCTTTGGATTGTTTCAATTGGCATTGGGAATTGACATCTGTTCAGATCCGGTTTTCAGAGAGTGAGTCAAAATTTCAGTTGTACTTTGCTCATTTCAATTTTTATGTAATGCTGTAGAGTTTTGTAAATAATGAACAGTTGCAGTTCATGCTACTTGAATAGCCATCTCTTCTCCTCTATTTAGAGTAAGTAGAATTTAATAGTCCAAACTGCAAAGGAGGTAAAACCAGATGACCTTAAATAATACTTTCCAATCTGAGATTCTCTGATTCTCTGAAACCACCCCAGGTAGACTTTTAATTTTACCAGTAAATTCAAATACAAACATCCTGAATATATTTACTTACACTTTGACAATTTAAAAATTTCCAGACACTGATACTTCTTTTCTCATAAAAATGTATTTCCTTATAAACTCTTGGGACTTCTCACATACTTTTTCACTAATATGTACATATGTAGTGATTTGTGAAATTATGAAAAATAGCATCATGGCAGACACTTTCTTTCCTACTTGGATGCATGACTGTCCCATAGATGAGAGGAGCCAGTGTGAGGGTGCTGCATTGAGGATGCTGTGTAATAGGGTAGAAGGAACATGTGTGAGGTATCCGAGCTCATTTGCTGGGAGCTGGAAGATTTGGATCCCCCCAGATTCCTCTGCTGAGTAGCTGGATAATATTGAAGAAATTCACAGTGTCCTACAGGCCTCAATTTCTATATATAAAGCCTGAAATAAGCAATGTCTTACCTCAGAGTTTCCTTATGAATTGTAGAAATAATAGAGATGGCATTATCAAATTATTTATCTGCTAGCTTATTGTTATCAGCTTCAAAAGTTTAAGGTAAAGCATCTGTCTGTAAAATGAAAATTTCTCAGCTAAAGAATTAATTTTCATTTGATTTAATAAAATTTTTGGTTATTGAAGGTTTCTTATAATTTCAAATATATAATCTAGAACAGGTTGGTATATTTGAATATATATTTTCATTCAAATCATTCACATAAAATAATAGAACAAAATTATTATATTTTTCATTGTTGATATGGCTATCCAACTTTCAAATTCAAACAGATTATATGAACTTAAAAAATCTTAAGATTAGGTTTTTCATCACTGTTATCTTGCAACTATATATAAAATTTTACAACTAGTAGTATTGATGTGTAGCATGAACTTTATATTTAACCACTTGTGCATGATCGTACACTCAAAACTGGCAGTTAACTTATCTGTAGCACAGCATGAAGTAACTTTCCACCTGTTCTACCAATTTGAGGTACTGGGAGCAGGAGGATCCAGAGTATATTTCTGCATCACTTATTTGTCTTGATGAAAAGTACTGTGCCCTCATCAGTGAAAAAATGTATTTCAAATGGCAGGGTTTTAGCCATAATTTCAAACTTTCTGAATATACTATAAACATAAAATGATATGGATTTTCCTGTGTGGATCTTGAAATCCATTTTGTGATTTTGTATTTATGAAATTTTTCCTTTAGTCTTTCTCCTAACATTTGCACCCTTCTAGATGTGAGAGACAGTTCATAGCATTGAGATATTTGTACTCTGTGGACACATGCAAATAATGAAGTGCTAGTTTAGCACATGACAAGTATGTATTTTGTAATTGCAAGAATTTTTATGTTCTTCTGGACCCCACTCTGCCATTTTTTAAATCATAGACATTGAGTAACTTTGTACCAAGATCCTCTTTGGGGCAGTTACTGACAAGCTTTCAAGTAACATTTCCACAAAGTTGGAGACAGGAGATTTTTAAGTACACCAAATAGATTTTCTGAAACCAAACTTCCAAGGTCATTTTTGCAGAATAATGTTACGTTATTGACATTTTACCAGTTGGCGCAGACTATCTTTGGAAGCATCTACCCCCCACTTGAAAATAATGAAAAGTACAATATTTCATTCATAAAATATTTCACTTAGATGAAAAATTTGTGTGTTCCAGAACATATATTGGTCTTTAAAAAATTCCTATTCACAGATATTAAGATTTTATTTTTCACAGAAATCTGGGCTGTGTTTGTTTTTGATTCATTTATATATTTAAATAGCTTTTTGAAAATATTATTTTAGAGATATTCTTACTGTTCCCCTGAAGTAGGTCTCATTATGGCATAGGTAAATTACATTTTAGTGGTATTTAAAGTAGAGTTAACACTCTCATTAAGAAATGTCAACTATAGTGCTCTTGTTTTTGTAACATTTGAATTGAAATGTAGTCATAGGAAACCCTTCATTGTTTAGTCTTTGTTATTAAGTAAAATGTTAATCATATTTTTCAACCCATACATAGTTTATTTCCTAAAATTCATGTTATGATTAGCAATGTTATTTCAATTAAGGGAAAATTATATTTGATGTCCCATGGTGTCACATAGTATGCAATGAGTTATTTCAAAAATAAATTATATAAAAAAGCACAGACTACATCAGTATAAAAAATGGTAAATAGAAGGAAAGCAGAGGAACACAGAAAGAGAAGATGTGACTAAGATCCTCTATAAGACAATTACCCACTGGAAGCAACATAACAACAATGTAGTATTTATCCTATCAGTAATGTAACTTCTTCTCCTGTCACTTATTTAGGCAGTAAGTAAAATAGAATCTATGTGTCAGAAAGTATTAATTATATTTATCACACTAAAAACTGTCAAAGTGCACATCTAACATATTTGAAAATGACATTTCTAACTGATCAGTTTCACTGTAATTGGCTTATGGAAGTGATATACTAAAAGTAGCATCTACATGCTCTTTAAATGCTAAGCATTCAGTAGTATGTCTCAAATACTGAATGTATACTAAGTGTGTATATTCTTGGCCTGAATTATTTTAGTTAGAATGACTTCATTTTAGAGAATCATGATCCCCCATGAAGTGTGTGTCAGCATTAGCTCAGAGAAATCTCAGTGGCTAATGTAGTATATTCAAGAGGTTGCCTTTCACCTTGCTAGAACTTCTCATTTGTGTGATTCACTGGAGAGTATGTGAAGTGATACTTGGTCATGTGCATATTCATGGAGGAGGTTGACCTTGTTTGCTTCACTAAAATAATTCCATTTGCATTCCCTTGGAATTGAGCAAGTTACCTAACTGCATTGACAGAGAAGTAAACTCCCATAAACTACTCCTAACCATGACTTCTAACTGCTTTTGCAGCTTCTTCTAGATTAACCAGCTATCTAGTAATTTAGATTTTGGGGGCAATGTGTTTACTTTCTACTTGTTGAATACTATAAGTCAAACCAGTACACGGCCCTGGGTTTCTCCCCTCTCTCTATTTATACATCTTAGAAAATGTGTCCTGAAACAATTTATTAATTCTGTCAATTTTTGTTTCTCTTTTTGCATTTCTGTCCTATTTAACCGTTCCTGGTATTACTCTCCTTAAGCTGAGCTGTTAACCCTTGATATCATACTAAAGTCCCCAATTATAAATTACCTTTATATTAATGAACCTCATTCTTCCACTACAATGACTGAAAAACTGTTATCAGTAAATAAGTGTGTTTACCAAGCATTACCTTGTTATTCTAATTGAAAGCTTTTTTCAACACTAATACAATGTCCAGCTGTATTCTCTGAAATAAAAATCAAAAGTAATAATTACCGGTGACATAATATGAACCAAGCAGTTACATGTGCATAACCTAATATGGTATCAAGTACACATATACACACCTATTGTCACACCCAGAGAATGTTTATTTCATGTGATTTTTACCATATTGCTTTCTGCATTAGAGTATTAACCCTATGGGTAGATGCCACGCCACTATTTGCTCTACAATACAATTGGAGTATATTGGTGGTTCAGAAAGTAGCCAAAGCATCACATGTACTTGTTTGAATATTTTACATTTACTCCTATGGGAATAAAAAATGCCATGTATTTTTTTTAAAGATTTATTTATTCATACAGAACTGGGGTTCAGGCCAGAGATGTGGAGGGTAAGAGGATTCACCAGAGACAGAGTGGGAAGCAGAACAGGCAGATCGCCGAAGTACACTGCTGACGGGAGCAGCGGTCAGGAGAGGTCTGCCACGCCATGTGGTCACCTCTGGGGCAGGCGGGGATCGAAGTCATGCTGAAGTGGCTTAAGCTTCTTTGAGCTGTGCTTTAACCCGCTGCGCCACCAGGGAGGGCCAAATGCCATGTATTTTTATGCTTACATTAATTCAATCGGTTTTATTTTATTATAAAGATTTATTTATTTATACATACGGAACTGGGGCACAGGCCAGAGGTACAGGAGCAGTGAGAGGACTCACCAGAGACAGAGTGGGGAGCAGAACAGGCAAACTGAGAAATTATACTGATGAGGGAAGCAGCAGGCAAGACAGGAGCGGTCTGCTGCGCCATGTGGGTCAGCTCCCTGGCAGGGGATTGAACTCCTGCTGAAGCAGCTGCAGCTAGCTTCATACAGCAGCATTTTAACCCGTTGTGCCACCAGGGAGAGCCTGGATTATATTTTAAAATGAACTCGTGAGTAGCAGATTTCTAATTAGGATAGTAATTTAGTAGAAAAAACTAAAGCTATACTAATATATAGGAAATAGGAAATGTGATGAATCTTACTGATGCCAAGTTAAGTTTTCTATGTATTTGTCTAATATATTTCTTTTTAATGTCCAGGTGCCTCCTGCAAAACTAGATAAAATATTTCATAAATAGTGTCCAAATAATAGACAATTATTAAAAGTGTGTATATTAAATTGCCACTGAGAATCTGGGTAATGTATGAGATACAATCCTGTGACACTGTACTGTATTCCAGTTATATTTTCAGACTATCTTTAAAATAGCTTTCTGGTATAGTAACATAGCAAAATAAAACTTCAGAGTATATCCATGTGCTTTATTTATTGAGAATTGTTTATTCTTGTGGTGCCTCAAAGCTTTCATAATAATGTATGGCTGATACATCTAAGGGTTTGCATTTATTTTATAGTATCTTCTGGAGGCAAACATTTGAGTTTATTTTTTGACAACACCTTGAAAAATTCTCCCTATAAATCTTACAGGGCAAAAGCCATAAGCCTACAAGGGAAGTATAGAATATAGCATACGAGAAAGACTTATAAATTGGGAGTGACTCATAAAGTTAAAAGAGATTCTTGAGAGCAAAAGAAATAAATATAGAATTCAGTAGTGTAAATATTTTATATGTAAACTCTCAGGGCTAGAGCATGAAAACTGTAGCAGGAAAAATTCTTGACATGAAATAACAGTTACTTTTGCATATACAATTAATTCAGTATTTATAGAATGAGGAGACATGGTAAAGAAATAATTATATGGATTACTTATTTCTCAAAATGTACATGAAAACAGTAGCTAGAGGTTGAAAATAAGCTGTTGCTTCATCTTTCCAGAAGAAGTAAAATAGTTATTTCATAGAGGAAATTACTCTCACTTATTTTTATTTTATTTATTTTTAAAATTTATTCTCTTACATTGTTGTTCACTTCTGTACAGTATTTGACTTCTACCTTAGGTTTTGTCCCTGTAGCTGTCCCACAGCTAAGTAAACCACCCATCATAGTCCATCACTCTATTCCCTTGTCCCCCACCCCCACCGTGTCACCCCTCCATATCACTACCCTCTTTCCACCATTGACGTTTGAGATCAGTGGTCAATTTCAAGTTTTGTCTTTTCCCTGGCCTTTTCTTTGGCTTCTCTATATTGCACTTATCAGTGAATCTATCCCATATTTCTTTCTTCTTTCTGATTTATTTCACTTAGCACGATTCCTTCCAGTTCTAACTATGTTGCTGTAAATGAGAATGGCCCATATTGGGAGTGGGGGGGGGCAGAAACTACAAGTGCTGAAGAAACCCTCTGAAAAAAACACTGATTGAAAAAGATACCTGTACCCCCATGTTTGGAGGTACCACCAAACCTGTGAAATGGATTCCACTCTTTGGAATATTACCACTTTTTTTAAAATTAATTAAAAGTTTATTTTTACATCATTTTGTACATTTTTTAAAATTAATACAAAAGTTTATTCTTACATCATTTTGTACATTTTTTTTTCCATCTCAATTGTAATCCCCGCAGGTTTCCCATCACCAAGTCACCCGTGTGCCATCACCATAATCCCGTGCATTTCCCTCCCCCCACCCCCGTGTTTGATCCCA
>NW_004567104.1:54002684-54068194 GCF_000260355.1 Condylura cristata | reverse complement strand
TGGTGTATTGGAATATTACCACATTTTTATAACTAAATTGCATTAACCAGGCATTTTTGCCTTGCACATACCATAAATAACTTAGTCATGACTAATATACATCATTCAATATAAAGACCATTGTATAGTTAATAATTTGTGTTTTATATGCACAGTTACTTTTAACCAGGCTATAGGAAAAGTGGTGTCAAGAAATGGTAATATTAAAAATACAAATAATATAGATTGATATTGAATTGAATATATTGTATGACTTAAAATATTTTATTAGTAAAAATGTAATTCTTATATAAAAATAGAAAGGAAATAGGATCCAAAATAGTCTGTTCATGAAACCTATTTAACATATCTCTTAGGTTACCTCTTCAGTTGCTATATTTTACCTGAAATATATTTGCTAAAGAACCAAATGTAAAGGTTGCTTATATGTTGGTTCTTACACTGGGGAGTAAACTAAAATGTTTTTTGTTTGTTTTTTTGTTTGTTTGTTTTATTTTGTTTGTTGTTGTTTTTTGCTTCTATGTACCAACACTGGAAATTCAATGTAGAGGCATGTTCCCAACTATACTGAGCTATTTTGGCTAATTTACTTCTCAAATGTATTGTGTTCTTCCATGAGAAAGTGCATAATACCTGAAAGTCTGTCTTTTAATGTTTTCAGGAATGATGCTCATTATCTGCATAAGACCTTATTTGAGATGACTTGGTGATGAATTTTGAATTATTCCCTCTTTATTTTCTGCAATAAGTCTTTGAGGGGAAATTTCCACTCATGAAATATTTGGTTTTAGTGGCTGTTCCTTTTGCTGCCCAGGAGCTTTTTAATTTGATGGCATTCTATTGGCTTGCTTTTGTTTTGTTTTCCAAGTCTTTGGCAACATGCCCACAAAGATATCACCATGGTTGATGTCAGGTTGTCACCTGTTTTCCTCTGTGTATTTTTTATTTCATTTTTTGTAATGTATTGTTTTGCCGAGATAGTATCAGCTTGCAGCACTTTGTGTGACTCAGCTGCAAAGACTCACAAATCCTCAGGTGTGTGCGACCAACCACTCCTATCACCAAGGCACTCAGAACCACCCACCTCAGTCCCCTCTGGTATTTGTTTTGTTCAGTTTTGCCTATCCCTTTGCTTCGTTTCACCATATTCTACCTTGAATGAAATCATCCAGTATTTGTCTTCCTCCTTCTGACTTATTTTGCTTAGCAATGCCCCCTCCAGTTCTATATGTCATCACAAGTGGCAGAGTGCATCTTTTTCATAGCTAAATTGCATATCCATTGTACACATATGCTGAATTTTCTTAATCCAGTCACTTAGGGTGTTTTAATAACTTCGTGACTGCAAAAATGCTGCAGTGAACATAGGAGTGCATCAGTGTTTTTGTATCCTCCTTTGATACACAGGTTTGAAATTCCTGGATTGTGTTTTAGATCAATATTTACTATTCTGAGAAAACTCTGTACTGTTTACTTTAGTGGCGGGACCAGCCAACATTCCCAACATTAGTGTATGAAAATTTATTTTGCTCCACATCAATACCAACATTTTTTGCTTTTTGTTTTTTGTTTTCAAGTAGATGTTGATATATGAATATGTGCACCTGTACCTATATAATAATGTGAACCAGTTGTTTTTCTTCTGGAGTACAACTCCTTTTGTAAGTTTTTCTGTCTCAAGCAAAGCTGTTTACACTTTTTTTCCTACTGTGTAATGTATGTGTTTATTAAGAAAGATAAACTTGAGAAAAAAATTAAATAGTCACAATTTTTGTAAAGTGTACAAATTCTAAGCCATAGGGGGGGAAAAAAAGTCTAGTTTTAGCTGCTATTTTCAGAGACAGAGATATTAGTTAAGAAATACATTTTTTTTAAATAAAACTAATTAGTGGAAGGTGGTGTTTAACTTATGGTATAGGGTAATGGAGGAAAAGGAGAAGATTTATGTGGTTATCTAGAGTGAAATGTAATTATTTAAATTTTGATATCTTGAAAGACTATAATGATGCAGTACTGTAAAGTAGATGTATAGGTGCTTCTTGTCAAGTCAGCGTAATTTGCTTCTTTGTGAAAAGTAATCAAACTCACCTGATACTGGTTAGCATTACATTGCTATACTATACCTAATGATTGTCTTTTGATATAGTGGTGTTTTGGTTATAAATTGCCTCTTGGGTAGTTTGTGACCTAGAAAAAGTGACTTATCCTCTCGGTATCCCCATTTTGTAATATTTTGGAACTCTTAAGTTTTCATTTTATTTGTTCTGGGAAAAAGTGCAATGTATTCTTTTTTTATTTTTAAAACTTGTGTATCTGTATATAAGAGTAATTTTGCCATATGTAAAATGTTGTATAGTACAGTAGGTACAATGGCAATGAATTCTGGTTTGTTGTGTTGTTGTACTCTTGAAGGTAAATGGGGCAAAGGAAACATCTAGTATATCTGAATATGAAGTCAGTTATGTGATGTTCTCCCTGGAAAACCTGTGCACTTTCTAAATTTACTTGATCCTTTTAAAGAAACAATAATACCTTATCTCTAAGGTTATTTATGGAAAGAAGGGTAAACAAATTATAAAGAAACATTAGGATAAAATATCAAATTTTTTTTTTAAATTCTGCAGAATCTTAAAAGTTTCATAGCACTTCATCAACTCATGAATAAATCACAGTTTTAGTTATCTATTAAACATTTCATTGTTAAAAGAATATTTCAATAAACACATGACAAATACAGAATGTAAAATAGATATTTTACATTTTCCTTATATTGAAAATATGAATAAAATATGTCACTACTTTATTATAACAGGAAATTCTAAAATAAGCAGTTAGCATTGAACAGGGCAAATGTGACTAGGCCATATCAATTTTGAGGAAGATAAATTTATCTAATACCCCCTGAGAATGATTCTGTGTCCTATTTATAATCCCTGAATTTAATTTTGAGAAAAACTGCTTTAAGTTTTTACCTCTTTGCAAAATTATGAGGAAGTGATACCCCTTCTTAATAGTCAAACCACTAATTTAGCAAAACCGATTTATTAGCTAAATCGGTAACATTATCAATTAATTATTACTGTTTATTATTTGTATTGGAAATTTTTAAAATGTCTTATTGATAACACTTGCTAACTAGTTTCAGCATTCATTTGAAAATATCTTGATGATTCTGTTATTTCATTAAAATTATATGCATAATATTTCACACTCAATATTACCATTTATAAATTTAATACTTAAACATCTTTGGAGAAAAAAGCTTTACAGTAACCATAATGTTACAATTACAACTTGCTGCTTTTATAAAAAGGTGAAGAAATGTTGATGTCATAGCTAAAACTTTTCTTTGTTTACGTACCTTTACTACTTTTCACTTTAACTACGAGCTGTTAAAAATTGCATTTTTAAGATAATTTCAGTCATTTTGGGGTGGTGTGCAATGTGCACTTTACAATTGACTTATAATTGGACTGTGCTGACAATGGAAAATCTTACAAGTATTGAACATGACATTTATGACAGTATTGCTGTCATCTTGGCTTCTTTTATTGAATATGCAGAGAATTATAATTGGGCTAACAAGCCTGGTAGCCTGGCCTCTTTCCAATTATATTAACCAACCTAGTCTGGTATTAGCTGCCTGAACACACACTGAAGCAGGCGCACTGCTTTTATTTTCCTTTCTATTTTATTTTCACATCTATAATAAAATAAGAATAAAATAATTTGCCTTCATGTGATGTTTGAGAACTTTCAATAATTCATTTCCATTCCACTGAAAAATGTGAAGATTTTCTTCATTTTTAGTCATTAATTTTTAATAAGAAGTTGTTTCAATAAAGATTGGCCATGTCTGTTAGATATTAGATACTAATTATTATTGTTTCGAAAATTGTAAAGATTTTGACAGCATTTCTTTGAATTCTGCTAAAACATTTTAAATGGTGAAATTGAACTTAAAGTATAATTTAACTTCACATGGGCAAGTCAATATACTTATGCACTGTAATATTTTCTTTGAAATTGAGACAGATAATATTTCTGCATAATCTAACCTAGGCTTTAGCGTTGTTTAATCTTAAAAATAATAAACACGATGAAAATAATTCCTAATGGTTAGAAGTATGAGAACTATCAAATTTCTACTTAGAACTTAAAACTGAATTTTCATTGAAAGAAAATTCCTAAGAAAAATTAAAGGAAGGATTTTGTAGTTAAAGTGGACAATGAGTGATACTGTGGTGGTTACACTTGAGGAGATCGTAAACTTCCAAAATGCCAGAAAGCCAGTGTTTCCTCTATCATAAATAAATAAATTTAGATTAAATGAAAAAAAAAAAAGAGAGAGATAAAGTTCTATAACTCTTCAGTTATTTTGAATATGGGATCTTTCTCTTTTTTATAGCTTCCTCTTACTTTAGAATTTTCAATATACTTGCATATTCCCTTCCAACATATGCCTGAAACTTCAGTCTGAATTATTTTAGATATTCATCATAGTCAATGTTTTTCTGTATAGAAATCTGAAAGCAACCTGGAACACTCTCTCACATAAACAAAACACTGCTACTGTATTTAAGGGCTAAGTTAGAGTATGTGTTTGTCAAGAGAAAAAAAAATAAAGAATGCTACAAGCACTAATTGTCTATCAATAGAGTAATTCATAGAATTTAGAGAGAAATATGCAACTATTAAAATTAGTGGATTAGAACTCCATATCTTAACCTAGAAAATATGGACAAAGCAAACTACAAATTATATATAGACTGAGTATTTTCCTGTTTTTGGAAACAATTTCCACTATGTATGTGTGTTGTTTTGTTTTTTGTTAGAATTGCAAAGTTTATTTTTTCTAACATTAGTAAACCATTAATAGTGATCCTTGCAGTGACTAACAATGGAGAAGGTTGTAATGTTTTATTAACTATGTCACCACTAATCTTTTTTTAACATATTTTGTATTAAAATGATCATAAAGTAGAAATTTTGATTCATTAAAAAGGAGTACAGTCCTTGATAAAGTACCTTTCAAAATTTTGTTTTAATATTGAATATTTTAGGGACCCTTTACTATAAATTTGACTGTAAGTTATTACATTCTAGAAGTAATATCACAAAATGGTTGGTAGTTTAATTTTGAAACTTGACTTTTAAATTAGTTCAAATATTATATTCACAACAGTAGTGTAAACATTCACTCTCCCCAAGCACCTTTCTTCATTTTACACCATAAAATATGCAGATTTTAATGGATATAGCACAGAATTTTGTTTCCTGAGCTACATTTGCTTTCATTTAGTATAGTTTTATCAGAAAAGATTATTTTAGAATGTTAATGTGCATTTTTCATGAACTAGCAGGAAATAAATGCACATAATAATATAAGGTTTATTATTGTAGATAAGAATACATTTCCTAGAATTAGTTTTTCCTAGATATCTAAACTTGCTTAAATTTTTCCTTTAGCTCTAAATAACTTGAAATAATGAAATAAGTGAAGTTTTGATTTGTAGTTGATAAATATCAGACACAAATTTTAAATTCAACTCTATGGAAAAGTCAGCATGCTAAACTAGAGAATGCACCTCTCCCAGAAAGGGAAAGAGCAATTGCATTTTTAACATTATTTAGATATTGAATAATCTCTCTTTCATTTACCAATCTTCAATTTTAAATAAAAAATATCACCAATCTAAAATATGTCCATATATCTTAGATTTTGTTTAGATGTCTACTTTTGATTAAAGAATTGTCCTATACAACTATTGTAATTTCTTCATCCAATTAATTCTATTCCAAATAGTGTTTATCACTAAATATAAGTAAACTTAAATTCCTACCTCTTAATGAGAATAAATGAAATGTAAAGGATTCTATTTCTAGCTTCATACTATTGGTTCAATCCATAACTATATAATTTCAGTATAACCAGTTGTGCTATTTGGAGTTGGATTTGTGAATCCAGTGTTCACAATTTAGTTATTCATTTGTTGCTTTAAACTCCAATAGCATAAAGTAGTATCTAATAGCACAGTGCCATACCAACACAACTAATATTAAACCTCAAATTTTCTTCTTTCCAGTTGAGTATTGTTACAAGTGAGTTGACTTTTCTAAGTCCCAGTCTTTCTACCTTTTAAGCAATCATAACAGAATATTTTTATTGGGCTTGTTAAGCAGAATATATATGGAAAATACTCAACTTTAGCCTCTGGTAATTAGTAAGCACTCAGAAAATGCAAATGTTTGCTCTTGTGATGTATCCAAAATATTACAGGTTACATTTTAATTGTTCAAAAATATTAAATATAGTTAACCTATACATGTACTTTTTCTTTAATTGAAGTTTTCACTAATTTGAATTGAAGTATAAGAAAATATCATATAGTTCCCAAAAGGAATTTAGTATGTTGCTTGGAATTTTACTATATTTATTTTACTCTTGTTATTCTGACTTTAATCATATACTAATAAAGTCTATCATCATTTTCTTTGTCATAAATCTTTTGTCTAATGTGTGTTGATCTTGTAATCATAAGTGCTCCTTTCTAGATTTTAATTAATATTAACAACATATCGCTTTTTCTTACTAGAAACTCTGTCTAATATCTAATATGCTTGTTCTCTTCTTTTTGTGCAATCTTTCCTTGGTACCAGCCACTGCTTCAAAGAATAAAGTTAAGGGTGAGTTCCTATCTGTTCTGCATGATTCACCATTCTTCTTTTTTTTTTTTTTTGTGCTAAGTCTTCCAAGTTCTTTTACATGGTAAAGCCAGTTGATGATAATATTAATAAAATGTGTAGACATTAGTTATAAGTTCTGGAAAATTCATATATATATATAATTCAGTTTCTTGTATATGTCTTTGTATGCATGGTGGTTTGTGAGTTTGCTTTTCCTTCTATTTTTCCAGTAGTCATTATGTGCATGTTAACAGTATTTTCATTTTAAAGAATTATAATTTGTAAAAAATACACTATAAAATAAACTGATAGGGAGTATCAAAATTGAATGTCATCATGGAATTATATGAAAAGAACATTTCATCCTTTAAAAATGCATATTATAAACTGTGGATATCTATTGATGACTGTTCTTCCATTTCCTACTTGCTTTAGGTTTATATTTGCTAGAAAATTGAAAATGCATTTTCTTGAAAGAGAATAAATATATCTAATGTTAGAATATCTTCCTGGAAAAAAAAAATACTTTTTAGTGATGTGTCAATCTTTATGGTTTTAGAAGAATTCAAATATAAGTATTATACAATTTTATATCGCCTATGTTTTGATTGTATTATCACAAAACTAAATATATGAACACACGTCACACAAACATATGTCTGTGTGATGTGTCTGCATATATTCTTTATGGTAAACTATAGTTTTCTCCTTTTCATTTTTCATGTATAGTAAAACTATAATTACCTTATTGAACTCAGTGTCCTCATATGCAGAGTATGAATAAGATTAAAACTTCAAAAAGTTGCACTGGGTATGAGTTAGGTAAAACATGGAAAATAATTAGTGGAAATACTTTTGCTTATGTATAATGTTAGTATCATTTTTTTTTCTTTTCATACACTTGCCTTTTCATTTGAGAAATTTCTGACTTTGCATAGATTGATATTGTCCTTTGCAGTAATTTTTTTTTTTTAAATCTCTTTCTAAGTGTCACATTCAAATACACCGCAAGCCATTTCTTTTTTGTCCTAATCCCTGCAGCCCTCTCCTACCTTCGGTTCCAATTTTACTGCTAGTCCTAACACAATGATACCAACTTCTCTTTGAAGGAGAGAAGTGCTCTCCACTTATAAGGTTAAGTATGCTGTGTGATGTTATTATAACCCTACTAATATATTTGCTTCATAACATATTAACGATATACTGACAAGATAACACATTCAGTGTTACCTTTTGTTGTGCCCTCTACACCTAACTTATTGTTTGTGTGTGATAAAAACACATTCACAGAAGGCCCTCCCTGTTGGCACAGTAGGTTAAAGCACAGCACTGAGAAGCTAAAGCCACTTTAGCATGAGTTCAATCCCTGTCTGCCGCGGAGGGATCCACATGCTTGGCAGACCTCTCCTGAGCCCCCGGCTGCTCCCCTCAGCAGTATCTTTGTCGATCTGCTTGTTCTGCTCCCCATTCTGTCTCTGGTGAATTCTCTCACTGTCCCTGCACCTCTGGCCTGTATGCATAAATAAATAAATCTTTAAAAAAAAACTTAAAAAACCACATTCACAGAAAAATTAAGAATGTACTAATAATGAATTCATATATATACATATATATATTCACACATGCAACATGTATTTATATAATTAAAAGCTAAAAATACAGTTTTAGGTATAAAAATTAAAATGTACTTAAATTAATGTGTTAATTGTTGGAATTGGATATTGAATGTGACTGGAGTTAGTGACAGTGTGCTACACTGAGCAAAATTGAGGAAGGTAATGGGGATTATTTTTTATACTTTGTGGCAGTGAATTATATTTGTAGACTATAAAATGAATTAAATCTGAAGGAAAAAGATGAGAAGAATTAAGTGTAATGTATAACGAGTGAGAGGTCAAGAATGCCTTCATTGTTCCAAGTCCCTTCTTTTAATATCACTAAGATTCTATTTTGTCCTTGTATGTTTGGGATATGATATGACTGCTTATAATTAAAAGTTTTACATATTTTCTTACAATTAAAAAGAATCTATTATGTAGCCATTTCTTTAGTTTTGTTAGTTGATTTCAGCTATCACTTTCATAGATTTGAGCTTAATATTGAGCTCTCCTTTTTGATCTCCCCTTTACCCTTTCAGATATTTACATATGAATATTAACACCTGAAATTCTTATATTTTTTGTGTATATGAAAATTAGGGTCTGCTCTTGTCTTCTTATGGACAAAAATTTGCGTAATTTCCAATTCAAAATATGTAAAGCATCTTTAATGCCTCTTCCTTAATAGTTACCATAACAAACCAATTAAAACATTTTCTAATTTTTAATTACCAAATAAAATATATATCCTGTTTCATTTTGGACATAATAGCTTTTTCATGGATCCTGCTTCAAATCACTTATTCCTTGGAGCTTACCTGGAGTAGTTTATAATTTATCCCCTATTTCAAATTTCAATATTCTACAGTCATCCTATACTGATATATCACAATGAGTTTTAAACAAGGTCAGCAATGCTTTGTCACTTAGATATGGAAAATATTACCTTAAAGTGTTCCTATAATTTCTTTCTGTAAGTTTATTTTACTTCACTATATTATAAACTAAATGTATCTTAATGCTTAATATTCTTCCAGAATATTACAAATTTCTAGCTAGCTTTAGCCAGTAAAACTATATTTTAATTTTTAATACAATCTTTAGTTTTATTCCATATTCAAAATATATAGAACTATAATGGGAATAATGTTTTATGCTCTTTCTATAACATCAACTTTTTTTTTTTTTAAGATTTATTTATTTATACATACAGGCTGGGATACAGGCCACAGGAGTGGTGGGTGAGAAGATTCACCAGAAACAGGGTGGGGAACAGAACAGGCAGATCAATGAATTATACTGCTGAGGGGAGCAGTGGGCAGGTCAGGAGAGGTCTGCCACACCATGTGGGTCAGCTCCCTGATGGGGGATTGAATTTTTGCTGCAGTGATTTCAGAGAGCTTCATAACATGGTGCTTTAACCCATTGCACCACCAGGGAGAGCCCCTAAAACATCAACTTTTAGCTGTTACTTTCAAGCATAAAATCATTATTCAGTATTCAAAAAATTAATGTAATTATTCTGATTTTGTTTTAAGTATTAAAAGATAATGCAGGGCAATTAGCAATCTAAATTTGCGTGTCTCTGTGTTTTAAGGAACAAGTATTTCAAATTACTAGAGTTAAGTAATAAATATAATATTAAATAAAGGATTTGTCAATATGGAAAGTATACTATTCAAGCAAGATATTGTATTTTGTATAATAGGTTTGCTATTATGTGATAATTTTGGGATATGAATTGAAAGGCATGAATGAGGTTGAAGTTAAACACTGTTTCAAACTATTCTGAGCTTTTCTCTCAGGTAGGGCAGCTATGCTTCTGTTCAGGCTATACAGTATATACCGCTTATTAAGAGGTTCTATTTTGCAATAAAGTAACATGTCAATTCCTGTTTTTGCAGCTCATTAGATTTGAGCACCTGAACTAATGGACTAAAGTCACTCCCACTTCATACAGCATAGAGTTTGTCACAACATTATGACAAACATATGGGAAAACGCACATAGAGAAATTACCCAGAGAATGGGACATAAGAAGCACTCTATAAATGCCCCTATTATTAATTCTTTCAAATCATCATGGAATATCATTCTATTTATTTGTGTCCTCTTCAATTTCTTTTATCAATATGTTGTAGTTTTCAATGGACAGCTCAAATTTCATCTTCTTGGTTATATATATTTCTAAGTATTTTTTTTTCCTTTTGATGCAATTATGATTTGTTTACTGTGTTTTCCCCCCTACTCTAACAACAATGAAAAGCCATCCAAGGACTTTAAAAGGGGTTAGGAATTGTGATGGTGGGATAGTTTTACATTATATTCTGTGAAAGAGATTACTGGATGTTCATGAAGAACAAATAAGAAGTGATTACTATGGATGAAAAAGATATAACTTGAATTGTGTAGAAAATTGCAGTACTCCAGGGAGAAATGATTGTAGGTTGTCTTAGAGTGGTTACTGGTAAAATCAAGGAGCTATACATGGATTTGAGAGAATAGAGTATCTTTTCAAGAACAAAATTGAAACATTTAGCAAAAAAAAAAAATTAAAACAAGAATTAAATAACTGGCTCTAAATATGTGTGAAGTACTTAAAATAGTTTAATCCTTTATTTCTATTCATGGACACTGAAAATCAAAAGGTAGAAACCTTGAATAGTAATCCTGATCCTGTCAACATGTCAACATGCAGAGAACTTTATGTTGCATTGTTGAACACAAATGAAAATTTAAAAAAATAATAATAAATTGTTTTACTGGAAGTGATATTAGAAAACATCATCCTTCCATAAAATAATTACTTATACTGTTAAATTTCATTAATGAAATAATTGGAAAGTTTCATATGTCTAAATAATTCAGGGTAGAGGAAACTTTCTATTAAAAATAGTTGTAAAGAATAGCATGAAATTATTTACATTAGCCAAAATTTGGAAAAAACTTAACCATCAACAGATGATTTGGTAAAGATGTGGTATTTGTAGACTACAAACTGCTACTCTACTATAAAAAATATTGAAACCCTGTCATTTGTAATTACATGGATTAATTAAGAGTATATTATGTTTAGTGAAATAAGTTCAGCAGAGAAGGACAAATATTGTGTGATTTTATTTGTATATGGTAGGTGAATGAAATGAAGCAAATGAATTAACTAATAAAGTTAAAATAGGGGTTCCCCTGATGGTGAAGGAGGTGAAGACACAGAACTGTGCAGCCAAGATCCACTGCCAGGGCAGCAAGATTTCAATCCCTGGCCAGAGAGATAACCCATATCATGCAGCAGACCTCTCCTGACCCACCCATAGCTCCCCTCAGCAGTATAGTTCAGTCAATCTGCCTATTCTGTTCTGTCTCTGGTGAATCATCACGCTTCCTGCACCTCAGCTAAAAATAAACTCTTAGATTCTAAAACAAATTAGTAGTTATGAGAAAAGAAGAAGGAGGTGGGTAAATCATATAAGGGAAATCATTTGTATGGTGATGGATATAATTGAAAAATTAGCTGCAAACTAATTTTCATGTTATACAGGCAAATAGTGATTGATAATGATACACACCCAAAACTTATAATGTTATAGTGCAGTGTTACTTCAATAAAATACTAAAAATAATATGTCAAATGTCATAAAAGACCTGAAAATCTTAATTGTATAGACTAAGAGTTCTCTTTTGAACATAGGATTCTTTTTATTTTAGTGATATTAAAATCATAATGTATGTGGCATAAATTTCAAGTGATTCATTAATTTAACTAAATACTTCACATGTTTTCCATTATGGCAAAGGAAAAACCTCCTACTGGCTGAGTAGGATTCCAGATTGTTTCCATGTGATCTGTTTCTCAAAGTTAGGATAATCATCTGCTGGGCATTGTGTTCATTAATAAGATGATGTCTAGCTTGATAGAAGGTGAGAATGCTATTTGGCTAGAATCATCTAGCTATGATCACCCACCCCTCTTCTCACTTCCCTTTGGTAACTACTAATTTGGTGTTAGAATCTAAAGGTGAATTTTAGCTTTATTTAGTCCACTCATTTGTTCTGTTTTATATAAGAAATCACACAATATTTGTCTGTTATTGTTGGACTTGTTTTACTAAACATAATACTTTGTTTCAATCCATGTAGTTGGAAATAGCAGCAAATGAAGTTATCATCTTCCAACTCAGTCAGAAGTGATCTTGGAAATGACTTTAAAATCTCTAGATTGCCTAACTAAAATTTGAGAGGATAAAATCATGCTGTTTTTGCTTTTATAAAGTTCTCTATAGTCTTAAATTGTTATCCTTGGTAGAATGGAGTACAGTTTTAAGATACCATTCATATTATCATTAATTCTTCTAAAACTGGTGGAGAGATGAATACACTAAAATATATTAAATATTAGTGGTGTTTAAGTAAGTTAGACAGTACTTGTTTTCTTTAAAATTAGTTAAATGTCCCAGCTTCATCAATAGTTTGTGTAAGTATACATGACAGCTCCCAAATTAATTGGTCATGTAAGTGAGGAAGAGAAAAAAGTAATTTCATATGTTTTTACCCACCTGTGGAAAATAAATACCCCCAAACATTCATAAGCAAGAAATAACAGCAATAAATCCTGAACTCTGCAAAAAGAATATGATGGGTATCAAAGGGAACAGGGGTGAGAGAAGAAGGAGTGGAGGGGAGGGGCAGCTGAGGTGTGTACATGAGTGAAATAGTGGAGGATCAGGAAAATTAAAATAACACTAATAAAAAAGAACAAGGAAGTAATGATGTGGCTGCGAAATTAATAAAGACATAAATTATTGAAAATATTTATAGGCCCTCCCTGGTGGTGCAGCTAGTTGGAGCACAGCACCATGAAGCTAACCATGGCCGCTTCAGCGCGAGTTTGATCCCTGGCCTTGGACGTGATCCACATGGCGCGACAGACCTCTCCAGACCCGCCAGCTGCTCCCCTCAGCAGTGTACTTTATTGATCTGCCTGTTCTGCCCCTCACTCTGTCTCTGGTGAATTGTCTCATGGCCCCTGCTCCTCCTCTGGCCTGTACCTCAGTTCTGTATGCATATTTTTTTAAAAAAAAAGAAAAAAAATACTTATGAATTTAAGTTGCATTCATTTTGTGGGACACCATATCAGAGGGTGCTCTTATTTTGAAAGATAATAAAACTACTTTTAATTTTAAATAACAAAGCATTTATAAGTGCAGGTGAAGAAGCACTGGAAATAGATGAAATTTAAACAACTGTCTAAATATGAACAAAAGATTTTAGCTATTATAGACATAAGACTCTATTATTGGTAATTTTGGAAACAACAAAAGTATGACAGAGCATCTAAATTTAAAAGTATGAATTCTTATTATTGTATTTTGTGATACATGACAGCCAAGACTGCATTCAAAACTACACACACACACACACACACACACACACACATATATACGTATCTATATGTGCATGTGTGTGAGTATAGTTTTTGAGATCCATAGGAAATGACAGATTTAATCTCTGATATAAGATGGAAATCTTTAATTCTTACTCTGTCAGGCAGATATAGCTAAATAAGTTTTATCTGGAAACAAACTTATTGTAATAAATGAGTAGCTAAACATAACGAATAACAGAGTCAAATAACTTAAATCAGTGGGGGAAATTCATTGTATTCAAGTATGGTTAGAAATTAGTTGAAATGAGTGAAGAGAAGTTTGTCATTTTCTAAAGAATTTGCTAAACTAATTTATCTTTTTATTTCTTTAGATATAGTGTGCTATTCCTATGTATTTCTCCTATAAAATATCTCATTCTTCCAGTAGATAAATTGTTTGCTCTATTTGCATGCATTGTACCAATGAGAACTGTAATAGCATTTGGTTCAATAGCTTCAGTACTAAATCAGGGATAATGAACTCTTCCTGACAGCATGGAGATCAAATAACTCACACTTTTAGACAGTAATTTCAAAGGTTTACTTAAGTGATCAGTCTTTCAATCTAGTAACTATTTTTTTGCAAGAATGTTATTTGAGAGACTTTTAATTTTAGTCTACTTTGGTGTTTATATTTTCACTACCAATTACAGTCTTTTTATTCTGTCTTCTTTTTGCTTCTTATTTCCCCTTGCAATTATAAGGAATAGGAAGCTCTCATCATATCTTATTGTATCTCACTTACTAATTCACATCCATATTTAAGAGCTTTAAGTCCCTATACCATCATTTGGCTCCCTTTAATTATTCTCTCCATGCACAAGGAATATTACCCCATATCCCCCCATAACCAACCACAAAGTTCCCTGGGAGACAGTCTGACAGTCTCCTTTGGTTCTCTAACAGCTCTGCCTAAGTTCTGCTCAGAGTAATTCCTCACATGATATTTATATTTATATAAATATATATATGTATATATATATATTACATATAATATATACATGCATACATATATGTATATGCATATATTATATGTTATATATATATATGTGTGTAAAGCACACACACACACATATTCACCTTTAATCATATTCTGTCTGCCCAAATCCTAATTCTATACTCACTTGATCTTACTTTTTTCAACACAGTCCAAATTGGCACTTGTAATTCTTGTTCAGGAAAAGAGGTCTCCTCCCTTCAATTATTTACAACTCTTCAAAATTTATGTTCTCACACTACACCCACCACCAACACTTCTTTGTTTTTATGTGTCTCTCAAATGCCACTTCCATAAATACCTACTAACATTTAATATGATCTAATATTTGTTTTTTTCTGTATAAGTTAAATAGATAAAAATTTCACGATATAATTGCTAGATGAATTAATACCAAGTCACTTTCTCTTGTTTTAGATACTTTATATTCTCTAGAAGAAGAAAAAAAAAACTTTCCAAATAACAAATTATCTCATATATGAAAAATTTCCTATCTGTGCCATTAACATTTTACATTATTCAAACTGGGATTTATAAGTCAAATATATTTGTCACTCCACCCATTTGAATTCTATATTTTACTCACTTAGAAAATAAAATTGAAACTAAAGTACATATAATTTACTTTCCTTAAAAAGTCATCTTTAGGTCACAGAGACAAATGAAATCTCCAATTTCATATATCATTTGACTTATGAAGAATTGTGTTTTGAGTTTCTAAACCCCCATACACTTCTTTTTTATAAATTATTACTTTCTTAGAAGTTCTTGAAGGATATAAGATGTATGTTTTCCCTAATGAATTGACTATTGTTAAATAATGGTCTAGCAGCAAGGAATATAAAGGGCTTTATTTAGCTATCAGTATATAATATTCTCTTGTTTCCTATCCCAGGTTACATAATACAAGAGTATATACTGACATTTTCATGAACTTTTAAATAAGCATATTATCATTTTATTTACCTTTTAGAGGTAGTGATCATTGATCAGAACTAGCATGCTATTGTTATCTAATGATTTTTATGCCAGGTTGTATGCATTTGACAGTAATAGTGTGCTTTTACTTTCAGTGGATGAATTTCACCTGTTCAAGCAAAGTATAAATATTACACATACACAATCTTTACATTGTTAATTTTTTCTGAGAACTAGTTTGAAGAAACACTATAAAAAATTGTGACTAGGTCATTGAATATAGTGACCTAGCTGTGTATGACTCTCAATGCTAAAACACATGATAACAATACATTTAAGAAATGGATGATAAATTAACTTGATATTTTTAAATTAAATAACTGACTTAAAATATAACTTTGTTTTTTTATTGTGGTTTTTATTTCTAGCTTAGAGAGAATAATTATTTAGAAGCAGAAACTTTATAAAACATAAGATATTATGAAACATACATTCGTGAAACAGATTTTTTGAAATGCTATTAATTTCTTTCAGTGGGAATTATGCCATATCTTAAATCTTCTATCTAATATTTATCTTTTTCAATAAAAAATACTTAACTTCAAATGTAATTATAGCGTTTTAGTTCGCAATCCTATGATGCCCTCGATGTAATGATTAAGGCCATATATAGAAAATAGAAAACTTTTGATGGCAGTTTAATAAATCTCTTCTCATATTACTATCCAGCACCATCATCCTATAGTCTCTTTTCTTTAAAAGAGAACATATTTTCATATGGATTTTTTTTCCCTCCAATTGTTCATTATACCAATACTTCACTGATTTAAATCTTTGTGCTATCTGATTGCATGTTTCTTTTTTCTGAGTTTACCAATTTCTGCAAAGTTATGGCCTGAGCAGCTCCCACTACTCTCTGGGTGGTTTATGTAAATAACAATAATAAAAAAAACCCTAAAGCTCCATCCCTGTTCCCAGTGGTATCCCACTGACCTCTTTTCAGCTTAAAAAGGTTCTATCTATGGCTGATATTTTCCCCCCTTCCCACTGGCAATTTTCAGCCTACTGTGCTTCTTCATCTGATTTCTTGACTCTTTCTTGACTTAAGAATTAATTATTGAAATGTATCAGATGCACAATGAAAATGTCAGTGTACTTGGTTGGATTTACTAAGAAACACAGCTTTTCAGCCAACATGATATTGGAACTGAATATAAACTAGTGCTTTTCTCCACATATCCTTTTCACAGGCAACACAAAAACATAATGCAGATGATCTATACCATCTCTGAAAAGGCTTGTGCTGTAGAAGGCCATTTGTCTCTATCTCTCGGAAGCAGAATGTTTACCTTTGCATTTTAGTGCCTTTTTTTCTCATTGAAACTTTAACAAACACTTTGTATAGAACTACAAGAGACTCACAGAAGCTGCTCATCTATCCTCCTGCTTCCAAACCAGTCTGTGACTAATTTAATCTGTCCAATTCAGATGGTTATTGATCCTGGCATAAAAGGAATTCACAACCTCCCTTGTATTTGGTGGAATATTTTACAAGACTTATTCTCACAAATGCAGACACAGGAATTCATACACTGAACAGCGCAAAGCAGCTTGATAGTAGAAGTGATTTAAACATAAAGATTAAAATCACCTGAAAAATGACTCAAAATCATTTATTAAAATATTTCAGGTGTAAGCTTAAGAATGGAAGAGATGGGCCTTCCTTGGTGGTGCAGCAGGTTAAAGCACAGCACTAAGAAGCTAAGACCACTTCAGCATGAGTTTGATCCCCACATCGCTCGACAGACCTCTCCTTGACCCACCTACTGCTCTCCTCAGCAGTGTACTTTATCATTCGGCCTGTTCTGCTCCCCACTCTGTCTCTTGTGAAGCCTCTCACTGCCCCTGCACCTCTGGCCTGTACCCCAGTTCTGTGTGAATAAATAAAAAAATGGAAGATATGATTTAAATTTCAGGACATAATATGTATTAACTGCTAATAAAATATTTTAATATAGCTTAGACTCCATACCTATCACAAACTTGTATAACAATAATTTTATTAAATTGCTAAAGATTTATTTATGCATACAGAACTGGGGTACAGGCCAGAGGAGCAGGGGTGGTGAGAGGGTTCACCCAAGACAGAGTGGGGAGCAGAACAGGCAGATGGATGAAGTACACTGCTGAGGGGAGCAACGGGCAGGTCAGGAGATGTCTGCTGCACCAGGTGGATCACGTCCGGGCAGGGATCTAACTCATACTGAAGTGGCTTTAGCTTCTGCTGTGCTTTAACCTACTGCACCATCAGGGAGGGCCCGTATAATAATCAAGTAGCTACTGTATGACAAATATTACTTCAGTTGCTTCTATTTCACTGTTATGTGCAATAACAAAACTGAGGCAAAATTAAGTGGAGTGTATAAACTATACATATACATTATATATAGTGTATAAACTATAAAAAATAAGTAAATAATAGTTATTTTTTAACGTTATTATTTCATAGAGTGGCATTTGGCCATGCCTGGAGGATAGGTTATAAAAAAATTAAATAATCGATGTTAAGGCCTTACTAAGATACTGGCTTTGTAAAAACTGTACATAATGTGAGAGCAGCCCATGAGAATTTTAGAAGAAGAGTACTTTGAATAAAGAATAATACCAACATAAACAACTTGAAACAAGACTATGGTTGACACATTTAAGAAAGAGAATGAGATGTTGAGATTTTGTAGGAGTAAAGCAGATTGAGGCAAGGAAAGATGGAAATAAGACTAAATGAAATCAGAAGGGAAGTATGACCCAGTTGCTTAGTACAAGTTCACTTGACCACATAATTGACTTTACACTGAATGTGAAGCAAGCAGTAAGTGTTGAGAGATAAGTGCTGAAGAACGTGAATGCAGTATCAATGGGAAGGAGATAAGAAACATACATTAGCCCCCAAACCTTTAGTCCTCTGTGATATCCTCATGCCTTGTTGGGGAAAAGGAAAAGGATATTAAATATATAACAGCAGTGTAATAAAAAATAAATTCAGCGCTACCAGTTATAGTATGCAGGCCGATAGTATACCTCCTCCTTGTATTAGGTGGACTATTTTACAAGCCATGGTCTCACAAACTCAGACACGGGAATGCATTTACTGAATAGCACAAAACAGCTTGTTTCATTATTTGAAATAGAGCCAAAAACATTACAAATTTATGAAAACCCTGTACCTTGTGAGTTCCACAAACATTTCATCATTTTCTTGATGACATCATGGAAATTACTAGCATAAGCCACTTGCTTTTTTTTTTTTTTTTTGTATAGATCATTACATCATGTATGGGAACGTTTTCTATTAGATTATGAAATACGGGAGGACAATATATGAAAGGACAGTTAGTGTGAACCCAATATGTGGAGGCAAAGCAATTGATATATTTAAAATTTTTATTCTAAAGAGTTTCCACCATAGCTTATATAATACTTGAAGAAAAAATATTATTTTAGCATTTTACTATAAGAACAAATATATTTTCCATTTCTTAAATTCATGTGTATGAAGTTGTTCTTTGAATTAAGAACCCTTTTATTTTCTTTTTGTGCTGAAGTATAACTCCATTAGAGAAAATTAACTCATAGTTTTTTGTTTTTTGTTTTTTTTTTTTAGCTCTAGCAAATTCTTCAGGAATATTTCTCTATGGAAGAGAGAATCAAGAGAAGAGTATATTGTCATACTATTCTAAATAGGCCCTAATATTGTTAGCTTTAAAAATAAGAGCACTTAAAAGTTAATTTATATTCTTCTATAATCAATTTTATTTCATTTATTTCTAGATAACCATTAAAAAAATAAGCATGAAGCATTGCCAAAAGAACTGAAGCAGGCAAACTAGTTTAAATTGTCCTTGTCTCTCCTTTCTAGTCAATTTATTTCTCTACCCAGGTTTCTGATGGGTATCTGTGTTTGTTCAGGAACTCTGACTGTATCAACTCCAGCTGAATGCTCACTTATCTAAGTCTAATAATATCATGACTTTAGATGCAAATTGGATGGAGGAGAATCTGGGGGAGAGAGAAAGGTTGTGTTATAGTGTGTGGTTCAATTTCACTTAACCTGAAAAGCCTTCCCTGCCTGGAGCAATCATCATTTCCATAGCCCTCATCTCCCATCCCATTGGGTGACTTTTCCTTATGTGCTTTAACAGTATTCTGATCTTAAACCTTCTCATAGCCCTTAATGTCTTTTTGTATATGTTCCTTTATCTTGATAACTAGCAAAGTTTACTAGTCCCAAATACAATGCCTGATAACCCATAGTATTCACAGTGTCTTCTGAGTAAATGAATTATAAAATTATTCAATATTTAACACACATTGATGAAGGCAGCACAAAGCATACTGTGAATATAAGAAAAATAACAATAATTAAAATGATAATAGCTAACTCTTATTGAGCACGTATTAAGTGCAGATGCTTTTCTGAAAACTTCCATTCATTATCTAAATTCATCATTATCACAACCCCAAAAAAAAGCATTGTTATGGCTTCATTGTTATGAAAATAACTTGCATGGTGATTAGTCTTAGGATAACTCTGCTTTCCACGTATAGAATTTTTTTTTCTGTATGTGCTCATATTTGTGATCCTTTAATGAAGTGCTGTCATAAATTGCCAATCTAAAGACAGTATTAACTCTTCTATCATCAACACCATTTAGGATACACCTGATTTTAAAACATTGTGTGGATCATTGAATAGATTTAAATATATATATATATATACATTTATATCAACTGCACAGGAAAGAAGGCATATGTAATAGCAAAACCTCTATCTCTAAGCCCAGACTATTTTCATATGCAAATGTTCAGGAATTCACTTGGGACTAAAATGAAATCAATGTGTTGTGATTATACCATTTCTTTTTTCTGTTGTTTTTTCTTTTTTTTTTTAAAGATTTATTTCTGCAAAGAAAACTGGGGTATAGGCTAGAGGTGTGGGGGCGGTGAGAGGATTCACCTGAGACAGAGTGGGAAGCAGAACAGGCCAACTGACAAAGTACACTGCTGAGAGGAGCAGCAGGCGGGTCAGGAGAGGTCTGCCACACCATGTCGATCACCTCCGGGGTGGGGATTGAACTCATGTTGAAGTGGCTTTAGCTTCTTAGTGCTGTGCTTTAACTCTCGGAGCCACCAGGAAGGGCCTCTCTTTTTTCTATTTTAAGTGTTAACATTTTCTTCTATTTAAGTCACTGTTGTTTAACTCGAAGGACTTAGTGAAGCATTTGTTAACAGTCTTTTGTTGTTGCTGTATGTATTAGCATTGTGTATGATTTAGTTTGCTTTAGTAGTGTATCCCTATTCTGTTTTTTTTTCCAATTTACTGATGATCAAGAGTAAAGTATAAATCTGTTGCATCAAGGTAATAAAGTTTTTTTTTTCTATACATTACTCTTGCAAATCATTTTCATCAGGTATGACTTGTAAGCATTGTTAAAACTACACTGATATGTGTGTTAAACATTCTTAAGACACGTTTTATATTTTTTTCATTTAATACCAAAAGTTCAACCATGATTATACATTTTCATCTTGTCAAATTGTGAGAATTTTCTGCCAACTTCACATCTTTGGGGATGTACTTTCATCTTGAATGAGTTTGTTTTGATGCCCAGATTAGCATTTTGTGAAATGTGAATGATCTCTTCTGTGCTACTTAATTTTCTGAGGTTATCCTTCAACCTTTATAAAATTTTCCACTTACCCTTTTGTCTTTTATCCTGCATTTGGAAACTGGGAGACAAAGCTGAATTGTCAAGTTTCATAAGGTTGAAGATACCCTCTCCCCAGATTAAATTTTTGCCATGTTTGAATTATTCTGTGATTCAACCAAGAACACTTTGAATTAAAACATCAGACATCATGGCAAATATATTTATTATTTAATATCTATATTATTTTAATACATTTGTTATACGTGTAAGACATTGAGTATTTTATACAAATAGCTAGAATATTTAGTTAGACATTTCATATTGTACTGAATATAATTTAAGGTTTTATGAAGCCATTTGAAAGTTGAGAAAAAGTTAGGTATCATGGTCCAAGCTAATTCTAATTTCAAATATGTTATGTTTTCAGATAATGAGAAAAAACATTTGGAGTATTGCTCATCAACTAAATTACAAAACTAGGTTTCTCCATGTTATCTCTGTATTATCTGTAAGTGCACAAATATATATGAAACTATTTTTCACAGCTTATAATTTAAGAAATTTGGTAAGAACTTGATTTATGGAAAGTAAATAATTCATTTTCTCAGAAACCTCATTACAAATTTAGATATGAGTATTGGTTTTGAAATTCAAAGAGAAAAGGAATTTGCTATTAACCAAAATAAGCCCAATATGGCTTTCAAAAGTAACTAGCCAGGAGTCTTGAGAAAAGGAATAAAATAATACAGGTGAAATTCGGAGGTGGTAGAGAAGGTGGAGTCAGCTAAGTGGGGAAAAATACTACAGCTAAAGCAAGAAGGGGAATGTGGCAGAGGTCATGGAAGGCTCCACCCCATAACCCTGGCCCTGACTCCTAATACTAAGCCCTGCCAACGCCGATCCTACCTCTAATAAATGAGTCTAAAACTCATTGAGAAGGTGTGTTTGGTAAGGAAAACATTGTCTGTGCCTGAACATTAAAAAAAAAGTGTCTATAAATGAAGCTACAATTTTCTAATGGAAAATAATTTTCAAATGTTACTAAGATTTTGACAGCTAAAATATTTAAGTTGTTCTTGGCAATGTTAGAGATCATTTTAATAATATTTATTTGACAACTTATTAATATATATATATATGTATGTATTTAAATGTTTTATAAAATATATTCATTGAAATTTGGTACTTTGAATCTATTTTCATATCATATGAGTTTTATTCCTAATTCTTGCATATTGACATTAGAGTTTACCATTACCAAACTCATTTGTTGAGTCACTGACATGATTTTTTAGAGTATATCTTCATATACATTGAAGTTATTACAACACTTTTTGATGTGATATTGGTGCTGGATTATGAATTTGCAATCCATAATCTACACAATATAACCATTTAATAGATTTTAAAGGATATTTTAAACACTTTCAACCATGTTTATGATGAATCTATGTTGAACTCCACCTGTTTTTATTCAGCTTGTAAGGACTCTTGCACATGACTTTTGCACTTGTTCAGAACCAATTCATTTTTCTCCCAAAGGCACTCCTTCAGCTTTAAACTAGTTGAGTAATTTTGCATTTAATATAGATAGGAAGTGAGATTCCAATCTTACTCCTCTTTCTTCTTTTGATCTCTTGAAAATCTCTGAATTTGTCTAAGATAAGTAAAAGTTAGAGCAACAAAGCCCATGTGCAATTCAGTTTTCCAGGGCAGAAACAGGAGAAGGATAGAATGTGAGGTTTGAATCTGGATAAAGAAACATTGAATTCCTCTTCTCTCTCTCCTCTCCTCTGTGTGTGTATGTGTGTGTGTGTGTGTGTGAGAGAGAGAGAGAGAGAGAGAGAACAAATTAATGTAGGCTTTGAATTTGGCTATATCAAAGGGTTAACCTTGAAAATTCTTATCATGTTAGAGACTGGGTAAATAATTATCTAGAGGAAAAAGTGTACATTGTTATGTCTCATGTCTCAAAAAGCTCTTTAAAATATTATTGTCCAAAACTAAATACTAATAACCAGATTGCCAAAGGGAAGGAAGACAGCTTTGGATTTTTTATTTTAAACTAAATAAAGAACTTTCATCTTGCAATTGTAGAGTTATGGTAATAAAAACAATTTAGAATTTAGACATCAAGTCATTAAATGTAAAAACTAATTTGGAGAGCACTGAGCAACTAGGGTGGATAAAAGAAATGAATACCTAAAGCAGAGTATGGAAAACAAGTCAACTTGAAAAATTTGAAGTAGACTTTTTAGGATTCTCTATGGTGCTTTCCTTACTAGGTAGGTGCAAATACAAGATGTGCAGAGATATTTTTGTCACATAGCTGTGAAGGTAGGCAGCTTCCTACCTGCTTCTTGTGATTGATGGTATTGTTTATTTCCTTTAGTATGGCAGAATTTGTTTTTTAAAAAAATCTAAACAACTGTGTTCCCAGGGATATTTGCAGCGATACTTTATACAACAGATGCATGGTTTGTATACAATAACATAATCATACAAGCACAACAAATGTTTTCCAGTGCTGTAAAATTATTAGAAAATTGGCAAGAAAATCTTAACTGTGGTAAAGCTAGAAAGAGATCACACTATAAAGGAATACTGGAGGAAGCAAAAGGTGGAATGACGAAGCGGGGAAGAAATGCAATACAAAATTATTAGTAGAAGATTATTTGGGGAACAAAGAGAGGATAAATGTAGAAACAGAAAAAAAAGTGATTGAAAGGAAAAAGGGGCAAAAACCAGGATCCCTGATACACTACATATAATTCTAATGAGAGCTATATTTTCCCTTTTGTAATGTCAGCTGGTTAAAACACACACAGAGATACTCACACAAAATCAGTGTATTGTTGGTATAATATAAAACATTGATCTCTTTATAGACTATCTACCCAGGTGTTGCTCTCTACCACTTCAGGGGAGGTAACAATATCTGGAGCAGAGTAAGAGGGAATTAGACCAAGGAATACAAAGATGAATGTAAGAGTAGAGAACATCATGATATATGCAGGCTCCTTCAAAAATTTGTTAGTCACTATCTGCATGTTACTCTCTGCAATCCCATAGGATTATTTATATAGTCTGATGTTCTCCATGAAACCTTTTGTATACTTTCTTGTTTTTCATATAGCTAATTACCCACATGAAATAAGCAACCATGGGTTTTCACTTTGCTAATTTTCCAGGTAGAACATTTATTTCACTTGTCACTAAGTAAAGCAAATCAAATTTATAGAAAATATATTCATTGCTCGTGGAAAACATTGATACAGAGTAGGGGAAGATATAGTGACTAACATTATGGAATTATTCAGGGATGACAGAAATTAGATGTGATTTCAAGTACAATATTGGCAAGTGGTAATTCACGAAAGTAAGGTTAGGGGGCTTGTACTAAATGACCAAACATCAACACAGAGATACCAGAGGATGAGAAGCCAGTTGAGCTACTGAGGAGGGTCAGCCAAGGAGGATGAGGGATTCTGACTAAGTAGCTTTTGCAGGATTCTTGATAACAATAGACAGTGAGTGCAGGGGGCAACACAAAAATCCACAATGATTGTAGGTGAACTTGGGTAGTGGGAGAATTTTTGTCACGTAATCAAGTTTTGTGAGAATGTAAGGACAAAAATATCCACAGCCAGAACACTACAATTGGTTGTCAATTTTTCTCAATAAAATTATCATATATATGTGTGTGTGTGTGTGTGTGTGTGTGTGTGTGTGTGTACATATATATATGTATGTATTAAAAAGAGAAAATAACAGTTTAACATTTCAAAAAATGCATCACTATAGACAATGAACATTTTAAAAATAACATGCAATTCAATAGGACATTGGTTAATAGAAAGAGCAATAGAAATGCTACTATTTAGGATTTTTAAATATGAAGCATGATTTTGAATTAATAGTAATTGAAGAATAATCAAGAGTCAGATTCTTTTTAGTTCCAAGTGACAGATACCCAACTAAAAAGCTGACCCTACATGATATTTTCAGCACTGATTCTCAGACCCCAATGGGATATCCTGCAATTCATTTAATACCGACATTGTCAGGAGTGATTACAGACTAACAGGTTAGGAATTAGTCCCACAAAAATTCTTCCCACTTCAGATGCCAAGGAAAAGTCACAGATTAGCCATACTATTGTCAAGTGACTATAAATCAGAACTCCTAGAACTCAAGACACTATACTTATGAGAAACATTTTATCACAAACCTACAAATCAAAGACAGCTAAATAAATTATATATATTTTTGAAAAGGCCATGTGAGGGGTTGACACAGAACTTCCATACCCTCTACTGATGTATTCAGTAAGCAGGAATTTCCCTGGAAATTAATCTAGGTATTTCACTGAAACTGTATTACTTATTTAAGTATTCTTGATTAAATCATAGCCACATGTTTGAGCTCCATCTATTGATCCATTATACCTGGAGGTTGGAGGATAAGATTGAAAGTTCTATCCCTATATTCATTTGGGAAGCCATTCCCTTCCTTGTAATTAAGAGCCTACCACAAGAAAGCTAAGTAGCATAAACTCAACTTTGAAAGTCTCAAAATAACAAAAAACATGCATATCTCAGGAAATTCTAAGAGTTGTTGAAGTCTTGTGCCTGGAACCTGGGACAGGCCAATATGTACTCACATATATTTACACAGTAACATATGAGAGAATGCATTGCTTTAGATGACTGGAAAGTTAAGGGTGAAGACTTCAGACATTGGATGTAGACATTCAAATAATATCATCATTAAGTCTTTCTGATTAAATTTTGGCTCCAGTTTCAACTTAAATTTACTTTATTTTTAGATGATCTTTGACCACACTGGGAAATGATTCAATAGGGAAGATGGACTCTAATGTTAGTCTGAGGAAAAAGATTCTTTCTTGCTCCCTCCACTTTTACTTCCCCTGACCTTTCTCTCTTTTAATCATTCCTTCAAAACAGGATCATGTATTTATTCTAACCAATCATAGTTATTTCAGAGGGCTTGAGTACTTTGAGTCACTAACAATGTACTCACATGATTGCTACCCCCCAGCCATCGCTTCAGGAAGAAAGTCAATTTCTGAGAGCAAAGGATGCTAGGAAGAACACAAAAGAGTAGATGTCTACTACAAGTTTTTAAGAGAGATTTACCACAATGAAAAGAGAAGGTAATAACAAAGAATTGAACACAATTGGAAGGCAATTAAAATGCAGAGTTAAGTCTGGAATGTTATCAAATAATAATGAGAATAGGTGTTTCAGCATAACTCTTTGATATTTGTTTTCATTAAAAGTCACAAAATATTTTATGACCTATTTTTCCTTTATGACCTATTTTTCCTCTGCTCAGAGATTTTTTTCATATTTTTGCAAAAGTAAAGTTTTCATTTTAAGTATCCATTCACTTCAACCTTGAGATAAAGCAAATGGTATAGTAGTAAACTACTTTAAACATAGAAAATTAATTTCCTTCAACCTTTAAAGGGAACTGTTAATTTATCATAATAAATTGAGCAAAAAGGATTTTCTCAACTCAGCATGTGGTATTTCTTGTTTACAAGCTTATTTTTAAGGATTTTTGAAGTTGGTTAATTCTGATAAAATAAGATAGAAAGAAAAAGCTAAACCATGAAGACATCAGTTTGTCACTTTAAAGGATATACATACAATGGTTTTAATGACTTTTTATTTTCAAAATAGATTTTGATGAATTTTGTTTAATCAGTGGAAAATAGAAAGGTATTTTACATTCATTGTGAATTGCCAATAAAATATCTTTAGTATTTTTGAATGAGATGGTTGTTTTAATACATAATGCATAATATTTGAAGACTTTGTATATTAAGTATGAACTTTATTGTTATTGAACTACATTGGTCATAATAGTTCTACTTAATGTTGTGTGTAAGTCAAAAGTGATATTTATAAAAGACCATATGATAATTCATTGATACCATTGATCTTATTATATAGTTTACTTTTGTTTTTCAGTTATATAGATATCATATTAAATATGAAAACTATCAGGCTGATGTCAGACAGTAAATCTTCTTTTGAATGATTACATCTATATCAGAATTGCATTCCTAATTTATTTGTCTTATTTTGGTCTTATTGGAAAATATTGGTCATTTCTCTATGATAAAAATGGATTGTTTATATTTAACTTCTTTAATCTCGTGATTTTTAAGAACTCTTTTTAAAAAGATTTTTCTTAATAATACTTTCTTACACAGTTGCTTGTTTTGGACAGTATTGATTTCTCCCCTCAAATGTAGTCCCTGTATTTAGCCCATCACCATAGCACCTGTAATCGATCTCTGCTGTCCCTTGTTCTCCTCCTTTCCCCACCCTTTGCTGTATATCACAGAGCTATGGTTAGCTTGCAAGTTTTGTCTTTTCCTAACCTTTGTTCAGTTTTTCTATATTCACATGTGAGTGAAACCATTGGACTGTTACCTTTTTTCTTCTGACTATTTCACCTGGCAGATACCTCCAGCTCCATACATGTTGCTACATATGGCATGACTTTAATCATTTTGATTGATCTGTGGAAGTTAATTGTGTGTGTGTGTGTGTATATATATGTGTGTGTATGATATATATAGAGAGAGAATTTGTGAACAACTAAAAGTTCTGCTACAGAGAGTAGACTAGCAAAATGGAAATATTTAGATTTTTTGAGTGTTGTGTGAATTCATTAATTTCCACTTGTTTTGTCTGAATCAGGAAAAGACCATTTTAAGTGAAAATTGTTAAATAGTATCTGCTTATGGCCTCATAAAATAGTAACATTGAGGAAAGTCTCCAATAATAACATGTTGTCACTGACTTGGGCTTCAATACCATGAAGAAAATTAGGAAAATAAATTTTCATTTGTAATGTAATTGAAACTTTATAAGAAAGGATCTAAATATAAAAAATCCATTAAGAGATGCATAGAAGCTTATCCTTTTAAAGATTGCATTTATGGTATTTATTTATGTATGTATTTATTTATTTATTTATTATAGAACTGGAGTACAGGCCAGAGGTGCAGGGGTGGTGAGAGGCTTCACCAGAGACAGAGTGGGGAGCAAAACAGGCCAATTGGTGAAGTATACTGCTGAGGGGAGCAGCAGGCAGGTCAGGAGAGGTCTGCCACGCCATGTGGGTCACCTCTGAGGCAGGAATTGGAGTCATGCTGAAGTGGCTTTAACTTCTCTGTGCTGTGTTTTAACCCTCTGCGCCACCAGGGTGGGCCTGAACCTCATCCTTTTATTTAGTTATACATTCAAATATTTTTAAGCACTTATTAAGTGAAAATCAAATTGCATTAAGTTTTTGGGCTATCAAATAAAGTTTATATATTTCAGTAGCTTATTTTTTAAGAGAGACAAAGACTGATCTCAGTCAATGTTTTGAAATATTTGAAAACATTATCTAATCAAGGTGATAAGTAAAAGGAGAAAGTTAGGTAAATGGATAATTCAAGGAAAGTGTGATAAATTTTAGGTCTTTAAAGTACTGGATATTGTAGGGTTATAAGTAGATATTTTCATTTTTCATGAATTAAAGTAAGAGTATGAATAGGAGGAATGACAAAGATTGTTTTGGAAGCTCAGCAATTATTGATCTAGATATTGAAGGGAAGAACAAACGCATATAAATGTATTGAGTTGGATCATAGTATTTGTGGATTTTGGAGAGTTTATAACAATAGGCATTAAAGCTCAAGGTGAAAGATGATTTGGAAAATAAAGAGTGATTTTGAATTTAAAATTCATGATTGCAGAATACTTCATCTAAGAAGAAAGAACTCACTAAGGAATAGGAAGTGACCTAAACAAACATATGTTTTGAAAGACTTTTTGGTTAATAGCATAGAGAATTACATTTTCCTAATCCAGTTACTTTAGTAATAAAATGGAAGGTTTTTAGATTTCACCAGGGTGAAGAAAAGATATAAACTACCACAGGCCAACAGATGGAAAAGTGTAAAGTTGAGTTGCTTTATTTGTTTTTTAATTACTCTGGATATATTATTGGCTTGGCAGTGTTCACTTGGAGGTAGGGAAACAATAATAGGTAGATATATATGTGTGTGTGTGTGTGTGTGTGTGTGTGTGTGTGTGTGTGTGTGTGTGTGTGTACACTGTGTTGGTAGCACAGTGTTCAGTAAATTAGCACCAGGTTGGTACTGTCACATAATTTGCTGGTAGGAGCACAACAGAGCAGCTTGTAAGAACAGATGAACCAGGGCACAAATAAAGCAATGAACATAAATCAGTGAAACTTAATTTAGCATTGGACATCTAGATGGCGGTCAGGGGCTGATTGTTATTACCATACTGTCATGCACAGAAGAACAGAGGAGATTCAAAAAATATTTGTTGATGGTCATTATAAACTCAAAAAAGAAACATGAGTCGCATTGCCCTACCCACACTTAGTCTGTCTTTGTCTAGAAAACATTTAACTTTTCATTCTGAGTAGTCAAAAATAACTTACATGGAATATTTGGACCATTCGGTTACTTTACGGTACTCTTAATATTGTGTTCTAAAACAGAGGCACATTATGTTCCATTAAAATGTCTCATTGATGCATAAATCTGATGATTCAATATTTGATTTGATTTGATTTAAAACACAAGCTTAAGTAAAACATACATTACATTTAAGGGCAAATATTACTGACTATGACTAAGATCTTGAATGTGGCAGTACTTATACCCAGGACTAATGTCTTTATCTCTTCTACTATGAGATTGCCAACTTTACTTTAATCTAACAATCTCACATTAATTCCTGTTTTTTTTTTCATTAAAAAGGTTTTCTTGACTACTGAAAAACTTTCATACATATTTCTGTGGGTGACCAAGGAAGAGCAATTATGACTTATTTATTTATTTATTTATATTTTATAGCATTGTATATCTTCTTTGTACAATGTATGCTTTCTCCTCTCAGGTGTAGTTTCTGTAAAATTCCCACCACCAATTTACCAATGCAACATCATCATAGTCCCTGGTGCTCTCCCCTCCCCAATCCCTACTTTACTCCCTCTCTCTCCCTTCCCTGCAAAAATGATTTATAGTTGCCTGTCAGTTTTGTTTTTACTATTTATTTTTATTATGATCCTTTCTTTTGTCCCCTATGTTACTCCTACAAGTGAAACCATCTGATATATATATTTTTTTTTTCTTTTTCCTCATGACTTATTTCACTGAGCATAATCTCTTCCACCTCCATCCATTTTGCTGTGAATAGCATGAGATTATCTTTTTTGATTGCTGAATAATATCCCATTCTGTATATATAGCACATAATCTTTATCCAGTCACCTATTTGGGGGCATTTGTGTTGTTTTAATATTTTGCCTGTTGTAAATAACACTGCGATAAACATAGGGGTGCAGGTGTTCTTTTTTCAGTTAATGTTTTCTGGCCTTGGGTAGCTTCCTAGGAGTGGTATTGCTGAGTTACATGGTAGATCAATTTTTTAGTAGTTTGAGGAACCTTCACACAGATTTCCGTAGTAGTTGGTCCAGTTTGTATTCCCACCAGCAGTGTAGGAGAGTTCATTTTTTTCCACACACTCACCAACACATGTTGATATTTCTTTTAATATGTGCCATTCTCACTGGTGTAAGGTGGTATTCATTGTGGTTTTGATTTTCATTTACCTGATTATAACTAATGTTGAACATTTGCATTGGAGAAGTGCGTTGTGTGTGTGTGTGTGTGTGTGTGTGTTTTAGCTCTGGATTGTTTACTTTCTTTTTTTTAGTTGAGTGAGCTCTTTGTAGATCTTTGTGATCAGTCCTTTATCAATTGTATGGAGTGCAAAACTTATCTCCCAATCAGCAGGGCGTCTTTTTGTTTTATTTCATGTCTCTTTTGCTATATAGAAGCTTTTTAATTTGATGTTATCCCAGCTGCTTATCTTTTCCTTCACTTTCTTAGCTTTGGGGGAATGAGTCTTTTAAAGATGACACTGAGAATATGGTATGTAGCATTTTACCTATATTTTCTTCAATATATATAATTTTTTTAAAGATTTATTTATTTATGCATACAGAACTGGGGTACAGGCCAGAGGTGTAGGGGTGGTGAGAGGCTTCACCAGAGACAGAGTGGGGAGCAGAACAGGCAGATGGATGAAGTGCACTGCTGAGGGGAGCAGTGGGCGGGTCAGGAGAGGTCTGCCACGCCATGTGGTCTCCTCCGGGGTAGGCAGGAATCGAACTCATGCGGAAGTGGCTTTAGCTTCTCAGTGCTGTGCTTTAACCTGCTGCGCCACCAGGGAGGGCCAGTATATATAAGTATAAATTTTAATGCATATTCCTGACCATTAAAAGAGAAAGAGTGGGGTTAGGGTGCAAACCTAAAATAGCTTACACATAGTGTGCTCAACCCTACTAAATCATACTTTTCTAACAGAGAATAAAGAACACTATATATATTGTAGGTAGCTCAGGTTATTATTATTTGGGACAGCTTTGCATTCAACATTCTGAGTTTGAATTGGAACTCAAATAGATGATGATTTCATTGATTTTTTAAATATATATTTAATTTCTATTTGGGAAAGACAAAAGTTCTGATTTTAAATTATCTTTTTGTGTGTACCATTATTTCCAATTAATGCAATGATTTTTAATGAAATTTCATTGATTTTTTAAAAAATAATGGCATTCACAGAAATACTCTTGATTGATCTTACTTTTTGTTATGGTTAAGTTAAAGGACTTTTGACTCTCTTAGAGTTGCTCATTTCCATATAAAGCCTTTCTGTATTGTTTCTATTTTCCAATATTCCCATTTAAGATATTATATTCCAAGCAGTAAATAAAAAAAATAACTGTAATGTTTTCACTTATAGTGAAATACAGTATAATAAATTATCACACAGTAAAATGTCTTATGCTGTTTTAAGTAAATGAAAATCACTCAATATGAACACTGAAAAACATTGCTCTCTACAGTTTACCTAATCAGTATCATCTATCATTGTAGAGGACCACAACTTTTCTTTAAATGTGGCTACTCAGCAATCAAAAAAGATAAACTCATGCCTTTTGCAGCAACATGGATGGAGAGGGATCATGCTTAGGGAAATAAACCAGAAAGAAAAAGATGGTTTCATTCATGAGAGAGAGAAAGAGAGAGAGAGAGAGAGAAGGATAGTAGAATAAAAATGAAAACAATGAACAGCTATAAGCCAGAGACATTTTATGGGGCTGGAAGGGAGGATATGATCAGAACTCAGGTAGGAAGAGTGCACTGTGGTGACCGCACACTGGCACATAGGTGAAATGGTGGTGGGAAGCCCATGCGGATTACTACTGAGATGAAAAAATGCACAAACTGAAGAATGATGTAAATATATGTGTGTGTGTGTGTGTATACATATAAATTTATGTGTGCCGTGTGTGTGTGTGTGTGGCATAGAGGAAGGAATAAGAAGAAACTATGAAGTATTTACACATTTTTACTTATAATTGTCTTAGCACATTCAGTTGTGCAAAATTTATGTGCATGGCTACACCTTACTGGATGTGGAAACAGGCTTTATTCTAGGAGTCACAGGAATAGATTAAGTTAATGAAAGGATGACAGATAGTAGAAAAATTTTAGCAAACTATCACAATTAGTAAGTTGTGTTTTATATTTTATTTATGTATGTATTTTTATATTTCTTTTGAAAAATATATTTATTACATAATTTTTCATTTTGCTCAATTTCCCTGTAAAATTCCCACCACCGATTCACTCATGCACCATCACCATAATCCCTTCTGCTCTTCCCACTCCTGTCCTGTCTTTCTCACTGCTTGTCCCCTGAAGAATGTCTCTAATCTACAGTTGACTGATGATATTGATTTTTAATTTTTTTATAGTTACTTCTTATTTTTCCTTTATTTGGTTCACCTACATTCCTTCTGTCAGTGAGACCATTTGATAATTTTTCTTTTTATTTCTGTCTTATTTCACTGGGCATAATCCCTCCAGCTCCATCTATGTGGCTGTAAAGGGCATGAGTTTATTCCTTTTGATTGCTGAGCAGTATTACATGGTATAAATATAACACATCTTCTTTATTCAGTCACTTATTATTGGGCATTTGAGTTGCTTCTCTGTCGTATCTATTGTAAAAAAAAAAAAAAAGCTGCAGTAAGCATAGGTGTGCAGGTGTCTTTTTGATTTACTGTTATGTGGCCTTTGGGTGGATTCCTAGGAGTGGAATTGCTTAGTCATATGGCAGCTCCATTTTTAGTAATATGAGAAACCTCCACACAGCTTTCCAAAGTGGTTAGATCAGTTTGCATTTTTTGTTTTAATTTGATGTTTGTTTCCTAATTTTTAAACAGCAGAATTACAAGCTCCTGTCCCCAAACTTTCTCCAAATTATATTTTAAATATTTCCTGTGAGAATAAACAATAATCTTATTAAGTAAATATACTTGGCAAATACATAAAGGTAAATAATGTATAACATAGCATATATACCCAAATATATAAAGTATACATTATACTTGAAAATGCATAAATAATAGTACATATACTTATAAAAAAGAAACACAGTATTTATTTTCTTAGTGTTACTTTTCTCAAAAAATATTAGAAAGGCATTTTGTGGTCTCTATTTGAATGCTCTGATTTCATATTTATAAAAGAAGTATTGATATATAATATCAGACTTGCTAGAAATGCAAAGTTTTCCAAATTCTCATTGCTCCCAAAGAAATGCTTTTCTAAATATAAATGTACATATTGGGAAAATGTTCAAATCAGTGTGCTGGTTGTTACATTCAAAATTCCATTACAGTTAATGAGATTTGCAGGCATAACTTGCACAGTAAGTTACTTTGAAATTTTTCCCAGCTGTGTACTTGAAAGATATTCTTTTTTTAAAATCATTTTATCGGGCCAGTTGCTTTTTCAATATAGCAATTTATGTATTTATGCCATTTATTCTACACAAAATGTTGGACTTATTTGTGAAGGAAAATATAAGGTGTTTGTCCACTACATCTGTATGAATCACAAACAACTCATTGACATGAACTCTAGCACCTTAGCTCAGTTCTGGTACGAAATGTCTGCATAATTCATTATAAAAAACATAAAGTATTCAGAAGTCAGTATTCATTCAGTGTTGTGCTGCAGTATTAGAAGCACAAAGAAATATGCTTTTTTACTATGCATAATTTACAGAAAGCAGCTGATAGATTTTGTGGTTTACAATAGAGTTATTTCAATCACTTTATAATTGTTTGAAAGTATTCTGAGAAGTAGTAGATCAAAAGACATTATATTGAAACCAGTTTCCTAAGCATATTTTAATGTTTATTATTTTTTTTTTAATTACAGCTTTTGGGGGTTACATTTTGCTCTTCCATATGTGCATGTATTCCACTCACCCTCTGTCAAGCACCTTGTGTCCATAGGCAATTAATAGTAATTAGAAAAATGTTTCTAAAAATATATCATTCTTATGATAGGCACTATTATTCATATGACTCTAAAAACATAACTGTACCAGTGGACTTTGGTAGAGAACTGCAGATGCCTTGGTGGTGGGTGTAGTGTGATTAGCATAAATATAAAGATGTATGAATTTGTACCTCTGAATCATATACAGTGTTGTAAACCAATGTTACCTCAGTTTAAAAAAAAAAAAAAAAAAAAAAAAGTGGGCCCTCCCTGGTGGCGCAGCGGGTTAAAGCACAGCACTGAGAATCTAAAGCCGCCTCCGCATGAGTTCGATTCCCGCCTGCCCCGGAGGTGACCACATGGCGCGGCAGACCTCTCCTGACCCGCCCTCTGCTCCCCTGCTGCTCCCCTCAGCAGTGTACTTCGTTGATCTGCCTGTCCTGTTCCCCACTCTGTCTCTGGTGAAGCCTCTCACCGCCCCTGAGCCTCTGGCCTGTACCCCAGTTCTGTATGCACAAATAAATAAATCTTTAAAAAAAAAAAAGTTAAAGAGTATATACATCCTTTAAAAAAATGTTGAAATGTTTTTATCTCTTCATATTCTACTTACACCAAACTCATTCCTTCATAAGAAACAAAATTTTTATATCATGCACAAGTCTTGCTGGCAGTATTTTATAGTATCAGTGCTAATACCTTTGGCCATTTCTTTTAGTTTGATTCTCCACATGGAAGAGGAATTGAATATCAGGATTCACAGAAGACACATTTCAAACACACCCCACTACAACCTCACTTCCCCACACTGTGCATCCAGAGATACACAGCATTGCCATTGATTAGATTTTGTTTTGTTTTGTTTTCTTCTACATGTAACACAGAGATGGAAACTTATTTTCTATATATTCTAAAACATAGTATGTTTTACATTTTTGAAAATAATTACCACCTCTTTTAAGTGATAAAAATATTATTATTCTCTCTGAATTGGTAGGATAAGGAAGCTATAAAAATAAAGACAATTCTATGGATAGAAATTACTACTACAGAATAAAAACTTAGAACATTGTATTAGTGAGAATAATGAGTTCAACTTTCTGAGAAGCAGTTCTTACTCTTTTCTGTTTGCTAGCATCATTGTACTGTCTTCCATGCAGATTAGACAGATAGTGTTTATGAATTTTGCCCTGAAGGATCTTATAATCTTTAGCAATATTGTGATGGACATCTAAAACTAAGTCAAACCATGAACATATTACATAAAGGAAGTATTAGGTAAAAGCATTGTAATAGAATTATAGTTTATTATCAAGTTATAAAAGATTAATAAATACCCTCATTTTCTTTGGTGAGGTTGCCCAGGAAAAGGTTGACAGTGATTTGCATGCAAAGGAAGTAAGATGGGTCAGAATTCCAAGTTGTAATGGAGTCAAAAATATGAGGTTGGCAAATCCTTACCGAGCTATGGAACTGGGATAAATTAAAAGTTGTTCCTTCTGGTATACCATGTGCTCCCTGTGGGAGGGTGACTTTGGTAAGCTTTCTTTGAGTGATGGCAATTCTGCACTAATGGTTCGGCTGCATGTCTCCCAGCTGTTGGGGAAAGGGTGCCATAGGCTCCTAGTGTGATCTGCATATTACCCATTACACTCCATTTTCCCTATTTTACTTTAAGGCATCGTGATATGAATGGGTAATATGGGTTTTGAAGAAGTACTGGGAGAGGAACATTCTTGATTTACATTGTAAAAATTATTCAAATAGATAGGACAAAATTTCAAATGACATTGGACATTATCTACATGTTGAATACGTTAGTGAGCTAGAGAACAAGTGGTAAAAGAAAATAAGATGTAATTAAGCAGGAGAATCTCATGAAGAAGGAAGGGATATTTTTGACAAGTAAAGCTAGAGAAACCTATTAACACAATCACCCTTGAGGGGCTTCACCATGTGGAACCAACCTATCTTCTCCACAGTTACCTGTACAGTTACCTGTACAGTTACCACAAGTACCAATTTGGTTAACTATGTACTAGATTGAACATGAATTTCACTAATTTGAAATGTTTCTCAAGATGCTCATCTACATCCCCTCTGTCTGTTTAAAGTCTTCTCATCCTCAAAGTCCCTGTTTTTTCCTCTAACCTTCCTAGTTCTTACCCTCTTTGAATCTCCTTCCTACATCTTCCTGGTGAGTTACTGCATTTTACTTTTTCTTCCTCGTTTATCGCATTGTCTTATCTTGTCTATTTCTTTCTCTCTCTCTCACAGTTTTAACATACTATTGAAGTTTTTTTGTTCTTATCCCACTACTCCTATACTTTAGTACTTGTTTTTTTCTAACTTAACATGGGATCCAATGAAATTCACTGATAGTACTATATGCAAGTATGGTCCAGATTTTGTTTACCAGTATCACTGATGATGCCTTTTCAATTTTCTCCTAATTTCTATTCTTGCAAAAAAAATTATAATATAGATCCTAACTTACCCATGATCATTATGCATTTGTTTGAGCTTCCTAATTAGAATTTGAGTCTGTTAAAGGGAGGAGAATTTCTAACTCTAACTGATTTTTACCACAGAGCTGATTACACCATTGCAGTATTCTGTTGACAGACTGGTTAGGGAGCAATGGAAACAGGTCCAGAGGGAGGAGCCTCTGTACTATACTTAAAAAGGACTGTTAAGCAGGTAGTGAATCCAACAATGTTTATTTAATACACATATATAATACACATATATAATCAGTATGCTATATATATATATATATCATATAATATGTATAGTATGTATCCATAAAGTATTACATGTATATGTAACTATATATATACAACTATATAACTATATCTATATCTCTCTCTCTCTCTCTCTCTATATATATATATATATAGATAGAAAACCATTGTCAACTAATGGTGGTATTACTTTTTTAAATGTATGTCTTACCCTTTTTCATTTCATCTATCTGTCAAATATCAATTTAATGATATATTCATAGCACTAAAGTCATTTGGAAATAATGTCATCCTCACCTATACAGAGGTAGCTTTATATCAATTTCCCTTCAAGTGGCTGTTTCTTAGAAACACATAATTTATTGCTGGCTTGTCACTTTTTCTGAGTAAGTCAACTGTGCCTTAGAAACATTTCTTACAGCTATTTAAATAGATTGGTGATATGACCATCTTTCATTTTGAGCACCACACAACACCTCCCTGGCCTTCCTATTTTCAACACTGTTCTCCACTAATCAATCACCAATCTGCAGCTGCTAACATCACCACTTCCTCCCATTGCTTTGATGGTGACTCTTTTCTCATTTCTTTTTTCTATAGCTTCATAATGTAGACATCAGGTTGGAGTGTAGCAACTTTTATCCCAAAGCTTTGAATTAAAGGACCTTACATTAGATTTTCTGCCTGCACTTGTTTGTATCCTCTTCGTTGTCATTGGCTGGCAGGAGATGTGTTTTCTCGCCATGCCACTTTCCTGTCGTCCTACTTTGATTTCCTTGTCTTCGGTGCATTCTGAGCTGTCTTGCAAAAGCTTTCTTCCTCTTTACAAGGTGCTTAATAGGTGATTGTTGTGATCATATACATTATAAAATTTATAGTATAAATAAAAAGAAGAGAATTAGAAAGAGAATGTTGCCACGTAGGGATCACTACTATTATTGCTAGTACATTTTTTTCTCTTCTGCTTTATATTAAAAATATATCAGTACAACTGTCTACATAATTTGTACAGTCTGTTTTGCTAAATGCTATGTCAGAAGCATTCTCCATATGTTTCTTCTTAACTGCACTTTTCTACAAAAAATAACAGCACTTAAGATAAATAAGTGGACACTCCATTCTAAAACAAATTACTGAATGAAATAGATAATGTAATAAAAATTCACAGAATTCATTTAAAAAGCTTTGCTCAACATTAGGGGTAGAGGTAGTCATTGAGAGATGGAAAGTTTAAATATATGTGTAGAAAAACTTCATGAGTGAGAATACTCTGTAAAAGGAACAAATAGTGAAATATTTAGTAAGGGTCTAGACTGGAACATAATAGGGAGAAACAATAATGAATGTATAGGATGAAAGCAGACACTTTCAAAGTGAAATCCTTAGTATCAAAAAATATTCATCCATATAGAACCAAACAAAATTAGCATTTGAAAGCTTATCAAGGACTGTTATTCTATGTGACTTGCTACTCAATTCCAAATTCCTTATTCATTCTCTGAGAAAAGTATCAATAACTGTAAGTAGGGAGTAGGGTTATTTCCAAAAAGAAATGTGAAAATAACTGTTATAACTCCTAAAGAATTTGCAAGCCTCTAATGATTGATTAAATATAATCACTTACATTTGTAAAACAAAAGTGTGGTAAGATAATTTTCATATTAATTATATCCTTTTATGCTCACAATGAAGCTGTGAAGCAGGTATTGTAATTATTCTATTCATAACTAGATAAACCAAGGTCAAAGAAGTTAAATGATACACTGGAGATGGTACCTTTATCAAAGATCCAAATCTAACCTTCCAATTTATAGTGGTTGTCCTTTTTGGCTATGTTTTTCTAATAATGTTAGGAAAGTGGACTTGTAAAAATGATAGAAAATGTCATCATTTTATAACACAGGGCTTTCAATCTTAAATTCTCAATATGCATTCCTTTATTTGTTTTGTATATATCCTAATATGTAGAAAATAATATGTTTTTAAGCTTTTACATAGGAATACTTTAATAGATATAAAATTTCTTCTGTCTAATAGTTATTTCTCTGATGTCCTTTGGCAATTACTACTGAAAATAAGTCATAATGTTTCTATTTATTTTGAGTGTTACCTACATGGATATTTCTAGGTTTTAAAATATTAAAATTTCTAGCATCTACCTTATTTGGGAGCTCACTAATGTTGTCGATGAGGTAGGAAAGACATTCAACCTATATAGTAATGTATATTTTGATTTTCAGATTCATTTTTAATCATCACAGCCCAAATATGCTTAATTTTCTCTCACATGTTCTTTAAGATATTATGTCGATTATTTTTCCCACTGCTTTAATTCAGTTATCATAGTTTCTCTACAATCTTTGGAACTTTTAATTTTCCTCTGATTACTTTATTTCAGTTTCTAGTCTCAAGATGGCCTTGATTATCTCCAATTCAGATATTAGTTTTCCAGTTGCTTTTTTAAAAGTTTGGGCGTATCTGTATTATTGCATACATTTTTCTTTCATTGTATATTTTTTTCTTACCTATTCTTTCCGTTTATCATTTTCCTGTTGAATATGTTGCTAAGAAACAGTTATCTAGAGAAGATCTCTGCATACAAGTCCATTCCTATACTTTTGTTTTCTTAACTTATCCATATAGAAGGAAATTTTATTCAGATGTCATTTTCAAGCATAGTACTCAGATTTCTTTTTTTTTTTTTTGAAGATTTATTTATTTATACAGAACTGGGGTACAGGCCAGAGATGTGGAGGGTGAGAGGATTCACCAGGAACAGAGTGGGGAGCAAAACAGGCAGATCAACGAAGTACACTGCTGAGGGGAGCAGTGGGTGGGTCAGGAGAGGTCTGTCCTGCCATGTGGATCTCCTCTGAGGCAGGCGGGAATGGAACTCATGCGGAAGTGGCTTAAGCTTCTTAGTGCTGTGCTTTAACCCGCTGCACCACCAGGGAGGGCCCCAGTACTCAGATTTCTTTTGATTCCACTTTCTTTGAGCTTGAATATTAGATGAATACCCCTTTATCCAAATGAAAGTAGAAATAACAATATGTATAGTTTCTGATTAATGTGGGTTTCCAGTTGACACAAAACTACTGTAGATCCATTATTACGTGGTGAGATTATTTTACCTTCTATCTTTTGGCCTAATAGTCTGAACAGAAAAAAAGAACATAAACAATGTTATATAGTCAATAGTCACAAAGGCAATTACTGAATTAAATTGAGTCTAGTTTATTTTAAAATGTTGATATTTCCTTCAAGATACTGCAAGTAACTGCGAATTCTCCATACAACTTGCTGTTTAATGCATTTAAAGCACATATATTGTAGATGTGATGAACATACAAATTGTTTTTCAAAAGTGGAAGGTCCAGTAGTGAAAGTGAGTTTTGTTAATATGACAGAACACTAGCATGTACTAGACTGCTTCCAATCACTGGGAAGTATGGTCAAACTAATTCTAGAGTGTTCAAATGGATATGAGTTAAGAGGTACTAATCAAAGAATGGGAAGACTGGTGTCCTGTCAGTGTTGTATTTCTTTATATATCAACTACCATGAAACAGGATAGTTTTTAGGATAGTGCAAACCTAATACTTTTGAACAAAGAACAGAAGTTCCAGTATTGGGATTCTACAAGTTTGCGCTCATAATTGCCTAAGTGAAAAAAAGCAAACAATTAACGATTTGAGTTCAATTCTCTTGACTTTGAGGGTCATAGATATTATCCTGAAATGCTTAGGATATATTGATGAGTCATTTTTGTCACAAGCTCACTACTGTTTTCTTTCTGTTCCTCCATATTTTCCTGAGTTCTTTGAGAAATGGTGAGTCACACTATTCTATCAAGATCTCTTTTAATTTTCTGTTGCCATTGCATTCTCTCTGATAACATGTGTGTTTAGTCATGTGTTAAAATCCACTCCATGTTTTTCTCTGTATGTGTTCACATATTTCCTATATTATTTTTAACTCCTACAGAGAATGGAATGACAAGAGAAAGCAATAAATATTTATATTGAATGTCTGGTATATATCACATTTTAACTTGTTCGTAATATACTCAACTCTGTCACAATAAGTAAGCACTAAATATCTTACTGTTAGTAACAAAGTTTACATATAGTGAATAGTTTCCAATTATCACAAATAGTTCTGTCAGGGAAAACCTTAACATGACACTTGGTAATTTAAATATATTATCTAATGTACCTAGATAAACTCAGCTTCTTGATGACTAATTGGGTTAATACTAAGCATAAGCCAATAAGGCACTGCTCCCAATATATAAATAAGCTGAGGGTAGCTTTGAAGACATTTAATGAAAAGTGAAGTCTGCTTATACAAAAGAAGTTCCTAAATGCAAAATTCTGTCTTCATGTTTATGACCTAATCCTAAATTATATCCTTAGTTACATATTTGCTGCAACCATACTTGCTTGCTTTTTTTTTTTAAGATATATTTTTATTTATACATACAGAACTGGGGTACAGGCCAGATATACAGGGGCGGAGAGTAAATTCACCAGAGACAGAGCAGGCAACAGAACAGGCAGATCAAGGAAGTACACTGCTGAGGGGAGCAGCAGGCAGGTCAGGAGAAGTCTGCCACACCTTGTGGGTGGCTCACCTCTGGGGATCGAACTTGCACTGAATCGTCTGTGGCCAGCTTGCAGTCCTAGCCCGTTGGGCTACAGGGAGGGCCCTGCAACCATACTTGTTTTATTGATAAGAAGGAATACAAGTTGCACAGCAGACACAATATTATTGCAAATTTAATTCATAAATTTTTCTGTCCGAGATGTAGACGATTGTGACCTCTTTTTTTAGCCCTCCATGTCTAGCCTCTTCTGAAATAGCTATAAGATCCACCAAGAAGAGTGGTGCCACTCCCAAGAATGACCTTTCACTTCCCCCAAAACTGCACATGGCAATTACAGAGACAGTTTTGAGTTTTATAACATTTTGCATACAAAAAATAGTCTGGCCTCCTTTCAGGCAGGTTAGAGGGACCATCTCAGTGCCTAGTCCTCTTCATCCGTATGGCCTGGGAAAGGTCAAACCAAAAATAAAGCCTACAGTGTGCTGCGAGTAGATCTATGCTGTCCAGTGTGTGATGAAAACAAATGGTATTTTAGCTTCCTCAATTGCTGTGTGTTTTCTACTCTTCACATCTGTGGCTTACAGCATTTTATTTTATTTTTAGAGATTAATTTATGCATACAGAACTGAGTTACAGGCCAAAGGTGTGGGTGGTCAGAGGATTCACCAGAGACAGAGTGGGGAACAGAACAGGCAAATTGATGAAGTACACTGTTGAAGGGAGCCCCGGAAGGTAGGAGAGGTCGGCCACATGGGTCACCTCCAGGGCCCAGAATTGAACTCTCACTGAAGCGGCTGTGGCCAGCTTGCAGTGCTGCGTCCTAACCCATTGCACCACCAGAGAGGGCCTGCTTTCAGTATTTTAGATAACAAAATACATACATTTTGTATTTGTTGATGTTTTGGTTTATATTATAATTTATTTTGTATTTTTCTTCTTTCTTATAACTATAGTGATAATTTGTCAATCATGACTTATTTTTATCCCATTACTATAAACTCATTAACAAGTGATTTTCAGGTAACATGGATATTTACTTAACATATATTTTATCATGAGGCAAATAGATCTCTTTAATGTTTCATTTAAACTATTACGGCATTATCATTGAGAAGTAAATCATTGGAGAAAAGCAATTTAAATATTTCTTTGTGTCCTACTAGCAGATTTCAGGCCAGGGTCACAACAAAAAGTGCTTTTTGGCTTACTTCTATTTTCTTTTCAAAAGCAACTAGTATTTGCCAAAACTTCTTGGCAAAGGTGATAAGCATGGGCAAGAACAATCATGATTAAACTCTAACATGAATATTATAAAGTATATCTTAAATATTGATTTAAAAGTTATTTCTATGAAAATATTTATGTACCAATGATAGGAAGTAATTTCTATGTGCATGTATCTATAACAAATTATAAATATATCTTATAAATTTATTTTCAAAATTTCTATATGAATATTTGTAAATATATATGTACATGCCACATGTAAATACATAAATTTAATGATATTGTATGTACATGTATATATATATATTTATCCATATAGGCCAAATAATCATAGAATGATTGTCCATTATAAATTTTAAAATATTTTTTTAGGGAATGCTATACTCCATGTTTAGTTTGTTCTTCAATTCATTTTATATATTAATTTGATATTTCACATATTAGCAAAAACTGCCAATGTATTTCACTTTAACAGAAGACAATGCTTGGATTTGTCTGATTTCCTGTTATAAGTGAAAAATGCAGCATTTTATGACATCTACATTGCAGTACTGGGACTTCAATGTGAAGAAAATGGAAAAAAATAGCAATTAACTTTGTTTGGTATTTTGCTGCTGGAACATAAAATATTGATAGCTCAATTAAAAGTACGAGCTCAAATGAAATGTGCTTGCACACTGTGAATTTATATGTGATTCATAAAAAACAGCTTTTCTGCAGTCTCTTTCAATGGATGTTGTAGAATGAGGATATGAGTCTGGGAAGCAGGAAAACAAGCCCTGTGCCAGTTCTGCCAGGACTAACTGGTCATGGTGGCAAGATACATCCCCTCTGGAGAGCTTATTTGGAACATGACAAAGTAAAAATGCACAATTGTTGTCATTTCTAAATTTAAAAAAAAAGCCAATTTTATGTAATTATTTGGGAAGGAGGCTTAAGTTTCAATTATCTTCACCTAGGTATAAAAACCACTAAAAATGCAGCACAGCTAACAATATGTCAAAATGTGATGGTTTTACATGTTTGTGAGATGCTTGCAGTAAAATATAAGTTGGAGTAGTAAGATAAATATTGATTTATGATTGTCCCTCTAGATAAATATGAACAATTTTGTCCAGATAAAAGTGGCAAAGGGTGACAGATAATGGGAAACATAAAGCCAGTGAACTGTAATATCTGGACTTTCTGTTCTAATTCATTATTTTCAACTAAAAGAGGTAACTTCTCTCTTGTTGATGCCTTTAAGGCCAGCAAATGTGTCTCTACTCTTCTACGTCTAGACATGTTTTTCTATATAAGTTGCAGCACTACAAGGACAAAAATATACTATTCTTCAATTTTGTATTTAGCAATGCAGTGACACAGTGCTTAGACTTCATGAAATATGATAGATGTCATTTACACTGTGTCCTTCTATGGCTCTGTTAACCCCTTTCTCATAAGGAGAATTAGGAAACAGTAATTTTTCCTGCAAACTTGTGTGAACCCTGGAATGAGCACTTTATCAATCTAAATTAGACCATAAGTGTTTTGTTCAGTGAAGCATAGGCTACAGTTCATTGGTTCAGTAACATTTAATAATTATCATGTTAAAATAGCAGCACTTCCTGAACTTCTTAAACTCATTGGTCAATCCATGAATAAATCCATATTTCTCTACAGAGAGGAAGAATAAAAATTAATGTCCCTATGAATGTTTGAATGAACTAAAAGACTGTTCTAGACTTCAATATTTTTCATACTGCCTGGATGGGGAAAATATAGCTTGCTTATAGATCATCATTATTTCGGTAAAGTATCTCTCTGCCAGATATTATTCATATTATACTTAATAACTTTAGTATGACCTCAGATTTTGAGTCTACATGTACATGTTTTATGCTTTAAATCATGGTTATATTTTAATTAAATGTTTAAGTAAAATGCAAAAGAGAGTTAAGTGAAAATGAACAAAGAGATTATAAAAGAGTTTCCCAGGGCCCTCCCTGGTGGAGCAACAGGTCAGAATGCAGCACTGCAAGCTAAACACAGCCACTTCCCCACTTCCGTGCAAGTTAGATCCTAGGCCCTGGAGGTGATCCGTATGGCAGCAGACCTCTCCTGTCTGGCCTGCTGCTCCCCTCAGCAGTGTACTTTGTTGATCTGCCTGTTCTGCTCCCCACTCTGTCTCTGTTGAATTCTCTCACCAACTCTGCACCTCAGGTCTATACCCCAGTTCTGTATGCATAAATAAAATAAATTAAAAGAAAATGTTTCCCCTTTAGTAAATGATCTAGGGGGAAAAAAAAAAAACGGAGAATAACCAGAAATGTATGGGATGCTAATAGAATTATTTCTGAAAACCATTTTTTTCCCCAAAAAAAGGTATCTGTCATTCTTTATGCTCTGTCTAGCTATGTAGCTGATCTATAAATGAGCACAAGAAGGGATTTTGATCTTTCCTAAGAGTGTTTTGTCAATGATCAGAAAAATGGATTCCATTTCTTTTTAAGTTGAACCACAGTGTCAAAAATCAAGAAAGGTGAAGTTTTTCAGCAAATGGTGTAGTGAATACACTAAACTTACAAGCTAGTGTGGCATTGTATTGTTTTTTTTTTTTTTCAGTATGTGTGTAAAATGTATTGATAAAAGAATCTGTGCACCTCTGATTCTATGGAAGCAAATGGAAATATCATGGGGAGAGAATGAAGTTGAGGTTAGCAGGATCATTCCTAACCAAAGCATTCATGAAACATAAAACAAATTGGACAAGTTTTAAAATTGCCCAAGATAAGACACACATATGCATTCATATGGAAAAAGAAAAATTTCACAGTACTGACACATTTTTTTTAAAATTAAAGCTCTTCCAGTCATTTTTTAGCTCTGAAAGTTTCACATTTGAATATAGATATTTTCTTTAACTTACTTAAGTTTTTATTTAAGAATATGGATATGGAAATTATGTGCATATTGTCTCATATACACATATGTTTATCTAAACAGAATTTATGGAAAACCTAAATTATTTAAGCCAGAATAAGTTATAGACTGTTTCTCTACAAAAATATGCTTTTAATATTTCTAACTAAATTTCACTTCCTTTGGTAATAGTGACAAATAAAAAAATATAGCATTACAGAATTCCAAATGCTAATTAATAATGAATAGTGTTTGTTAATTTACTTAAAAAAATCATTTAGGAAATTGGGAGCCAAAGATTAATTTAAAAGTTTAGTTCAGGTGAGAATACTTTTGTAGATCTCAAAATACAAAATGTTGTTGAAAGTCAACTGTTATCACTCTAAATTTCACTTTATCTTTGGACTACTCTAGAGCTCAAATTTGGTTTTATCCCACAGCTTTTCTGACTACAGTCTTTCATTTTTAGTAGTTCAGATCTGTTGGTCCAGTGGGTCCTATTAATTTCTTCATCCCAAATGCTCATCTTCATTTTTGTTTTAAGTTAAAAGCATTTTGCATAGCCCCCCTTAATAAACATGTTAATTATATAATGCTAGCTGCTATAACAACCCGCACCTTGAATGATGGTTTAAATGTATTTGAGACTTTGTTTTCTGGTTTGTTTGTTGCTCTGCATAAGTCTTCTTGATCTCAGGTCTGCTTCCTTCAATAAATTCAAGGAAAGAGGCAAACAAGGGCTTTCTCCTTATCTTTAATATATATGTATTTTTTTTTCTTTTTACAATGCTGTCCCAGTCAGAGGGGAGGAGAACATAGCAGAGTGCTTTGAGACTTTTTATTAAGTGATCCTATAACCCTTTGTCAAGTAAACATATGGTCATACTTAACTGAAAAGCAAAATGGACAGTGCAGCCAGGCTCCGGACAGGACAGGGAGAACCTGCTGTCTCTGAGAAACATGACATGACACTCAAGGCTCTTTGTAGTGCTTTTAACCCTACCACTACATGTATCCCCAACCCTTTATTTTCAAATGAAATGGTCACTGCACATTGGTTTTTTGTTTGTTTTTATATTCAAAATAGCAATATATTTTAACTTTACTGGCATATAGGTATGTCTACTTATTATTTGGGGTTTACTTAGTTATCATTAAACTTCACTATTCTCTCCAACAGTAAAGTACAAATACATTTATGCCTCTGATTTAGTCAGTCATATAGAGTGTCTTGCAAAGAAGAATATTGTTGATGAATATGTTGATGAGGAAGGATCTATGAAGTATTTATATATGGTATAGTTATCATATGCAAAACAGCAAATACAAAGATGCATTTTAAATAAAGATATTCATTTTTGAAAACATTTTGTGGTAAATGTTATTTATTGCTATTTTTCATTATCTTCATCTGAAAAAATATCCCCATGTAATTTTTTATGTGTGACACGAATTGAGTGATTTTATTTTTAAATCAGAATGATGTTAATTTTAAACTATAATAGTTGTTGTTTCTTTACTTTAGAAAATGCTCTGGAGTTAGAAATATTGAGGTTTTATTTATAATTTCACTTATAGTCTTTATTTTACAGAAAGATCAAAAATCTGCCACCCTAATAGATCACCTTATTTAAACAAGACAAACCATCAGTGACAATGTCACTTTGAATAAAATTGGTGACTATTTTTAGATTGTGAAGGCTATTAAAATAGTGGGATAGTAATCAAGTTGTACAGTTTATATTAGTAGTGAATGGATCTGCCAGATTTAACGTGGTAATTCTTCATAATACGCAAAAATGATTTTAAGAAGTTTCCTTTCAATTTTTCTGTACCTCTAGCTAAATCACTACTAATCAGTTGATTCTAGAAAACATACATGCATGCATACACAAAACATATATAACTATATATGCATACTTGTATATATCTATATTTGTACAAATATGGATGTGTATGACACCAGGAATTGTGAAAATAAGTCCTTTATTATAGTAAATTCATCTTGTGATTTTAATAAATCTTCATCAAAAATAAGTCACAAATAATTCAAATTAAGAAATAAGTGGAATAGTTAGTAGAAATATACTTAAGGAGGTTGTATGTAAAGAATTAAGAAACTTAAGTGTAACATTAAATTAAAACTCAAGCTATTAATTAAATGGCCATTCACCAGTATTTGTAAAATTTACAGGTCTTTCAAATCTTGAAATAATAGTACATTTGTATTTCTGCAAAGTAAAACTATCCTACTATAAAAGTATAATAGTCCTGTGTTACCACTTTTCCTATTAATGCAGAAATTCATTATATAATGAAACTGGTTCAGACATAGTTTAAGAAATATTCCTATAATATGAGTAATAGTTATGATATAGTATAACTATATAAATCTGAGAAATGAAATTCATTTAAGAATCTTTATTAAGATAATAATTTTCATTCAGAATTTTATAAACTGTTTCTTATGTTTATCTATGCTGGCTTCTGTTCTTTAGCTGTTAGATATCTGTGCTCCCTACAAATTCAGTCCTATAAAACAGATTCATCACTACACAAGTTCCATTTGTGTATTACAAGATTACTAGAGGTTGATCTTCCATTATTTCAGTTACATATAATCTGATACAATAAACTTACTCACTGACATGCAAAACAAATTATACTCTCATTTATGAGAAAACCATGCTCCAACACACAGTTGCTATTCAGATAAATCCATTCACGTCTACATGTTATTAGGTACTAAATTACCTTTAAAATAATTCAGTAATTTAAAAAGTAGATTTTTATTAAAGGATTTTGAGAGCAAAAGAAGAAGTGTAATTTTGGTACAGGCAACCATTTCTAACATGAATTCGCTGATCTAGAAAATTACTTTAATGTACATATCAATACACAGTCAGTTGCTTATATTTCAGCAATTCAAAAAAATCTATGCATTCTTACTGTGTATAATAAGAATGCATAAGAATATTTTATTATAAAATTACAATTAAACTTTCTTATTTTTATCCCAGTAAATTGTTTTAATTAATAAAAAATGGATTTTAATTAATAGTTGTATTCGATTAATAAAAAATGAAAAGGAAAAATATTGCATTCTAGATTTAGGAATCTTCCTGTATTGAATAAATTAAATGTACTGATAGGAAAAAAATATGTCTTTAAGTTTTATGATAAGAAACTTGACATCTACTTAAGAATGGAATGACAAATCTTAAGAATATGAAGAAAGAGAGACAGAGAGAGGATTACAATGTTATTTTATTAGATGCCTTACTTAGTTGTTACAAAGTCATATACTTTACTGAACACAATTCATCATTTTCATTTGTAATATTTAAAACACACTGTTTGACCTTACATACAGTGGACACTGAATTACTTTAAACTGTATGGTTCAATAGAAAATTATTTGACATAAGACCAAGTTTGAAATTCCTGTCTTATAACTCCGTAGCTATTTAAACATATATAAAGTTAATATTATAAAGGGATTTATTTTTGTGTGAAATGTAATATGTCAACTTAAATGGCACAGATTTTTATTTCTAATACATTCCATTAATTCTCCAACCTAATTGGTTTTATATCCCAATCATGTTGATCCTGCTTATAGAGAGATCCCCATGTTGAGAAAGAAATGAGTGCCACAAAAGTTTAGTCATATTATATTTAAAAAAAAATGTATCTCTGATATCCCGGAAAGTTGTGCTAAATAATATGACTTGATTTGATATGGTCTTTGAATCACAATTTAATACATTCCTGTTTATTTGCTTCTGTAGTATAAATCAGGTTATACATTATTTATTCATGTTTCCTTTTAAGCCATCTCAAATTCATTGCTTATTATATTTCCAAAATGTACATAAATATGCATATATTTCTTTCTCTAACTTTCATCTACTTATGCAAATTTCTCATTTTGTATTTAGCATTATCATTCACATAAATGAATTCTTTATAACATCCTTCTCATGACATTCCAATGTGTCTAGTTCCATGAGGCATATTTGCTATAGTTTAGACTCGAGCTTCTATGGTTGAGACTTCTCTTACGGCTTTTGATTTCATTTGCTATTTTTTTAATTCTTTTTACCCTTTCTCTTTCAGTATGCATAATTTAAATAAAATTCAGTTTATGACAACTTTTCCCACAACTCACATTATTTAGTACAAGTGTTAAAACTTTGTGCAGTACAAATTTATCTCAAATTCTCTAACCTACAACCAAATCAATTTCTAGAACACCTTTCTAAGTACCCCACTTTAGTGTAGCAATAGGAGCTAATGCAAATCACACGATAATGATAGATGACCCTAGGAAGCAAACTTTAAAATCAAAGTAGGTGATCTCACCAATGCTACATCCTACATGATTTTAATATAGTATATGTTTTATACTCACACAGTATGGATAGGGAATCCTTCTATCTTCTTCAACACATCAACCATTGAGTAGGTGGAAAATCCTAACTGATTTCTGTATAATTGTATTATACAGAACTTAATTTAGCTAGCATAATTCCAGCATGAGAAAAACCTTTGGAAATGTTTAGGAAACATAAAGATGAAAATGGGATTGTCAGGGAAGTTTTACTGTTTGATGGTTTAAAATCCATTAACACTAGTAATAATGATGGTTTTCAATAAAACTTAATTAGAAAAGGTGTTATGTTTGTGTCATGTTGACAAAAATGTTTTAGCAGCTATATGTATATGTATATAATTCTGAATAAAAATGGTCACTCTGTATTTAAACATTAAAATACATTCATATATGTATAAGTATAATTACTTATATATATATATATATGTGTCACTTTATATTGTTTTACTGACTTGTCACTGTCTCTTTTAGCCTCCCCTGCTCACCTAATACTGCTTTGATTTCCTTTCATTGGCCATTTAATTATTTCTCTTTGCATGTCCTTTTTTAAAAAGATTTATTTATTTATGCATACACAACTGGGGTACAGGCCAGAAGTGCAGGGACAGTTAAAGGATTCACCAGAGACAGAGTGGGGAGCAGAACAGGCTAACTGACAAAGTACACTGCTGAGGGAAGCAGTGAGCAGGTCATTAGAGGTCTGCCCCGCCATGTAGATCATCTCCAGGGTGGGGATGGAACTCATGCTGAAGTGGCTTTAGCTTTTTAATGCTATGCTTTAATCCTCTATGCCACCAGGGAGGACCATGCATGTCACTTTAATGGCAATCTTATCATACAGTTTTGTTTTGTTTTTTCACATTTTATCTTACAGAAAATAATCCCTCTCACCAAATGCACATTAGAGCTCCTATGTTCCTTTAGCAGAATACTAACAACTTGTGTAGATTGAATCAATGTTAAATCTAAGTATGAAATTTTGTTTTAAATCACTACCACTCACAATAGACTGAAAATAAAATACTGTACTTACGAGAGACTCTAGGTATTTTATGTGCATATTTCTCTAATTTTGATCAAATTGTTTGCCTGTATTCTCCTATTAATTAATGATATTAATGACCCTAATATTTTACATGACTTCATATTTGTAAAGTAGCTCATGTAAACAATCATGCCATAGTGAAATCTCCCCTGGCATATATATATATATATATATTTTTTTTTTTAGTTATACCCCTTATGTTGTACATCTCTGGATATCATATATAAAGAAAATCAGAAAATGGATATATATTTGGTACATACATATATCAAATTAGTGAGATTTACATTTGTTTCCTTATTTTTTGTAACATTTCATTATCTACTTGTGCAGGTTAACAAAGACCGGATATCCAAAGATGTGATAGGCTATGAAACATGTCGTGAACCTGTTAATATTTTCTCAATGCACTTTATGGATCCAGGAGCCAATGAAATCAAACCCTGTTACCACATGTTACAGTGATAACCAGTTTACCCCAGAAGCAGAGCCCCCTATAGCAAATGACTGGTACTGACCATTTATGCATTAGTGAGCACAGTGAAAAGCAGAATTGCACAGCGGAATCTTGTACATATTGCTATTTCACAGAAAGGTGAACAAAACTGTGAAATTATATTAGACACTAAGTTTGAGGTTGGTTTGCTAAAGAGCATAACTTAATAAATATACTTTCAGATTCTTTTGTGTCTATAACATAGAGTGGCACTGCCAACCTATTCTATAATTTCTTTGGAAACCTAGGCATTCTTAATTGTTTTCTTTCCATTCCAACATTTTTCTAGTTGGTCCCTAAATTTTGCTGTTGTTTACACCTCAAATTATGTTTTTGAGCTTATGCATTTGATTATTTGCTATATACTAGAATTATTAAGGTACTAATAAAAAGTAGAATGATTTGTTCATTTTGGAATATGGATCACAGTACCTATCTCCACCCTTAGGTTCTGTTATCTAGTGCCCCTTTCATTACACACAGTATTTCCGAATATGAAGTATAGGTATGAGACTATCATTGATTCTTTCATTTAAATCTATTTAATTCAGCGTCTGCTGAAAACCTTTTGAAGTCTTTCTGAAAAATGTTATGGAGTGTGAAAAGATAGTCTTTTTATTTTTTTTTTCATTATAAGATCAAGAAATTGTGTGTGTGGTTGTTTCAGTGAGATGTAAAATCTCCATCATCTTCATTCATTGTTCAACCAAAGAGTGTTTGTACAGCTTGCAAAGAATCCTTTGGTAGGAAATTAAATCTCCATAGTGCCTCTGTCTCATGACCATGTTTGCTAGCTTTCTGGAGGAGAATTTCTATTCCCATTCACAAAGCTAAGTAATACCCACAACATCCTTGAAGGAATTTAAAATTAAGTTTCTGACAATTAGAATACAATGGGGAAAAACTGTTAAATGTTTGGTATTAGAATTTAATATGAATGAGTATCTTTTCTTAATCAAACCCATCCAAATATTATATACAGGAAACATGGTAAAATACTGCCAACATTTTTTAACTACTTATGCTTTGCTGTTTTGCACAAAAGGGTATGCCCTTTCTAAAGTAATCACAGAAACAAATGAAAACAAGTCTTTCTGGCCAGCAGCCACTCACTATAGCTTTTTGAGTTGATTGAGTGTATTATAAGCCATTGTTAATGTTGACCTTATTCAAGCACCTCCTATCAATTATTACTCTTTGTAGTGTGCTGTGCACTGTGCTATTTCTTTTCATTTGCATTTAATGTGCCTTCCTTATGATAGGTGTTCAATAAATGTTAGAATATGAGAAAAATAAAAAAAAAACATTATTTCTCTAATCAAGTTTATCTTGAGTCCTTTGTCCACTGGTATGATTTGATAAATAGTAAATGTTTCATTTCAAGTCTAAAAAAAAACCATTCCTCTTTTGAAGATGTTTTCTCTGTTTAAATTAGGTGTATAGAGGAGAAGATTCTTTTGAGGGAATGTAGAATTAAAAAATAGACAATATTAATATGGACGATAAAAAGATAAAGCTTATAAAACTTATGGGCACTCCACTACATCAATATTTTTGAAAGTTAGAAATAGAGGGATAAATAAGGAACAGCTACATGAATATAATCATATTGCATTTTTTTCAAAACACACTTAAAATGCAATTGTATGAAAATGTAATTTCAGAAAAAGTGCTAAGCTTAGTTCTTTATTTTTTTCTTGGAAGTTTCTAAACTGGCCTGTTATTGCTACTTTTTAATATAACAATAACATTTAAGTTGTTGAGTAGTACGCAAGATATTGATTAGGTGTTTTTTTCTATTCATTTAAGAAAATGTCTACTAGAAATCAACAATTTTCCTACCTTATGTATTTAGAACTGTTTGGTTTAAACCATTGGAAACAATGAACATATTCTAGGATTAGATTTATTTATTTAGGATAAATGCTGTTTGTAAAAACAGAAGGTCTTATAGTAGCTTGCTTAAGTAGCAAATGCACAAAAATAATCCGTTAAAATGGCTTAATAGACAATCCAAACCACCGATGACCACTATTTATGGATAATAGTGTACCCTACATTCTCACAACCCTTCTGCTTACTATTTGGCATGCATCCAAGTTTCTGCTGCGTTAACATTTGCTCCTGGGAGGAGATGAAGGAAAAAAGGTCCATAAGGTTTCCATTGGCCCAGATAGTAGAAACATCTGCTGGATTCATGAGCAGCTTGCTGGCCCCAGTCAGCAGGGAGGGCTGATACTTATCAACCCTGCCATATGAGTCGCTATTTCCTGTGCCCTGGGGCAACACAAACTTAATCAAGAAAAAAATTTAAAAAACATTACATGTCAAAATATCCTCCTTAAATAAACAATATTATATATATTTAAAGTAATTCTAATGGCATTCTGAATTTTTAACTTAATACTAATAAAATTCAAATTTTTAACAAGTAGCAGAGTTATTGGATTATTGTATCATTTTGAATAATGATGGATTCCTTGAATTTAGAACTTCATTTAAAGGTATATGACTCTTAAACTTGACTAGATGCTTATTGTCCTCAGTGAGAAAAAGGTTGTCAGAAAATTACATACCTTTTTTATCAGAAGGCCAAAGATGTGGATAACTTTAAAATTAGCTGGTCAATGATATCAATATTAAGAGTTGGGATTAGTATTCCCATGTCTGTGGCAACACCCCCGAGAGTTAAATTTTTTGGCAATTGCCTTCTGTCTATGATGTATCCCCTTTCATGGCCCTAAAATCCCTACTTTCCAAGAAATTACTAAAATATAAAAATCACTTAATAGTTATCTAAATCTCAGCAATGCAATGTATCAACTATTAACTATATGTATCAGCATATCACATGTACAAATATACAGATGATATACATATATTTATAGATACAGATAGATAAAGATATAGCTATATAAACAGAGAGATGTATATATATGAATCTATCTGTCTATAACCATCTATTACAGTATACATCTTTGGTCTTTGGTTTCAGATCAGAGCTGAAAAACGCATTTTAAGCCAAATATTTGAAATTAAAAAAAAATCTTGTTCAAATTATATATAGAATTTATTAAATACGTAATAATATATGCAGTTCATTTTGACATGGAGAAGTAACTAATATACTCATTTTTGAAAATGACTTATTGACAGACTAATTTAGCAAATAGTGTGTATAGAAATATTATTTTTTTTGTTGATCTGATATTGTACGGGCAGTGCCCAATTTGATAGAGTAAACAAAATGCCAAGAGCTAACAAAAGCTCTGTGAGTGTCTAAAATGTTTCTTAGTAGGCATCCACTCCATAACCAACACTGAATTACATCAGTATGGACTGTCTTAACTCAGAAGAGCTGCCAACTCTTAAGTCCATTCAGCTCGTTAGTCTGCTAGTCACACAACCTTCTCAGGATTTTGTTAACAGTCCCATTCTCTGATTAAAGTACATCTAGTCAATATTGATCATTTATTGTCCAGTAAACAGACTCATCTATAATGTGAAAGTACTCAGTCTATTATATATCTACCTTTCCAGTTCTCATGTATTTTAGATCTTGTGTACACCTGTGAGTTCTTTGAATAACCAAGTTGAGTCAATTAAAATTCAAGTTTTTAGGGTTTCCTGAAACTAGAGAAAAGGTCAAAGAACAAGCTGTTAAAATGATTTTCAAAAGTGTAGTGAAGAGATCACCAGCTTTGTGGATGGATACATTCTTTTCCAGTTTTGCCACCAGTATGTCCAGAACAAACATCCTTGAGTATAGGGAATTAGATTAGGTATTTTAAAGTCATAGCTCAGTCTACCTTCTTGAAGTGTAATTGTAGCTGTTTTCATTTAAAACAACTTGAATTCATTTTAATTTTTTTTTAAAGATTTATTTATTTGTTCATACAGAACTGGGATACAGGCCAGAGGCTCAGGGGCAGTGAGAGGTTTCACCAGAGACAGAGTGGGGAGCAGAACAGACAGATCGACGAAGTACACTGCTGAGGGGAGCAGCGGGCGGGTCAGGAGAGGTCTGTCATGTCATGTCATGTGGTCACCTCCGGGGCAGGCGGGAATCGAACTCATGCGGAAGTGGCTTTAGCTTCTCAGTGCAGTGCTTTAACCTGCAGCACCACCAGGGAGGGCCCTCATTTTAAATTTTTAGCACACTAAAAATGTAGTAATTCTAGCTCTTCCCGGTGGCACAATGGGTTAAAACACCACATTACAAAACTCTCAGAAGCCACTGCAGCGCTAGTTCAATCTCCAGCCAAGGAACTGACCCACATGCCATGGCAGAAGTCTCCTAACCCACCCACTGCTCCCCTCAGCAGTGCATTTCAGTATATCTGCCTGTTCTGCTCTGAATCTGTCTCTGGTGAATCCTCTCACGTACCACACCACTGGCCTGTATCCCAGTTCTGTAAGCATAAGTAAATAAATCTTTTTTTTTTAATATAGTAATCCCCCAAAAGGATTTCAGCAGGTAGTATGAATCCCTTCTCTACCTTATCACAAGTGTAACTTTATGAGCTGACTTACCTGTACAAATTTATACAAAGTATCACATTTCATTTTAATATTTTCCCACAGCCGTTTCCACTTGCTCTCATAGGGCAATGTTCCCCTAGATCTAATGTGGCACTACAAAGGACTTGAACATCAAAGCATATAAACATGGACAAGACGGGTGAAATCAACATTAATGAAATCTTTGTGCATTCAGAAATGATCAAACAGTGAAAAACACATCCTATTAACCACTGTGTTGTTACATTTTTTTTTTTTTTCAAAAGGGTACTTGTCCCTTAGGGAATATTCCAAGTTGATTCATATGTTACTACATATTGATCAACACTTAAATTATTAAGGTGATATCATTTGAACACAGTGTTCATATGTTCAAAATTATGTAGCCATTATGTTCAAGGAAATATCTTATATGCATTAGAGAAAGAAAATTAATATCACCAGTTCTACTATCAACAAAATATATCTCTGAAAGAGAAAACTGTTTAAACATATTTACATTCACAGTTTATTGGCAACATTATTAGTTCTTCCTTATAACTGCCACAGTTTAAAAGCAGCAATAACCTGGAATCACCATTATTAATAACAAGAAGCTTCCCAAGCAGGACATTTTAGAATGGAAGCAAGGGACAAATTGTCTGGCATAGAGTGAGGAGTGAGAAGTAAATGGAAATATCAGTAACACTCTTGTTTTAGTACAAACTCACGTGAACAAAAGAGATTTACAGTGTAAAAAAATACCAAGACAAGGGTTACCTTTATAAATATACCATGATTTGCTGGATTATTTATTTTCTAAATAAGGGTCTTGATTGTAAGTACAATTTTTAAAGTGACTCATTTCATTTTAATTGAATATTAAAAATTATTGAGAATAAAAATTATTGACATATTGAGGGCCTCCCTGGTCGCACAGAGTTAAAACACAACACTATGAAACTATTTGCAGCCACTGCAGCACCAATTTAATCCCAGGCCAGGAGGGTGACCCACATGGCACAGCAGACCTCTCCTGTCTCCCTCCTCACACTCCCACCCCCACTCCCCTCAGCAGTGTATTTCTGTCAATCCTCCTGTTCTGTTCCCCACTTTGTCTCTGGTGAATCCTCTCACCGCCTACACCTCTGGCCTGTACCCCAGTTCTTGTATGCATAAATAAATACATTTTCAAAATAATTCTTGATATAAAGATAATTATCAATTAGCAGTTATTGTCTAAGATGTACATTGAGGCATGTCACTTCTTTCAGTGGCTAGACATTATATGTAGGATAAATATAAACTTCTTACTATGAAATAAAAAATCCTGCAGGATCTGGCCTTGATCTTCTTTGCTACCTCATCTTGGTCTGTCCCTCCTTTGCTTTGTATGTTCCCGACTGATTGTATTTTATGCAGCATTTTCAGTAGCCAACCTCTGGCTCAGAACTTTTACATCAGCTAACTTGCATTTCAGAATTCTGTTTTCCTAACATTCTTGTCTGCTGGTAATTTTTCGATGATTGATTCTTCCCATTCAGGTTTTAGTTGAAATATCACCACCTTCTTAACCAGAACTTTCTTTTCATGTTTATCTGTACTTGTGAATTTTGTACCATTTTGTACTAGTCATTTTTGTATCCCTAATTCCTAGCATGTCAGATATTTGATCTGTATAAAATATATATTTATTCAATAAATTAATATCATTAATATGGAAGTAAAATTTATAGACAAAATTGTTTACAAATATGAAAGATAAGTTTCACAAGGCATTATCATTTATGGTTCTATATATATATATATATAATGAATAGCCTAACCTGAGTTGATTATGCACTTTTATATAATATTGGTAGCATCAGATATCTTCTACATCAGTTATCTCAAATTTTTTTATTATAAGTGGGGATCCAAACAAGCAACTGTCATCCATTTACATGCATAGCTTTATTCAGTATACCACTGCTATTATTTATATTTTCTGCAGAGAATAAAAGAAAGTTAAATTATAGGCAACCTGGATAATAAGCAATATAATTTATGCAGAGTGTATGTATATATATATGTGTGTGGGTGTGTGTGTATCCATTGGCACAACCAAAAGAAAGATGTTACCAAAATATATCTCTCTAATATCTAAGTGAAATTCTCACTATCATCAATATATGAGGTAATAATTAATTTGAGTTGGTATATTTGTTTCTACCATTTGGTAATAGGAAAAGAAGGTTGAGATATGAGATCCTAATATGGTTTCAATTTATTAGTTTCCTTACTATCTTTACTTATTTTGTGAGTTGTATTTTATTTATTAGAAAGTTGCATATTTGAAGTTAGGATTTATTCACATTTGCTTTATTTTCTTATATGTTTCTATTTTATTTTCTCATAGAAATATTAGGAACTAATTTGAGTTTATTGAATATTTTAAAATATACACAATTCAGTACTATATTTTACTTCATCTAAATATACTGGCCTTATAAGACCTGCAAAACAAAATATATTTGTAACATTTCCTCCTTTTTTGTCTCAGGCTTATTTCAGAGACTTCAGTTTTAAACAGTTGCCTCCCACTTAGTCCATTTTTTTTTTTTTACCTTCACAAGATTGATTATTGTACTCTCTGTACTATATTCCTCACCCTGTCTTCAGAAGAGTCTTACCATCTGTGTGTTCCTTTCCAGAATATTTCCTCCAGGTTGACATCTCAATTTAGAATTTAGTTACGTGATTGAGCTTCACTGTGAACCAGACTGTGATTGTGGTCATAAATTTCTTTTCTCTGGAAGGCTGCCTCTCACATGTTCATCAGTTAGCAAGCAAAACTAGTCAGTTCTAGGTCTTGCTCATTCACCCTGAAAACTGTACTCTAGAAAGATAAAATGACTTTATACACTCATGATAATTGCCATCTAAGCCTGTTCTGAAGTCATAGAAATAACTTTAAATCCTGTTATTCTCTATATTACCTTATAAAACATACAGCTTCCTCTTTATTTTAAAATTATTTCCTTCACTTTTTATTCTTCTACATAACAGTACTTGAAGATATTTGTATAAAAAGTAGCCTTTTGAATCTGAATATAAGCAATTCATAATTTTTTCCTTCAAAATCATGTGCTTATACAATAATTTTTTTAGAAAACTCAAAATCTTTAGTGAATAAATTTAATACAGTTAAATTAATGCCAAAATATATTACAATATTTTTTTTATTTTTAAAACATGTTGATTATAAAGCTAGATATGTTTCTATTTAATCTAGTTCACTAAGACCACGGTATGCTAATTTTTTATTTATTTTATATTACAGTGGCAAAAAAGAAGAAATTTGGCAAAGATAGAAACTGATTTGTTCAGATACAGGTTTGAGATAATGTTGGGAATGTTATTTAAAATCAGATATTTTTTTAAAAGATGTCAAAGCACTAAAACTACAAAAGAAACTTGTAAAGTATCAGTAAAACAACATTTTCTAGGATTTTATAAATAGTCACTGACTCTTAGAATGTTGTATATCAAGGAAAATATAAATTTTGTGAGGTGTTAAATTATATAAAATTAATGGAAGATATTGGAAACATAGTTTATGAGCAAGAATAACTATGTTGAGAATATTTATTATATAGTAGCCTGAGGTATGCAATCATGCAAATACATTTTTTAAATGCAAGGGAAGGCGCTGATGTATTTTACCACCATTTCAAACTTCATCAGGGCCAGCCCTGATCTGGATAATTAAGAATCAACTCTTATAATATGTCCTATCAGAGGAACAATAAATAGTAACTAATTGTGATGTAATGTTTTTAGTTAACTGGGTCAGCTACTTACAATCACTGCATAGTTTTCTAGAAATAACCCTCTGGCTATCCCATAGGTTCCCCTGGTGTGCTATGAATGTCTAGGAAAACTATTATCATATTCTGGAAAAAGGGAAATAGAGGTGAAATTTCTACAGTAGAATTATGATTCTCTGGGTCAGGAGCTGTGGGAGCAACTGTAAATCTGAAAGAGCCTTTTGTCATGGACCAGAAGCCAGAAGAGGACTAGTGCCAAGCTTTGGGTACATAAGAGTTTTCTGCTTCAGGAGCTGGGAGCAGAATGGGTGGCTCACAATGACCATAGTGAACACCAGGATCTGGTCTACAGGATTGTGACTGCTGAAGTTGCCAATCTGGCACTGTTACACTCTGCTATCAGGAGGAGAAAGCCCTTCCAACCTCTCCTGGCCTTGCAAGACCCATTGCCCGCCAGCTTTGTTTCTTCCCTGCCTTGGTCTGGCAGTTGCAATGGAACACAGGCCTCCAAAGTACTTCCTGTCTCTATGGAAACTGGCAAGCTGCACCTAACTGATGGCCATGCTCCATGGTGGCTGGGCAGAGGAGTGGCACAGAAGGTGGATACCAGGTGTTGTACTCTCTAAGGCAAACTGCATCCTGAAAGGATGAATTATAATCAAAGAAAAATAAATTATATGGGGTAATCTACGAAGAAAGAATACTTAATGTTGTCCAGACAAGCCTAAAAGCTAGAATGGAATGATGGGAAAAATTATTAACGGATTCAAAGTATTTGAAAGAACAGAGGGAAATTCCAAAAGTGGAAACAGTTTGCACTTAGTTATCAGTCTTAATTTTTCCTCTAATTTCCTTTCTCACATGATAGAGCATTCATCGCACTTCTCTTGAGAATTATAAGCTCGCATTAATGACGTTTGTGCTTTTCAATCTATTAGGTTTTAGTATGCTGTATGTGTTTCAGTCCACACAACTACTGAGCCACAACTTTCGCATTAGAAGGTTATTTGTTTAGAATGCCTTCAGTAATTTAGTGGAAGTAATAGCATGCTGTGTGTGCATTTAGATATATTTTTAGACTCTAATTTAAGCAACAAGAATGAACTTGAGCTTTCTAAGGTGCAGGTTCTTTTTTATAAGAACCCCATATGGGTCGGTGGAATAGAAGAGAGAGGAAAGGAGAAACGGTAGAGAGAATAATTAAGGGGAAGATCCTAAAGAAAAATAGGCCATTGTGTTTTATTTAAAATTGAGTTTCCTCTTTCATTAATTTCTTGTTGAGGTTTGCATTTAAGCACCTTTAACTTTTTTTTTTTATTTCTACTGGTTCATTTAAATATTTCTGCTTTTCCTAATGACAATATGAGATCCCTAATATGAGTATTTGTATTAAAAGTGAGGTCATGGGAGGGTATCAACCTATTTTAAAACAAAACAAAATGATTTATCTACCAACTGCTGTTGAATTAAATAATTCTGTAGACTGAGTTGACAGCTCTCACTAAGGACAACATATTCCACAAAGGAATGGTCAAAATATATGGCACTGTTTATCTCATGAGAAGTTTTGCACTCTCTTTTTGAAAGACTGTATTTAAAATTCACATCTTATTTTTATACCTTCCCTGTTACTGTTATTAAATCTGATTCTTCTTTAAGCAGGTTTTGCTCATTTTCAAGAAGAAAAAATAATGAGGGTACTCAGTACCTGTTAAATGGCCCACAGAATTTGATCATTTACCCTGAAAAATCACTGACTGTAACTCACTCCTTCACAGATGTGTGAAGCCTGAACCTCTGCCTGTCTGTCTAGATGTATCTCAGTTGATTATTGCTCTGAGTAAGTAAGCACTCAGCCACAGTGAACACTCTCCACTGGCGAGGCCCACATTTAATCTTTAGCCAGGAAAAGAGATGGGGAAAACCACTGCTTCACTCATCAACCATGCAGGAGATAGGAAGGCTTGAATGATGCATGGAAATACAGCCATGCTTTAGTATCACTGTTCAAACATATGTCTTTACCTGTCTGCTCCCTTTCAGCAACACCACTGTTCTCAAAAATCTCTCTTCACTCTTTTGCTTATTGCTTTTCTACACTTTTCTGCACACTGACAGTCAGATCACAATCTGTCGCCAAGATCATAATCTTAGAATGTTCCCCTTTCTGTCCTATGTGATTGTGTTTTTGGTTGCCAGAAAGTGCAGTCATGTGTGAAACTTATGTAGGGGGGGACATTTTTTTAATCTAACTGAGGTATTCAGGAGTCAAGACTCAGTTCATTTGATTTTGAACTTGTCAAGTTCTAATCTAGTCAAAGTTTTAAATCCTTTCCTAACTCTATAACAAACAGAAACATTGAAGAATTAATGGCATCATCTTAGTCTGCTACTTAAAGACAGGGTCTGGAGAATTATCTTTTTAGGTTATTGAATAATTGCTCTTCTTCATTAAAGTGCCTTTCATAGCATTAAATTAACAAATTATTTCCATATAGCTGCAGAAAGCAGCCTAAATGGTCTTTAGCCATTGATAGTAGCTCAAGAGAAATAAGCTCAGTAGTCTAAGAATAGCTCACAGTTCAAGATTATTGTTCACAGAGTAGGAAAAAAAAAAAGATAATTTGCATGATTAACATTTGCCTGGAAGAAAAGTAGATGAGAGGGAAAAGGGCTAATAGAAAGATCTGAGAAGTGGGGGTGGGGCTGGAGAAGTCATTCAAAATATGAAGAAAAAGAACTTCAAAAGGAGAACTGTGTGCCTTGTAAATTTACTTGGTTTTCTTGGGGGGGGGGAGGAATGCTTTTATATTCTAAAAATATATGCAAGAGTCCCAATATGAAGCATCAAAGATGACATTTTTAGTTATGGCCTTGTAAATGTTCAGCAGTTGGCTCTCTAGGTGAAATATTAACTCATGATGAAATATTTCCAATTTCAAAAAAATGAACATATGAAATAGGAAAAGTTTTATTAGTCTGTCAACTCTCACGAGCTGATGTGAGCCAGCTTTAGCTCATCATTCTTTTTACTTGAATTTCAAATGTTCTTTCACATATTAAACGTAAATGTTAAAATTCTTAAAGGCATATTTGAAGTATTTGACTCCAGATAATATGCTTTTTAAAATATCAATTATTTAGTCAAAATTAAGTTTGTTTTATTTTCAAAGCAGACATGTAGTTAAATTTTTTCAAAGCAGACATACAAAGTGCAAAAGTTCAGAATCTGGCTGCTGCATTTTCTAACTATGTGACTGTGGACACATTATTTAAGGTCACTTTGCATCTGTTCCCTCATCTTCAAGGTAGAGATGACGGATGACGAGGTCGTCATGAAAATTAAATCATGGATACAGGAAATGTATTTAGAGAAATGCCTAGCACATTGCAAATCCTCAGTTAGTTTAGCTGTATTTTGATATATTTATTTCTGGCTTAGTAATGGTTGAGGAATTAGACAACATAAGAAGCATAGTATTTAAATGGATGTTGATGCAAGGGAAATTGGATCATAGAGAGAAGGGAAAATACTTTCAGTCACAGAAATCTACCTACTAAGATGACTTAAGGTGGGGATATTACAATGAATATTCCTGAAAAGTTATTATTTTCTATGTTTTATTCACCTTGTAGAGTATAAATTTGGCACAATTGTGTCTTTCTATGTTTCATTTGGAGAGTTGACAATGGTGTTAGGATGTCTGTTCTAAACTACCAATCACTACATTTTCTTATGTTCCCAACTCATTTTTAAATGGAACTTCAAAATAGTTTTAAGACATTTACTATTTTAGTCTTTTATGATTTAATTTTCCCATATTATTTTTTCTTGTTGAATAATCCGTTTCTACTTCTGCCCCTCCATTTTGACCTTGAATAAATGCAAGACTTAAGTTATTCTGATCACTCTACTATTACAATTGCCCCTATACACTCCAGTCTATATTCTAAAAAGATGCTTTAATTTTGCACAATGTGTGTATATTTAGAGCTCCAGTTCACCATATAGAATCTTCAGTAACATAGCCATTTCAGGATCAGAAAAATGCTCTCATTATCTGGTATTTAATTAGCTTAAAATCAAGTAAGTGATTTTTTTTAAATAATTAAAGGAAATAAACACTGAACAGGAGGGAAAAAAAGGATAGTTATAGGATGCCTGATAAAATATCCAGCTTCTAGACTTCAAAGTCCCATTTCCTTGAAATCTCCATAAATTCTTAGACTAGAATGACTCCTCTGAAACCTGAGATGGTATTGAGCTGAACCAGAGGAAAGATCATCTAAAAATAATTTCTCAATGATATGACCATGTGAACCTTGCAGATGGTAAGCAAGATGAGTACTGTATCACACCTAGACCTCCTCCTCCTTTGTTACCACACTTGTATAAAATTTCTGATTACTTTGTAAATGTCTAAATAAGTTTCTCTTCCTCTCTGCCTCTTTTAGATGTTGTTTCATACAAACCAAGCATGAGTAGGTCCTTCCAAATATTTCTTTGATGAATGCATTTTGAGCCTTGATCCTTAATTGCAAATATACTAATTGTGTTAACTGGGAAAATTAGTAATTTCTTTGGAAAAACTCTCTGAGATTGAATGAATGGTGACTTTCAGCCACATGGAGTTTGGAGAGAAAAAAAAAAGCCTGTCCAGGTTATAATAAAATGTTAAAAAAGTCAACTCAGCTTTAGAAATTTTACTGCCTGTTACACTGGCTTTTGAAGTGATTTTATAAATCACATGTCCTAAGGATATTTAGGATTAGTAAAGTCTCCACATCGGTTTGTCCTCTATTTGGGATATATAGAGAGATTAGTAAAGTCTCCACATTGGTTTGTCCTCTATTTGGGATATAAATACATATATATATATGTGTGTGTGTGTGTGTGTGTGTGTGTGTATACGTATATATGTGTGTGTGTGTGTGTGTATGTATACGTATATATATGTATGTATACGTATATATATATGTATGTATACGTATATATATGTATGTATACGTATATATATATGTATGTATAC
>NW_004567104.1:53974912-54002584 GCF_000260355.1 Condylura cristata | reverse complement strand
ATATATATATATATATATATATCCCTTTGACTGCAGGGATTTTAGGCTGCAGGTCCTGGAGAGAATTGAAGTCATCATGTAAAGTGAATTCCCACTTTACATATCATGAGAGAGAAGATTGAGAGAAATTATTCCAATCACCTCTTTGGAGAGACATATTTCACTAGTATATATAGAATATCTGGCATGTAGAAGACCCTAAAAAGTGATAGTGTCTTTCTTCTATGGACCGATGAGAGAAGATTGAAATGATTTGCAAGTGTAAGTTCTGAATAGGAAAAGATATTTAATGACAGTAAATATAAACATTCTCTCCTATTTGACTTTAACATTACAACTGAAATGTATAAGGAAACATGCATCATAAGGTTTCACTGTTAAAATAGTTATTGTTTTCATTATTATATAATTCATTTTTAAACAAACAGTTTCTATGTCCTAGCAGCCTTTGTGGAAAAATAAAAATAAAATGATGAACTTTTTGAACAAATTCCAAATGGTTCATTGACTTTGTTTCACCATGGAAAAATCACTTAAGCTCCCAGTGTCAGTTTACCCATCTGTGAAATGAGAAGGATAATATTTTCTTATGGGATGTTTTGGAAATTATTTTGCAAATGTAGTGGATGAAATTGTTGCAAGCATCACTGCTCTTTTCCACTTCTTTAAAGAAGCTGACAATATTATTTATGTACCAGTTGATGGTCAAATTGTTGTCTGGGTTGAATTATGTATATTTATTAGCAGCTGTCTGCTTTTTACTACTTAAAGAGCTCCTCCTACCCCAGAAAGCTCAACTTATACATTGAGTCAAAATGAGGAAACCTAAGCATCTTAAATTCATTCTAAGTTTTGTATTTATGAGCTGCTAATTTGATATCTCTGGTAATTATTCCTTCTTTCATTTTAACTCATGTTTTCTCTGATGTGGTTTTTCGCCTCACCTCACTTCACAAGATTGATAGTTCTCCATGTTTCCCTGCTAGAGGTCACCTCTGAGCTGAAGGCAAAACACATCCCACTCTGGCTTCTGTTGACTTTCAAGTCAACTATCAAAGAATTTATTCCAGACATCTTCTAACCTCAATTTAAAAACTCCACCCTAAAGATTACAGTGGGATAGCCTAGGGAGTTGCCATAGTGACTCTAAGAGTCTGGCATGGAGGAGACAAAGCCATTGACATCAGATTTTCATACTTGATAGACTTAATTATATAACATGGTCATGAACCCCTGTGCTTGTGTCACTTAGGTCTGGAAAGAAATTTTCCCTTCAGGCTCTTCTGTCTCTTATGGTGCCAATCATCAGGCTTCTTGGTATTAAGATTCTTTATGCCAGTAGCACCAGCATAACCTCAAGTGGGGCTTGTAGTAATAGAATCATTACAAAACTATAGAAGAAAAGGAAAATACATTTCAGGGGTGTGATTAAGTCATCATAATACTCTTGCATATGTAAATTATCTTTGAGTTAATGAACTGCCTTGCTCACATAATAGTATTTTAACCTGGCTCTAGAAAGTCATTTTTTACCCATGTTGATAATTGTTACCGGAATTGGCAGGGCTTCTGTCCAGATAATCATGCTGAGGTGGAGTTCATGAATAATGTTTCTGTGTGTATGAATTTTGTTTTAACTGTTAGAAGTGCTCTTGTTAATAAAGTTATTACACGAATTACTTTAATTAATTAGTATGATACTTAGAGCGAAAACCTGATTACATTATAATATCTAGAATGACAAGGGTCATTTAAGACTGTTTTCTTTTATTTCAAATTATATATTTATTGGAGGAATTTAGGAAATTATAGAAAGGAACAAAGAAGAATATTATCTCTATCTCCCAAGTTTATGAAATCAAGTTCTTCAGGATGAATGCTTTTTGAAGATTTCCTTGTTTTCCTGAACATATTTCATATTTCCAAAAAAAAAAAAGTTACATATATCTGAAACCTTGGTAAAATAAATAAAATGGACTTTGTATTTATTTTATCATAAATTGAATGTAAAGTTCTAATATTCATATTTCATAGACTTTATTCAGGTTTATGAAGATACCAGGGAGTATTTTATGTTTTTTTTCAGCTGCGTTACAGAGTTAAATACATCCAAAATTATTCCAAGATGACATGGCGCAGCACCATATAATTAAAGCAAGGCTGGGGAAAATTAATGATAATTGTGTTATTATTTAAATATAAATCTTTTTGTGTAACTAGAAGGAAAAGAAGATTTTCTGGAAAATGTTAGGAGTATAGAGGAATCCTAATGATATGACAAAGCTGTTGTCCTCTGATTAAGAATTTTCAATTATTTTTCTGTCTTTTTATAACCATTTGGTGGTTATATTTTATTTGCAGTGGAAGTTCAGTTCAGTGTAGCTCTTGGGAAGTTAATCATTTTATAACTTTCATTTAATCAACATTTTCTTTAATCCCCTTTTAGGTAGCCAAGGGCAGTTTCCACTAACACAGAATGTAACGGTTGTTGAAGGCGGAACTGCAATTTTGACCTGCAGGGTTGATCAAAATGATAACACCTCCCTCCAGTGGTCAAATCCAGCTCAACAGACACTGTACTTTGATGACAAGAAAGGTGAATACATTTTCTTTTAAATGTTTTAATCATATTCTGAAATATCCTAATTATAATGAATTTATTTTTCTGAGATGATTCAAATTATTTCTTTTGATTACCAAACTGCTGCTGCTTGTACTTAAACATGTTAAATATTAAACGCTTTAGTTTGCAAGTCATAAACACTAAAGACTACCTATGTCAACTTTTTAATAAAATAAACAGTTCTAATCTATTTCAAAAGTAGTTTTATGCCTTCTCTTAACAATTATCTTCTCACCAGATACCATATTTTTTTCTTCTTTCTCTTTTTATTCTTGTAGCTGCCTTGTATGTAGAGTGAATATTTTTCCCACTGACAATAACATATTTTTTCTACTAACATTAATTTATTTAGAAAATGCTTATGATTTATTTCTTTTTTCTGTTTTTATTTTAAGCTGGATTTGAAAGTAAGAATTGTAGAAACAAATCATAGTGATATGATCAATTTCAGATATGTAGTTAACAGTACAAAAGGAAATGTTTCTAAGGACAAAAGACTTTTAGAGTTGTTTGTGAAACAAGTAAATGTATAGTTTTACTATTTATCACTGTTGTTATGTTTATATATGAACTAGTATAAGACCTATTAACTATATATAAACTAGTATAGGACCTATTAAGTTAGAAATATTGCTTCTTTTTCCTCCCCTGCATTTAAAGAAACAATCTTGCTTAGCAAGTTTTGGATGTATGTGGTGCGGTCAATGAGGAATTTGTCCCTAGCAACAACTATGAATTTTAACAACCTTAAAATGATTCTGTTCATTCATCCTTCAGGAGTGTAATAATGATGTCTAAACTGTAACTTGCTTTCTAAAATGTAAAAATGCTTTAAAGGAAATTTTTGAGAGTTATATTTACAATGACTTCTACAATTGTGAGGTCAAATGCTCAGGCACAATAACAAAATCTATATGAAATGTCTTTCTCCCTTTTTTAGTGATTCTATACACTGTTCTCCACAGAACTTCTAAAACTAGAATTGATTCAGGGTATTTTAAGCTAATACATCTTTCCTGTAGAAAATGATGAAAAGTCTGTAATGTGAGGTTTGCAAAGACTTGGATACAAGGTAGCCTTTCTTTTTGAGGTTAATTATGGTAAAGCAGAAATTTAAAAAAAAATGATGTCATATTTGGGTCATTTAGTAATAGATTTCTGTATCTTATTGCTATAAAATAGCAAAAACATCAGGCAATATTAATTGTGAAAATATTTAATTTCTTTATTTTATTTTTCTTTTCCCAGTGTTTGTAACAGATTAGAGCTGTCCTCATTCCTTCCCTGCCTTTACCCTGTGTGTGTGTGCAATAGTCACTTCTAACTATGTTATGGTTTTAATCAACCATTGCAACACAATAGCAGAGGGTTCTGAATTAAGTCACAGACGGTTCTGTGACTTAATCATCCTCTCATGAGTGGCAATCCAACATGTATTCTCTCACAAGTCATTGGTTAGGTTCTTATGTGATATCTGAATGGCAGGATTCTTTGACATTAATGTTCCTTAAATATCTAAGTTTGGAAATGAAAGCCTTTTTGAAGATTTCTTATCATAATTTAACCCACACCATCTGCATTTACCTGCTTAGTCCTCCCTATCCTAAGACATAATTCAAGCAAATTAATATGTTATATTGTCCCAAGCCAAAGTGCAGATTCTAAGTATGGGTAAGGATGACGAGAGTAACCCACAGGTGATGTACAAGCTGCAACTTCTCAGGAGAACAATAGAGAAAAAGGAAGCTATTTATAGCAGCTTCTACAGGTGGCTGCTGCTGGTAAAGTCTTTGTCTTTAGTGCTATTCTTTTCTTTTTTCCTCAGATGATGTTGCCAGTTGTTCTTGGAAGATTTTCAAACTGACTCTTTCGGGGCTATGTAATATCACCATGTTTTAATTGAATCTTAGATAAATACAAAATGCACATGAAGTTGAGAAACATTGAGTTAAGCAGGTCAATTTTCACAAGAGATGTGTACCTCAATGTTTTGATTCCTGTACTGATTGAGGTTATTAGGAAGGAAGTGAAGGAGGGAAGGTGGGAGGGAATGAAAGACTAAAGAAAGAAGAAAAGGCTTCCCAGAAGAACAGACAGTGCTTTTCACTGACAATTGATGTTGCCATTATGAGCTCCAGGAGACATTCTGAGTAATCTTTTATGCTACCTGGAAGACACAGACCCCATGGGTCCTGGCTGTAAAGATTGAACAAAGAACTTATGATCATGGCCTATTGGTCCAGTCAGAATTGGAAAAGCCTTTCTTGTTTACTTGGAATTATTACTTAAAGAAAAGCATGCTGTGAGTAGCCATTTGATGATGATAAGCTGAACCTTTTTTCCTAGGAGTCTCTTTCATGGAGGTTAAAAGTGAATATTCAGGAATCTCCTCACAAGAGAAATAGGTATGGGGGGGGAGGAGGACGGGCTAAAGCAAATGTTGCATTATTCTCAGTCAGGTAAAATAAAGAAGAGGCAGGCCTTTCTACCTTGACCATGTTTGATATGATCAGTAGTCTTTCCTGATTACAAATAAAGAACATGTAGATCAAACAGAAAGAAATTTATCTATAGATATTCAGATGATTTCTGATAATGAAGAGATTTGAACCCAGCATGGATTCTGTATTGTTTGAACCAGAATGTCCAGGAAGACAAATGCATCTGGACACCAGGCACCTTAAGTATAACCAAAACAGCTCCCCAATGATCTGGCAACTTCCTTTCAGTTAAAGAGCGGCAGCTCCTTTCAAACTATTAAAGGTATACATAGAGTAAGACAGAGACGCATCACGGTCAGCTCTACAGAACAAAACTTCCCATCACGATGCACTGTTCTTTATCTGCATAGAACAATTCTGTTGCCAGGAGCCACACTCGGATATTTAAGTTTAAGCTAATTAAAGTTAAATAAAATATAGAATTTAATTTCTTGTTCACACTAGTCACACATCAAGTACTTAATAAACTATGTGTGATTGGTGGGTACTATTTTGTAACAGCACAATTCTAGAAGTTGATGCACTTTGAATACCATAATAGAATCTTCCCAATTCCAGATTTGATTAGTAGAATACACATTTTCCAAGGAAGAAGAAAACCCTGGGTTATCGTAAAGAATGTGTCAAATATTAAATAAACAAAATTTTGCTGTTTAAGTTGTGCAGCTTTGACAGGAATTTTGTTGTCTAAAAGAGGAGGAAACAGACTTCTAGTCATGCTATGACTACAACCAGCATAATGTGCCAAGTCAGTCACTGTGGTGGGTGAATCAAAACTATATTTATATTTTTTTACTACATTGTGTATACCTGAAAACCAGAAATCATCAGCCTACAAAGTAAATTTTTCACTACTGTTCCATTTCATTTCTGCACAGTTAATATACAGTCTTTTTCTATAGTACTTAAGAACCCGCAAACCGAAACAGAAGGAAAAAAAATCAAGAGCAAAATTTGCAGGTTCTTGTGGGTCAGAGTTATCTAGAACAGATGGCATGAATGAAAAATCTGTTTGTTTTGGCCCTCTTCTTTTACTTTTTTATACAAATCACCCTACATCTGTTGTAGAGAGTAGGTAAGCATGAGGAATAGAGTGGGTATAAGGACACAGAAAGAGTAGGGAGTAGAGGTCATTGAAACACCACATGAACACTGTGTGGTATTTGGCAATAGAAATGAAAAGAAAAATCAATTAGATCATTGTGCCTGTTTCTCTGCAGGTGTGGTGAAAAACAATTGAAGTAGAACAATTCGATCACTTAATGCTCAGGAAAGAACACTTCACTCCTTTCCTGTTATTGACAAAAATATACTTTGGGCAAACATCTCTAGGAGCACATAATGTACACATTCAATGGATATATCTCTGTGAATTTGTATTTGTTTTTATATAAAGATATAAAGTTCATGACTTTTTTGGAAATATTTCTCTTCATACTATTTTTACTGATTTTTTAAAAATTAATTTGCAATGATCCTCAAAATTATCCTGAAGAAAATTTCATTCCTGCAGGAATTAATATGAAATTTTATTAAGTGGAAAGGCAAATATCACTGGTATTAATTATCTAATCATTCTGCTAATAATTTAACATTAATATGGGGAACATGAGAGAGCAGTAACATGAATAAGATGTCTGGGAACAAATGTGATAAGGAGAAGAAAAATGAGTTGAACCTGAAATAGAGATTCAAGGTTTTTTGGCTTCATACCAACCAATGTCACCTGACTGAGTTCTATCCACACAATTGGTTTCAATCAATTTGACAGTCATTAAAATGTAAAAGATGAGCTGAGTAAAACATGCATTAAAGTGGCCATTATTACCCTTCTTTTTCTTTTCTTCAAAGCTTTCAATTTTGTACAATAAAGGTGAAATATGTAATACAGCGCATATGTATTTTTTAGTTATACAGCACATATGTATTTTTTAAAGATTTATTTATTTATGAATACAGAATTGGGGTACAGGCCAGAGGTTCAGGGACAGTGAGAGGATTCACCAGAGACAGAGTGGGGAGCAGAACGGACAGACAAAGTACACTGCTGAGGGGAGCAGCGGGCGGGACAGCAGAGGTCTGCCGCCCCATGTGGGTCAGCTCCAGGACAGGATCAAACTCATGCTGCAGTGGCTTTAGCTTCTTAGTGCTGTGCTTTAACTCACTGCACCACTAAGGAAGTCCCCCACTTTCTTATTTTTTTTAATGCTAAAAACTGCTGATGAGACTGGGTTCTTTCCTCAATAGTGAATTGTGATAACATGTCTTCTAGGGACCAGTAATTAAGTTGTCCTATGGAAAAAATAATCGTTTAATAGTCACTGATTTGTTTGTAACTTACAATCATATGCCCAACACTTTTATAAACACAATAGATGATTTGGTTGCTTGAAGTTTATGGGCTCAATTGTCCGGGAGCCGCATGTGACTCCCAGTCCCACCACTCTTTTTTGTGCAAACTTGAATGAACATTGACCAATAACATAAACCAAAGTAAGTTCCAGTCTGTATTCCTTTAGAGACCAACATATTGTGAAGGTCAACTGCTATTTGTTCAAATGTGAGGGTTAAAACTGAGAGGTTGTTTTGAGAACAATTCAATGCTATAACATCGAATGAAATAATAGAAAACAAAAGTCTGTAGCTAAAGTCTTAAGCAGTTTTTATCTAACAAGAATTGAAAACTTAAGTATTCCCTTTAGACTGGAAGTGATTATGTTCAGGCAAATAGCTGAAATAAGCCTTTTAGTTAATGTAACACAGAGTGGAGACTGTATTTTCGTGGTAATATTTAGCACCACAGTGTCCTAGCACTATAATTGTGTTGGAGCTGAAAATGTAAGGAAGGTTTGGAATTTGGAAGGTGAGTACTTCTTCAAAGGTTTTGGAGAAAGGAGCTTAAGTCAAAGCAAGAGAACTTGGGAGGACAGGAAAGTTCTCCCCCTCTCCTTCCTGCCTGTCTCCATTTTACTTTGAGTGTAAGCTCTTATGGTAAGAGATTTTCATAAAGAGATGCTAAGACTCTCCCACCTGCAAAGTTGCGGCTGAGTCAGTGTGACAAAAAGTATCAGGAATGTGAATGGAAACCTGTTGTTCCAACATTAGCAGCTACTTTGTCTCCTCCAGTATGTTAGATGGTTATCTAGCAAATTAAAATGTACATTTTATTCTGTTTATTATCTCAGTACTATAGACTCTAATTTGTTCCAATAGTGTTCTGAACAACTTCTGGGGTTTTCCATTATACTACCCTGCTCTGGATACAAATAATTGCATTCTTACTTTCAATAACTGTAGCTCTTGTTTTGCTTACTTCTCTAGCACATCAGCTATGTCTAAATTATTTTAAAATTATAGGAATAAAAGTGGAAAAATCAGTATTTGAATAGCTATGAGAAGGCAGGTTTGGTATAGAGAAAGGTTAAAGGAAGATAAAGAAGATTTGAATAGCTAAGGTGTCATCTGATGATGACCAAACCAAAAAAGAAGCTAAGAAAATAGAAAAACATGTTTGAAAAATATTAAAGCAAGGAATTAACTGGATTTGCTAATATGGGCAAGCATGTAATTCCTAGTTTACATACAGGTGCAAAATATTCTAATCTTGGTCATATGATCACTTATGTTATTAATTCACTAGCATCTATGTATATCAGGAAAGGTATGATGAAATAAATTACTGTAATTCTATGTTTCTAAAGGACCTCAAGATTACAGATTCTAAATAAATTAGTACATGTATTCATTTGCACTGTACTTATAGTTTTATACTGCATACATCTAGAGTAATTAAGATTTAATCATTCATTCAGTAACACTCGCTGTGCTGCTTTTGGCCAGCAATTTTAGTTATTTCAGATATCACTGAAGATAGAACAGGAAGAATTCTCTCCCTTTGCATTTACATTCAAGTGGGAAAAGTTGTCTTCAAACAAAATAATGGGTAAATGCACAATTTCTCCAAGAATGAAAAATTCCATGAAGGAACCAAAAGCAGGGAAGGGAGAGATGGGAGTGCCGTTTAAAATAAGCTATGAGGAAAAGCCTCTTTAGGAAAGTGATATTGAAGCAGAAAAAAATAGGCAGAGAGCTAGGAGTGCACTCTCTCTATGGGGATAGAGAGCCAAGCAGGAGAGCAGGCTGAAATGAAGGCTCTCTGAGTGTGTTTAAGAGCTCAGTCAGTATGTGCACATCACAGTGAACAGGGAGAAGAGATGAGGACAGCAATGCAGGGTATAGGGAGTTGGAGCTGGGGGGGGGGGAGGTTTCACTGGCCATTGAAAGATAATGAGTTTTTCTCTGATTAAAATAAGAAAACATGGAGAGTGGTAAGCAAAAGAATGAGGGGATCTTGTAAACATTTTAGCAGTATCACTCTGGGTTTTATAGGGAGAACAGATTATATTACAAGGGAGAAACAGAAGCTGGGAAACCACTAACAAGGTGATTGTAATAATCCAGACAAAAGATGCATGCATGCATACCAACAATAACAATGAAGGGGATGAGAATACATGGAATTTTCTATGTATTTGGAATGTGTAATCAGCTGATGGCAAGAATATTGGTTAGAGGAGTAAATGAAGAGTCTTGTGTGAATTCAAGGCTTTTATTTTGAACAACTGGAAAGGATTTGGACAAAGAGATGGACAAGATTCCAGAGGCTGGAATTGATGACTATGTCGAGGAAGGTTTAGATTTTGACCTTGTTATATTTGAACTTTTTTTTAATCTGAAAAATTGATTTATGCATGCAGAACCAGAGTACAGGCCAGAGGTGCAGGGATGGAGAGCGGATTCACCAGAGACAGAGTGGGGAGCAGAACAGGCAGTATATTGTTGAGGGGAGCCTTGGGGGAGACAGGAAAGGTCTGCAATGCCATGTGGGTCAGCATCCTGGCTGGGGATCAAACTTGTGCTGAAGCTGCTGTGGCCAGCTTTGCATTGCTGAGCTTTAACCTGTTGTACCACCAGGGAGGGCCCATAGGTTTGAACTTATTATACATAAAAGAGGCATTATAGAACAGGTAAATGTATGTCTGAGACTCATGTCCTATACTGCTGCAGTTAAGTTGAAAGACTTAAAACATGAATGGGTTTGTGTCCCATGACTACAGAATATCTAAAGAATCTAGAAAAAAAAAAAGTGGTCCAGAGAAAAAACTCTGCAATCCATCATTACTAACAAGTTATGTAGGTGAACATTTGAATCATATATTTAAATATTTTTCCTGTTTTTTAAGTTCGCGAAACAGCTTTCCATATACTGTAGCATTTGACCTGTCGTGAGAATAAATCTGTAAAGCATGTAGTGAAAAGCTAGGAGTTGGTTGATAGTTGTCCAGTGATTTACAAGCTGAAATTTAATTTTACAAGTTAGAATTCTAACATTTTCCTTTCCTTTTATGCTCATGTACCTTATCAGACAAGTCCAGGAAATAAGTAAGTGCTATTATAGCTCTCCGCATACACTTCTGTGTTTGATATGGGTTCTCTCTGCCAAGTCTGCTTCTCTATGACTTGTTCATATTCAAGCATAAGCAGAACACATCCTGGCATTGGCTTACTGATGTCTTTGGGGACTGCCTTTAACAATAGTAAGGGAAACAAAAGCAAAAATCAATAAATACAACTACCTCAAATTAAAAAAAGTTTCTGCACATTGAAAAAGTCTATTAAAATGGAAAACACTCTACTGAATGGAAGAAAATATTTGTGCATTATACAACTGACAAGGGGTTAGTATCCAATATCTATAAAGAACTCATACAACTCAACATAAAGAACACAAATAACCCCCCAAAAAGGAGCAGAAGATCCAAATGGGTACTTTTTTCCAAAGAAAAAATATTTATATGAATATTTGGCCTATGAAAAAATATTCATCGTCACATCATCAGGGAAATGTAAATCAATAACATAAGAGATACAAGTACTGATGAGAGTGTGAAGGAGAATGGAATTCTTATACACTGTTGGTGGGAAAGTAGACTAGTTCAGTCCCTATGGAAACAATACAGAAGATTCTCCAAATATTTCTAAAAGCAGCTCTACCAGAAAGCCAGGGGTGTGGCTGGGTGTGGCAAGAGAGCAACTGTAAGTCTCTCCTGATCCTCCATGTAAGCTTCTAAGTAGACTGCTAGCTTAGTACTGAAACGAGCCTTCTACTTCCTGCTCTCATGTTTCCTCTGTGACTGAAGAAGACAAAGTGAGAACAAGAACAACCATAAACACAGCAAAACTCCCCTAAAACTTAATTGGTCTGTAGTCTAGGAGAAGTAGAATGGGGGGATTTTTGCTCGGAGAAGTAGAATGTGGGAAGCAGCAGTTGTTTTTGTTGTATGAAGAGGCCTTGAGATGTACACATGAGACTTTGCACTGAGAAAGTTTTATTTTGCACTAAGGGTCATTTTCTACTCTATATCAAACACAATGAAACTACTGCAATGCCCAACAAAACTGAACTGTTAGAAAATAAAATAATAAAACATGAAATGTACGCCCCTCCCTTTACTAGTGAATCTACAAAAATTTGAGAATTACAAAATTTAACATATTCACTGAATATAATTGGCAAAATATAGAATATCATTATACTTATAATAACTTGTTATGCCATCAGAACTAGACATACATTATGAAAGAAATAATTGTTTTTATTGAAACCATACCTGCACACTTTAAATGAACATCATTTATACCAATTACTAAAATTTTAATGTGACACATGTGCTTGCCTTATGCTTATTAATAATATTTAATCCTTTTGGATGACTGTAGCATTTCTTTCAGAGAGTAAATGCATAACCTAAACTATTAACCTCTTTTATTAATAGCAGTCAGAGTAAAGAAATGACTTAGATAAGTTCCTTGACAGGAAAAGAAAAAAGAGATTTTGATGCAATTTCAGCATCTTAAGATAGTCATTTTTTTAAACTTTTATTTAATATGAGGGAATTTTTGTGGCATTCTCAAAATTTATCTTTAGTCCTTCATTAGTAGTTGGTTCCAGTAGTTAGCCTGTAAATTTTTGTTAAGTACATGAGTTATGAAAAAATTGATTCAAGATCCAAATTTCTAGATGTGTATTTTTTTTTAAAGATTTATTTATTTGTGCATACAGAACTGGGGTACAGGCCAGAGGCTCAGGGGCAGTGAGAGGCTTCACCAGAGACAGAGTGGGGAGCAGAACAGGCAGATCGAGGAAGTACACTGCTGAGGAGAGCAGCGGGCGGGTCAGGAGAGGTCTGCACGCCATGTGGTCACCTCCGGGGCAGGCGGGAATCGAACTCATGCGGAAGCGGCTTTAGATTCTCAGTGTTGTGCTTTAACCCGCTGCGCCACCAGGGAGGGCCAGATGTGTATATTTTTTGATGGAATACAGAATTCAGAATGCCCTACCAATATTGTCATGTAATCTATAATAACATTTTATTAATGTTCAATGGCACCATCATTATCTATTTCACTGATAATTATACCCAACTTATGGATCATGCCTAAGTAATTATATACTTATGCCCTTTGATCTTTGTGCCATTGCCAAGCAATCTGCATTCCTTCCTTGAAAGAAGTATAAAGCCATTAAAAGCTGAAATATATCAGAGACATGAAAAAGACCGGCTATCCAACTCCATATTTAAAACTTAGGGATGAACTGATTTCTTATGTGCTAGAAAGAACAAAAATGTTCTTTCTTTTCAAACGTAATTTTGTGCCTTAGTATATTTGGAGTTATAATTATTTATGTGTTATTGCAAAAAGGAATAATCTGGTACTTAATGTATTGATTTCAATAATTCATAAGTTTTACCACATTGCCAAGAACCCTGATACTCAGCTGACATATATTTTTGTATAGCAAGACTTTCTTGATGAAGGGTTATGGTTCATGGTTAGAATTTGGGGTGCTTGATAATGTTTCCCTGCCATTGCAACATGTCAGTCTACTTGTACAAAATATTTAAATCACAAATCAAGTACTGCATTACCCACAAAGTCATGACATTATCAAATTTTATAAAGATTTCTAAGAATATATTCTCAACTCCTGTATTTATCTCTTTGCTGGTAAGCAATAAAACTTTGTACCTGGCACTTTTTGAAAAGCTCACGGTGTATGAAGTGGAGATAACACCTACTTTGCAGAAGCGTGGTTATGTAGAGTTAAGAGGTATGGCTAAGTAATCACAGTCGAGGTACTTTTAATTCAATTATATTATCAGGAAACTGCTAGCAGCATAAAAGTTCTTTAACTTGTTTAAGTTGGAAATGAGGACAAGGATGCAATCATATAAGCCATATAATATAAACTCTGACATCACACTGCCAGTCTATGCTTATCACAGATGACGGTGTCCTTTCATGGAAAATACATAAGAGCTAAGGATGGGAAGGGCAGAGAAAAACCTATAATGGGAAAGAAAACAGATAGAGGATTTTTCCAACAAAACTCAGAGTGAAATCATAATATACAAGGTAAATTGTAAAAGAGATGAAGGGTGGCCTCTCAAGTGGCACACTTGAGAGAAGACAGAGCTCTCAAGCTATTGCCAGCCACTGCAGCATGAGTCTCATCCCCCACCAGGGAGCTGACCCACATGGTGCAGCAGACCTCTCCTGTCTAGCCTGCTGCTCCCCTGAGCAGTGTATTTCAGTAGATCTACCTGTTCTGTTCCCCATTCTGTCTCTGGCAATCCCTCTTACTCCCACACCTTTGGCTATTCCCCAGTTCCTAAATGCACCAGTTCTTGCATGCAAAAATAAATAAATCTTAGAAAAAAAGAAAAGAAAAGAAAAGAGATAAAGGAAAGGGTGGAAAGGGTCACTGCTGTCCTGGGCACTGGGAGGGTCAAGCTGACTCCCCTGTGCATGAGGAATTTGAGCAATAAGTGAGACTGAAACTAGAGTGAAAGCAGTGTGTCATTTCCTTTTATTCCTTGGTTAGGTCTAAAAAAGCACACCAAAGGTGAAAATCAATTGTAAAGTCAAAATTGTTTGAAAGTACCTAAAATCATCCCTGAATGTGAGAAGCAAGATCATCTAAGGAAATATCAGCTACACACCCCTTTTATCTCATTTCTGCTTTGGGGCATTTGTTTGCCTATAGTACTGGCAATCTTTTCCATCAAGAACAAGGCCAGGACATTCAATTGAGAAGCACGAAGGACCTAAATAAGGAAGTAGGAAAGGAAATGAAAAAGCAAGCTATCAGCAGTGCTGGGAATTTTGAACCTACATTGGCAGTAAACTGACTGGTTGTAAAATTTAGGGGGCAGTATGGCTAGGAGTTAGTGCTGAGCAATGATGACTCAGGTCCCAAACACAGGTGTCAAACTCACGTTTGTGGAATTGATGGCCTAAATAGCAATAGGAACTTCAGGAGGGAGATGAATGTGAGGAGAAAGGGTTAGCCGGATGAAAGCGGGAGAACAATGAATGTTTTTAATGTTGAAACGGAAGAGTTACTTATATTGAAAATTGTAATTTGCATGTGTGAATGCTTATTTTATATAAACTGAGGTACCTTTACTTGGCTTGGGTACTTGAGAACAATATAAAATTGATAAACATTTAAAGAAAAATTACATGAGACAAAATAAGAACTACTTTGCCTTTCACCTACCTTGCAGTTTTTATAAACTAGAATATAGTCTCTGGGAATCACACTCCTAAGGATTGGCTGGCTAGGCCATATAGAGTGTAGGTGTACAACTGGTGAAAACCACATGTGTAACAGAATTTAATTAGTCACTGAATAATCTTAAAAAGCACTACCTGTTAGATTTGGAATGCACATTTTTATTAAAGTTGTCTAAGATGTTTTGTCCTTTTAAATTCACAGATACATTGAAGTAATAAATCAGTTATTAAAGATTATTCTCAATGCTATATGCCTTTAAATGTTTTCTTTGCTGAGAAATATGCATTGTATTCAAAATGGTATTATTGAGTAGTATTTTGATTAATTATCACTATATTTCACAATTCCAAGACTATAACTTTGTAAAAAAATAAAGGGCTCTGGGCCCTCCCTGGTGGCGCAGCGGGTTAAAGCACAGCACTGAGAATCCAAAGCCGCTTCCGCATGAGTTCGATTCCCGCCTGCCCCGGAGGTGACCACATGGCGTGGCAGACCTCTCCTGACCCGCCTGCTGCTCCCCTCAGCAGTGTACTTCGTCGATCTGCCTGTTCTGTTCCCCACTCTGTCTCTGGTGAAGCCTCTCACTGCCCCTGAGCTTCTGGCCTGTACCCCAGTTCTGTATGCACAAATAAATAAATCTTTAAAAAAAATAAATAAATAAAAAAATAAAGGGTTCAGTTTTGTAATTTATTTATTTATTGTTTTAAAGATTTATACATCCATTCAAGAACTGAGGTGTAGGCCAAAGGTCCAGGGGGCAAAAGTGAGATGATTCACCAGAAACAGTCAGGAGCAGAACAGGCAGATTGGCTGAAATACACTGCTGAGGGGAGCAGAGGGTAAGACTGGAGAGGTCTGCTGTGCCATGTGGGTCTGCTTCCTGGCCAGTGATCTAATTCATGCTGCAGTGGCTGCAGATAGCTCATAATGATGAGACTTAATCGCTTGCACCACCACTGAGGCTCCAGTCTTACAATGATATCAAAACTGTAATTACTGGCTTTTTGTATTATTGCTTACTTTTATAGAAACTCAGAATTTTAAAAATTAATAAAATACATGTTTTATTTGATATGAATCATTTGATATCATTCAATTGCTAACAATTTTTGAAGTATATCATCAGTCACTTTATTTGACTCATTGTACAGTAACAGTGAGTTAAAACATGGCAAACATGTAACTGTTGGCAATCTCTTATTTCGGTGTAAAGCTGCTCATTGTACTATTCAATGAGCAAAAATGCTCTTAAACTTCATCTTCAGTTTGCTTTACTTGTACTTACTTTTGTTAAAATATTGATAAATCACATGTTAACATTTCAATTGTTAAAATAACACTAATAAAATTGTTTCCCCAATTGTAGAGTTTTTATAATTTTTCTCCAATTGATTGCTGATACATTTACTTTGTCATATTAGCATAGTTGCAAATAATAGGGATTGTTTTAGTAGATGTTATTAAGAGAAAGTGTGAAATATTTCCTCTTTCTCTTAATTGCAAGATTAAAGTTTCCCTGTATAGTTAACAAAATCATAGTGAGGAAATGAAGGATGGGGCAGAGAAAAATAAACTTTTCTTTGAATTGAGCCATGGGGGATTTCTGGAAGATTTATGACTATATTGGCTCATTGATTACTCAGATGGCAGAAAGATATTCTCAGTGTGTGTTCCTTTACCCTAATGAAAAAGACTATTAACCCACCACAAAATATATATTAAAAGTTTTATTTTTGTTAAATGGGGAGTTCTGGTTAAGACAATTGGAGAATTGCCTACTTGAAAATTAGCAGCCGTTTTTGAAGAAGTATCACAATTAAAGATCAAGTGGAAGTTAGAATCGAGATAGTGTTTTATTCTGATTACAAGATAATGTAGTCAGAAACCATTGAATGGCGTTACAGAAATTATGCAGGAAATTCTAACTTCTCTAAGTTACCCAAATTGACCTCAAAATGGAAGGTCAGATAAGCAGGCTGGAAATTGCATCAAGGATGCTGAAAGGCACCATTAATACTGCCTTTTATCGTGACCTTAAAGCAAGAGCATTAAGGAAATCATAGTAGGTTTCATGAGATTGTTCTTTTTGTTGAATAAAATTGAACATTTAAGTAAATGAATAATCATTTTCGGACAACATAATATGAAAATATATGACCATAAAAACGTGAAAGCCCTCCAGCAGTGCTTGTGGAAATTACAATCTCTTATAAATGTTATAGTGGGTGGTAACTCAGTAGAAAATTATAATGGCTGTCTAAATTCTAGTACATTTCATTTCTACTACATTTCATAAAATATACATTTTTATTACTTTTTCAGGTACATGTAGTAATGTATATAGACTATTGTTTCAGTGGACTGTATGGTTCTAAAAATACTGTAAATTCTCTAGTATCAGAAAATTTGACAAGGAAAGGATAAAATTCTTTCAAGTGGTTCTCTGTAAATGAGGCAATAGGGAGATCTTTTATTTATAGAAATTTTAATGATTTTCAGCCTGTTTTATCACTTTAGCAATTCCACTTTCTTTAGAATGAGAGTCAGACCAGAGACTACTAAAGGGACAACTGATAAGAAATTTGCTTGAAACATTTCATAAGGAAAGTCTTTCTGAGGCTTATAATTTAAAATAAATGTTAAAAAGAATGTGAATGTTTCTGTGCTAGATTTTCCCAAAGTACATTCAACTATCTAAAGCAATATCTATACGTTTCTACTAAGAAATTTTAGGATATATAAGTACTAGCCATCTATAAAATATCTAGTTTTTAATCCAAATTAAAGTTAAAAAAATAATAGAGTTGCTAAGATTTCCCGGCCAAAAGTTATGGATTTATGTATTTACTTACATTATTCCATTTGACTTTGGGAAAATTTTATAATATGTTCACAAGTCTTAATATATATATATATATTATGCTCTCTATCTTTAAGAAGAATAGATGTAGGAAAATCAAGCAAAATGCAAATAGCATATTATGTATACAACTGACTGCCAAGGACATTATAATTGGTTAAAAGTTTTTATTTTTTTGATTACATAGCATAAGAAAACTGGTCAAAATTACATAAATAAAAATCAGTAAATGAGATAGATTTGGGGTTATAAAAAGAACAAAAATTACTTTTTACTTCTTAATCACATTTCTTATTGTGGCTTTGTACTATTTTAATATACTAAAATATTAACACACTTAATAATAACGTAGGTATGCTAAAGTTCCCTTTCTTATTAGTAAACTGTTTTTGTAGATATAATGGGATATGTAGTCTCACCAAACTTACTCCTACTCCCTGTGCGCTAGGTTCTGAGATTGACTTACAGTCACTTCCTCTGAGGCTGTAGAACATGATGGATCTGTTAGTCATAGAGGAAACAGAATTGTTACAATAGTGAACTCATTTACAGAGTTAAATATTTCATGGAGACTTTTCCATGTGCCTCTTAAGAGAAAGAAGGTTGGCTGTGGACATTATAGAAATGAAATTAATGTTCACCGCGTGATTGCTGTTCATCACACACAGTGTTGTGTTTTCACAGATGACATCTTATTTAATATCCTCAACATGGAGATATGGAGACCCAAAGAAGTTGTTAATCGTTAGAGAAATCTATGTTTGACAAGAAATTAAAAGAGTCATTTGGTGTGTGGGTGTGCAAGAGTATGCTTACACACGTGAATTCATGTGTATGAATAATGAAATCAGGGGTGTGATCATCCCTTGACCACTGTGATGATAAGAATTAAAATTTAAAACATTGTTATCTCCTTGAAGGGCATCAGCTCATCCGTGCGTAGGAAAACAAGCTTTACTCCGATCACAGTCTTAGTAGTTTTGCTGGGGTTGCCTTTTCTTTTTCCTCACATACTTGTGATTAATGTTTTGATAGACATATTTTGATAGCTTTTAAAAAGCTACACTTTAAAATTTGAAATGTGTGAGAGGTAGCTACTATGAGAACAATTTTTGCTTCATTTTTTTTTCTGACTTGTTGACCTTATCCTGTTAATCACTGTTTACTCTAAGCTGTAGGAAAATAATCAAAGATTGCCTAGTAGTCAGGCTCACAGGGGCATTTTTCATTTGGAAACTTCAAGAATCTGTACTAGGTACTGTGAGCCTGTAGGCAAAGTAGACCCACAAAATCTTGAATTCTGAGTGCATTTTGCTTCCTTAGTAAATCAAGTGTATTTTAGAGAATTGTAGTGTTTTTGTTTGTTTGTTTTGATTGTTGGTATTTTTCCTAAGGAGCTTTAGGTACTTAGTCTTTTCTTTCTTTCTTTTTTTAAGTAAAGGAACTGGCAATTAAATTTCCAGAGGGAAACTTAGCAACCTTGTTTGTAGTTAACAGCAAGTGTTGTATATATACGGTTGATCTCTTTCTTACAGATATTCTATATTTACATATCTTACATCTCTCTCTCTCTCTCTCTATATATATATATATATATATATATATGTGTGTGTGTGTGTGTGTGTGTGTGTGTGTGTGTGCGCGCGCGAGTGTGTGTCTATATATCTATATACCCATATACCACATGTCAAATTTTGTATGTAGTATATTCTACTATATCATTACTATTTCTGGTACTAAATTCTCTCTAGTGATTTTTCACATTAATTAGGTTTTTTCATGTTATTTCTTTTCTATCTACTAAAAGTCATCATGTTGCTGGTTAAATACAGGTTACAAAGCACTGTATGTGTTTAAAAAAAAATAATAACATCAATGACAAAAATAAATGTCCATACTACTTTCATATAGTATGGTATTTTAAATGTCCTGATTGCCCACAGAGTGTTAGTTTAAAAAAAATAATTTTAGTTTTGAGATGCTAAATGGAATAAAAATGATTTTATTGACTTGTAGTGAAGAGATTGAAGCACACTGGTAGCAACTGACTTTTATCATCACTTATTTGGGGAAAGAAAACTCGCTTTAAAGAGTATAGTAGCTTGTTTGTGAAGTGCATTTTCTCTTAGTGCAGCAAGCTGAGAACAGTCAAAGGAAAACACCCAAAAGGCATCATTGTAAAAATGACCATTTGCTACTGGTGTAGATAATAATTTATTCTAGTGAAAGAAAAGATGGTATTTTGGTCACATATGGCTTCAGGTTCTGCTTCTTTCTACTTGCTGCTGACTGCTACCAATAATTAGAAATTTTAGAGGCAAACTGATCAAGGCCTAGAAGATCAGGCTCCTTCAAGAGTCAATAGTGGAGGTCAGGATTAATTTGTTGCTTTAAAAATGTGGAAATTACTCGCCGTGTTTGAGAGTAGTATGTGGCACCCCTTAACTATATGATAAAAAGGGCTTTGAATTTCACTGAACGTGTGTGACATAAAGGATATCTATTTGGAAAGATTTAATGGGCCTGGAATAGAGGGTAATAGAAACTGAATTGGAGTAATTTATGTTGTGCACCAAAGAAGATAGCCAGGAAAACTTCAAAGACCATCTCTCTTGCATGACTAAAACTGAATAGGCATTTTAAAGCTATCTTCCTTTTACATGAAACTGCAATATCAATCTACTGACGCCAGAATTTATGTCTTTAGAGATTTTGCTATGAAAAATGCCATTGATATAGCAAAGTTTGTGGCCAGCCAGCTAAAGCTAGGCACAGATGGTAGGCAGAGTGATTTCAGGTGACTTCTAATTAACCATTTGAGAAAGAAACTGATTTTTTTTTTTTTATAGGAGAGACTGTTATCTCCCTTGACTTTAAAAATTAAAGTCTCAGTTGCCATATGGAAGAATTCAATGAATTCAAAAACTAAAGCAAGTGGTAGCAATAGACTACGCCCTTGTTGGTCAATAAGGGATATCTTACAGTCTGATGAATAGTAAGAAGTATGTACAGATCATTGTTATTTTAGCACAGTTCTTTCTTCAAACAACATACACTTAAATTAGCATAACTAACTACATTATGAGATTTTATATTTATAAAGTTAAATTTTGTAATCTTTGCCTCATTCATTTTAATGAACCAATATTTTGAAAATAAAGTGGAAATAGGCTTGCTGTTTTAGCAAATTACATAATATTTTCTGTTCCTGAAATAGAAATCCCCCCTAGAATTTACAACAGTCTAAAGTGGCTGAAAAGATAAAAACTTATAACCTTTTCCTTTTGCCTAAAGCTTCACTAAGGAAATAAGCTCTCAGATACAGAGACATTTCCCAACCTTAAGAAAGAAGCATTGATTTTGCTGGTTTAAAGTGTCAGAATAGGGTGGAGTAATGGGAGGTACGGAGAGGAACAGCTCTTCTGTTCTTTTTTGTTTTTTCTTTCTTTCTTTATTTATTTTCTTTTTGCCAAGTTTTTGTCAGTCATGTCCTATCATCATTCTTTGGAACTGACTGACATGCATCAGCAATCATTTTTGAGGTTTTATACACATGAGGATCTTGGACTAGAACAGGAAACTTACCTTAAAAACATCTAAGAATAGTCTGAAAAACAACATAAGGTTTAAAAGATATTCTATTCTGTTGCTATTCTGCAGGCATGATGCCTTAGGGTACATTTTTACCATAGCACCTAACTTCTCAAATTAAATCCTAATATTAGATAACCACCTCTGATATAATATCAGGAAATCATTTAACTGAGATACTGTGATAAAAAGAGACACAATAAATTGAAGAAAACCATCTATAATTATTAGTTTTTTATGCAGTTATTTAATCTGTAGCTCTTGTGTTTTTCACTAGTATCAGTAACAGTACACTTGAGTACACTGGTGATTGTTAGCATACATAAATCATATAAGATGATTGGTCAGATAACCAGATTTCAGTTTTGTTTTATTGACAGTCATATTTTATAATCACCTTATTTACATGTTCAAATTTCAAGTGTCTAAGGAACCATTTATTCAATAGAGTTAAATGGTGAGCATGAGAATTTCATTACACCATTCACTAGTAAAGTGAATTTGGACAAGGGATTTAAAATGTCTGTATCTTTAAAAGGAGACAGAAATCAAACTTATCTAATGAATCAAGAAATGCTGCTTAATCTGGAGTTCTTGGTGAAAATCAGGGGAAATCCTTATTCAAAATTCATGACAAATTTCAAGTTGACCACAGCAAAACATACCTAAATCCTGCTGATACAACATTGTGTAAAATCTGCTTGAGGTTGTGAAGGATAAGCGACTTTATAAATGAAATGTACATAATTACTTCTCAGCACATATTAAACACTCAAAAAGCAATTTAACAATTATCATTTTAAAATTTTCTTGTGCTGGCTATATTATTTTTTTAAAAAGCCCTTAAACTTAATAATTGCTGATCTATTTTTATTTTGGATATTTAAAGTTATTGAAAGTGGTAACTGAATGTTGCTTCTGAAAACTTAGGTGATCAAGTGTAGGTGTTACTCATTCAAAGGAAGGGCCCGGGGTAGGAGATAGTGAAAGGTGAAAGGCAAAGCAGACCCCTGTTTTACTTAGAAGCTCTTTAGAAGAGGCAACATGTTCATTAAATGCTGAATTACGGAAAATTACTTAGACCACAGGTTCTAATATCCAGTACTGATTTGGGTAAAAGTGCTGGAAATCCAATTTGATGCACACAATAAGTTTCACAAAATAAGGATATATTGGTAATGCAATTGTTAGGAAAATTAGAACCAAGTTAGATCTCTGAATCAATTGCAAATTTGGACTTGAATGCCAGTTGCTTTCACCTTTTTTTGTCCTTTTTACTTTTCTGATTCTCTTTTGCTTGCATTAGAGACAAATTTGTTAAGTTATGGGGAAAAAAAAAAGTTCCCAACAACTTCTATCTTCTATAGCGCCTGACTTTCAAGGTTAGGAAGAGCCTTTTAGTTCCCATTTTTTGCATTGTGGAAAAGGTTTAAGGAAAGAGATATGATATTTTTGTATGAGCTGAAGCTATGTCCAGACTAAGGCATCCATTGTGATGTCATACGTGCTTATTTAAGCTCCAAAAAGAAACTATCATTATCTCTGAATAAGAAATTAGCCTAGGCATACAAATTAATTCAGTAAATATTGGGAGAAAAACTAGAATAAATCAAAACATTGCCACCATAGCTTAGTAGAGAGAAGCAAGAGCTAGGTAAAAATCCAGAGCCTACAGTTATTAGTGTAGCAGAAATTTTCAAAATTTCTTACCAGAAACTTATTATCGATAAGATGCTCTAACTACCCAACTGTCAATAATATTCAGTCTCTGCTTTGTCCCAGTATCACCTAGAGGACATTTAAAAATACAGATATACAGAATCTACCCCTGAGATTCTGATTCAGTTCATTTGGAGCCTGGCAGTCATATTTTACAGATCTCCCTGGTGAGTTTGATGCGCAGCCAAGACTGAAAATCACCAAGTATTTAACTAAATTACTTTTTATTTACTCTCTACACTATTTTGATATTTGTACAACATATAACATATCAGTGACCAATTCACTATCTTTTTCTTTTTTTGCTCAGTTATAATAAAATGGGGATGGGGTTATGGAGGTGATTAAGGTGACTTTGAGAGTACAAAGGTGAATAAATAATTATTGTCTTTAAGGACTTACAATAACCTGCAGTTCAAGTTGCTAATGAAAGTCTCCTATAGCAAATCCATTGGAAGGTGCTTGTTAAAACCCTGATGCCTTGGACTCACCGGATCTACTGAATCAGAATCTCTGGAGACAACCCCACAAATTTAGATTTTACCAGGCGCCCCTCTTGAACATATGTCCATGAAATGAAAATTTGAGAGGCATGGTCTGGTGCAACATGGCCACTTCTCACAAGCTACTCTTTGCTGAAGCCAACCTCACAGCCAAGACGGTACCCTAATTAGCATTGCTTACCTGGCAACCAGAACTCATTGTGTAGTTTACTGCCTGAGAGGCAGCTACTTTTTTTTTTTCTGATTAGCTGTATCATTTTAGTTGTTGAAATAGTACAGTATTTTCCTCTATTCATTTAAACATGGCTATTCTGAATTATATAGAAATTACTTTTTTTGTATGCCCTTTTGTGCTATCTAGATTCATTCTTCTAATAGCTATATATTTTTCTCCTCTGCCAACAACAAAAAATAACTAGTAAATAATAAAAACATGGCTTTAATTTGTTATTTACCCTCTTTCTGTTTTAACCTTGGGACTATTCTTTACACTAGTTATGCTGCTACCTATGCTATAGAATTCAGTGAATGCATATGCCAAATGCCATACTTACTTCATATACAAAATTCAGCTTTCTAATTGGTATTTACTAAGGTGAAGGTTGTGAGATTGAAAATGCAAAGATAATCATTCAATCTTATGATGGCAAATATGGAACTGAGTCACTGATTTCATGACTAGTAGGAAAACATCAAAATCAAATGTGCTTACATTACTCATTCAGGAAAAATATTGAACTTAGTTACCATCTCTTAAATTAAACAAATTTGGTTTAATTTGTTTATGTACTCCTTAAAATCTTATGAAATTGTTCATTTGATAATAGAAGAACCACTGTATCATTGTTATTTGAGAGTTATAAAGGTAGTCAAGGGAAGAACAATAAAAGATAGCATCACTTCTTGCTAACTCGTATTTTTCATAGAGTTATATTTATTAACTAAAATCAAAATTCTACTAGGAACTGTATGTTTCAAGTTTCTCATTATTTATGCATTCTGTGTTTTAGCCTTTTTCTTGTAATTACTTGAATTGTATTCCACATGTGTCCTTTGCTGACAGCCATGTTTCTTTAGTTCAATAAATGTTATCAAGCATTCTTTGACTGTTCCTATTGCATCAACCTTAATTAGCTTTTGATTACTGTTAATTTCACAGCATTTTCCCCTTAATATGTTGCATCAAAATGCTTTCATTTCTGTTGCAGCAGTTTAATTAGTTTTTGAGCTTTGTTTCTGTTTTCCCCTTCATTTATAGAAAAAAAAAAATGACACTTCTTTCTTTGTTTCTGTGATATCCATGACTTACAACCTGATACTCCTCAGAAGCTGTCACCCAAGACTTCCAACACTAAATTATGGTAACTTGTAGCCCCTTCATTTACAGTAGGGACTTCCCTAGATATTTACATACTTACGGTTGCATCTGATTTTTTTGTAAGTATAATTTCATTTGCAAATTTCAAAAACAGTAAGTAACTTATTTAACACAACCAAACATTAATACATCATGTATTTAATTATATGACACAAGAATATCCGTTTTTTTTTTCCGAGATATTTATTATATAATTTATCCTGGTGAGCCAAACTGTTTACTGTAACTGATAAGCACCTTAGGTTAAAATGATACGCAAACTTTTTTTATATTTGTATAATAATGTTATTACTTTTTAACTTGCTGTATATATTTACTTTTAATGATATGTGTAAAGAAGTGATTATGCTTCGCACTTATAACATCTATATCATTAATATTTTCATAATTATTTATGTCACCTAGTCTTTGAACTGGGTCATTTGTGGTTAATTGTATTTTTAAATTACTTACCACTAAAATAAATAGAGCAAGACTACACACAATATTTATAATTACTAATGATAGCCATTTAAATATCAATGGTTCTAAATTTGTTCTGATCTAGATTATAATCAATGGTATATAGTAATGCTATAATAATCAATTTGACATACTTGTCTGGGTTCTCTTAATGAAATGTAACTTCAACTAGAGAATTCATACATTGAATTTTATGTTATACTTATTTGATAACATGCAATACTTCAGAGGAAAAAAACAACAATTACAAAGAAAAAGTTGAGCATTACAGATAATGGTATCCACTTGCATGTATTTACATTTCCAGTGTGAGGCAGAATTATATGGGAGGGGAGTGAGGAAGATGTAGGGTAACAGAGGAGTGGTAAAAGAAAAGAGGCTGGAATATTAGTACCATGTGAATTTAGAGCATCTTTCTTAGAAATTATGGACTCAGGCATTTGAATGGACTTAAAGTTTACCTAAGACTATCATGTTGTTGCCGTCACTTTCATTTCCATGTCATTTTTCCTTATGATTACTCACTTTGATTTTCCCTGTTAGAGTAAACTTCCTACTGTGGGACATGCTTTGAATCAGACTCCATTTTATCTCTATCAGCCATGTTGAATCTTCTAAATTAAAACTAAGCTGCCTGACTCAGCTGCCCATAGGTACCTGTGATGAATACTCACTAATTTCTCTTTCTGTTACTAGGGAAGAACAGCAACCATTCCCCCCACCCCTCGTTGTGGGTTATTAGGAAAGAAACTGGAAAGCCCATTTGCTGATTGTTAGAAAAGACTTCAGCCTTCTGTCTGAAGATTCTTGTCAGCTCATCCAAAAATTTCCAATACCTAAGTTCAGATCACTTCCCTGCTTACTCTGTTAAAATGCCCCTATGATTTGACCCTGGTGAAATACCCCTTGGTGATAAATCCAATGATGACACCTATTCTCAAAAAATACTTCTCTGATTATAGTACAACCCGATTTTTTGCCTGTTGACATTATATTCAAAGGCAGTGCTTGTCTTAAAGCTAATCCTGAAAAACAGATTTTAAACTAAAATCTGTCACTTTGTTGTTCACCTCCTTGAGTTCTCATTTTACACATTCAGTCCATAGAGGTGGTATTTGGTGAGAGAAGGGGCTGTATCTAAAGTCTCTAATACATATTACATAATTAAGGTTCTGAATAGCAAGATATTTATTTAGATTAACAGATTTTATTAATAACTATGCATCAATAAAGACATAGTAATAGAAATACATAAATATAAAGTGCTTCTTTGTTATATATTTAGGCAGAGAATCATAGAACCTGTCACAGCTTTCTTTGTTTGACCTTCAATGGAATCTATTCTCTCTAATTTCTTTGAAAAGCCAATAATTAAAAAGCTCTTACAATGGTGTTAGGAAATTTCCAGGACATGTAGTTTGTAAAATCATTGTTTCTGTCTTGTAACTAATTTTAATCTATGTTTATTTTATATAATAAACCCTTCTATCACACACATTAATGATATGTTATGCCTTTTACATGTTTTTTTTTTATTTAATTGCTTTAATGCATGTATTTTCCAATCTTACAGCTGCTGCAGAGGTTAAAAAAAGTCTACCAAGAAAACATTCACAATGAACTATCATGATTAGTGCCTCTTCATATTGCTCCAGAGAAAAACAAATTAGCACTAGAAGGAAAATCTGTTCTGGGAAGTCCCACACTGCTGGTGTAATGACCTGTCCTCACAAGAGGATTGAATAGAATAGATCCATTGTGACTCCCCAAATGATCATGGCTGGCAGCCTCTGGAGATGGGGAATAGCTGAAGAGATAGGGAAAATAAAATGTTCTGCTTGAATGCAAGTTATATTCCCTGGCTTCCCCCAAGCCTCTTTCAAGAAATGTTGTCCTTTCAGACCAGGACACCTGCTATTTTTTGTTTAAGCTTTATAGCAAAAACTAGACTGGGATCAATGAGATCTATATGTTTGGGTCAAATAATTTCCTATTCACGGTCACTTAAGTTCTCAATTCTAAATTTCTTTGAGAAAGCTCTCCTGGAGACTAGGCACCATCACATGTCTTCTTGGCAAGATCAGGAAGCAAGGAAGCTATTTCTCCACAGCCATCCTCTGTAGACCCTGCTGAGAAATTGAAGATAGAGGATGTCACATATGTGTAATTCACACTCTTTTCTCTTTACTGAATTCATCCTTATGTCTTTCTGTTGTCATGATTTTGCCCTTACTGATAACATCTTGTAGAAGGCACAATCATGACTCACACACCATTATGGTTCATTTATTAGATATTAAATTCATAAATTATTAGAGTAGTTACTGTATACAGACATTATATAGATTGATTCATATATTTATATATGTCATTTAAATATATATGTATATGT
>NW_004567104.1:53951687-53974812 GCF_000260355.1 Condylura cristata | reverse complement strand
TATATATATATAAGTGCATCCATGCAGTAGCTAGTTATGTTGAATATCTGTAGGACAGATGTAAGTGGGTCTACAGTAATAGAATCTGTGTACATTTCTAGAGAAAACAGCAAAAAGAAAGTACACAAGAATCATGACATGCTTTATAGCATTGTTTTTGGAAACCACAATGGCCTTTATATAAAGTAGAAATATCATTTAAAATGAATTTGAAAAAACATGGAATCACATACAGGTTAGATTATTTTTAGATCATGTTTATAAAACTGAGAAATATTATGTTTTGGTTAAACAGTTTATTTTCTTTTTAACTGACTTTAAGTTCATGGGAAAAAATGAGTAACTGTCTTCTAACTATAGAGTTATCCTTATCTCTTTATTTCTCCTTTTTCTTCCTCTACTCTTAACATTCAGTGTAATTTTATAAAAACATACATGGTAGTTCTTTAAACTTTATTATAAACAAAATGTTAATTTTTTCCTGTGTAAAATTAGCCCTATCTTGTTTTATTTTTGAAAAATATAATTTAATACAAATATGTTTTTAAAAACTATTTATATGAGTTATTCTAACAATTTATTTATCTTGATTTTCAAAGATAGTAAGTATTTAGCTTGACTCTCTGTCACCAGTTTAATAAATACGAGGAAAACACCCTCGTAACATTGGGATGGAAGAGTGCTAACTAACAACATGCAGGATTATCATTAATAGACATTTAAGCTGGCTTTTCTCCCAAGCCCAGCAGTACATTTGAAGATCACCTTAATGGTCCTGGTAAACAACAGAAGCTAAAACTCCAGGAGGAACTGCAATGCAAATGTGCTTTATAACTTTCTAGAAATGAGGCTTGAACAAGAGACTCCACAATAAATCTTTACATAAAATAATCCTCTGTGTGTGTGTGTGTGTGTGTGTGTGTGTGTTGAGAGCAGTTAATAAGAAGCAAGAAGCAAACCTGTGCTCTTAGTTTAGGTAGTAAAACTCCTGTGTCTTACATCCCTACGCCCCTGAGATCCCATCTCTGAAATGCAGGAGGCGTAAGGGCTCTGATTCTTGATTCTGCAGCAGACCCAACCCATGGGTCCTGTCCCCCGTTCATCTCCCCTTAGCTGCATAACCGTGCATAGGTGCTTTCACTCGTAGATTTAGTTTGCTCATCTCTCTCCAAATAGGTAATAGTATTAATAATATATTCTTCATAAGTTTCTTGAGCAGAATAATGAGATAATCTAGGTATCAGGGTTTTCTGAGCCCCAGATAAAATAATAATAGACAATAAGAAAATACCGTTGAATGTGTGATCCAGACGAACAGGTTATGACTCGATGGTGGGAATTTCATTCTCTGTGTTTTTATTGTCTATTGGCAAGTGTTACTTACAAGATTACCTTTTTAGCTGTCATGGGCTAAAAAGAAACATTTTTAAAAATTGAAAAAAAGCTATGACAATACATAAGTCATATGTGTTACTATAGCAACCAAGCAATTGATACAGTCACAATAAAATCTCCCAAATTTAAAGAAAATAAGAGATCTGAATTGAAAATAGTCTCAATTTTTTATTCTTTTGTATCTGGAACAAAAGACAGTTTTTTGAAGTAAACATTTAGTTCATCAATACTGATAGTCTAATCCCTAATCATTCTCGATATTAGTGTTTTAACTCATGTAAATGTGTATATATGTAATGAGAACTGGCCAAATAAATCTTTCTTTTAAAATGATGGCCAGAAATTTGAGTGGATTATTTGAATCTCATCAGAGATGCCTGGGTGAATGTCACTCTAAGACTTGGTTCTATCTAGGAATCAGACAGTACTTTATCAGCAGCCCTGGGCTATACTGAACTTTTATGACAACAGAGTTGAGATCCTTGAGGCAAAGAAAAGGCTTTCTGGGCAAATTTGGGTTCTGTCTCTGGGTTCTGAAAAATGGGAGATTCTAAGGGAAGAAGAAAGATATGGGATCATCATTCCTGTAGGAAAGGATAAGAGAACAAGAAAGGCATGACTTAGTAAATTTTTGTATTACTCTTATTTTGTTTTACATTTGGTGTCAAACTTCAGACCACAAAGGGTGAGAAAAATACAGTTTTTATTAGCAATGATATTGTAACATTTTTAGTGAGAATATTCAGCTTTGTTTTTTTCATAATCTTGCATTTTAGATTTGATTCTATTTCTAAATGCTTATTTTTTGAAAGTCAATTGACTTAATCATTCAATCAATAATATATAAAAAGGAACCTTTATATTACTGGATAACTTGAGCAACAGAACCATAGAGAAATATAGATTTGGATATCCAAATTGTACATGTCTGGAATATAGTGGTTGGAAGTTTAGGACACAGAATGTTCAGGAATTACTTCTCCAGAGACTTTATATGAAAGGTACATAGTATTTGCAGTTAAGTTATAATGAAAGAACAAAGACAAAATTATGTATCTACTTTTTGCTTCAGTCATTGTTACATTTAGTAGGCATGAAAACAAATATATAATTCAGCCAGGAAGAATTTAAGATTAGAATATGATCTACTTGGTTTATACGTCTTCAAATTTGTTGCCAGAGACCTATAAGTCAGATCATCATTTGTAAGTCATTATGTATCATATTATCTTCAGAGTCTACTAAGATCACTTAGGAGAAAAACAGTCATAGTGTTGATGGTGTTAGTATTCCAGCTAGTTGATGATGTTAGTATTCCAGTTATAATATTTGTTCTGGCACACTGACATAAACATGATAAAATTTGCCCCAATGTATTATCTAGACTAACTGGAGGATTTCATAAAACTGAGTTGATCAACAGAGAAAAGCATTTACCTCAGATCATGTTCCCACTACAAAAAAAAAAAAGGGGGGGGGGAGAAAGGAACAAAAAATCATGTAATTTAATAATGACACAAGTTGAATTAACAGTATTTTTGTCCTCATTACTTAAAATAGTAAGTCTCATAGATCAGAAAATAGCCCAGGAAGTTAGGAGATGACTTTACAGAGATCTTTTCAATATCCTCTGTTGGATCTATCCAATATCCTCCCCATGTTTAAAATACACAGCTTTGACCAGGTACATTCCGTTTTCCTAAGCTAACCACCCCCCACACACACACACAATACTTCAATACTTAAATCTTCAGCACATAACATTTCTAGAAGGCTAAAATTAAAATAAAATCTAGCAAGAATGAAAAATTAAAAAAAAAACCTGAATTTCTCAGTGAGTGTTTTTTAGAGTCGTTTAATACTATTTAATATAAAGGTTATCCCAGGCTCTGGTACAGTTTGCTTAATCCTCATGCTCAAACTACAAGTAGAGTCTTTTATAAGTCTATGCTACAGATGAGGAACCTCAGAGAATTTAAATAACCAAATTCACATAGCAAATAGTTGTAAACATCAAGATATGAATATAGGCAACCTTTAATTACTCTATTTTCACTAAATAAAAATGAGCCACATGGCCCTAAGAGATGAAAAAGGATTGGGAAGTAAAATCCCTGCCTCCCATAGAGAATTCTACAATCTGAGAAGGAACCAGCATTTCAGCAGGACAGCAATTCCTTGTGTCACAGGTGTAATACTGAAATGTCACCTGGCCTTCTATTTCACAGTCTTATTTCCTAAACATGAGTGAATGTTTACTTATGCTATTGACCAGTTCATGGGTTGGAGGTAGTGTGTCAGTAGTATTGCGTAAGATCAGTAAGATTGTATGCTTTTCTAGAAGTGTCTGGTTTTATCAATAATGATTGCATGCTGTTCTCCACTTGCAAATACTGTTACCTTGTATAGCTGTACACATATATACATAGGTTTACAAGCACATATGCCTATGACTTATTGTTAAATTTTCTATTAATCTATTTTTGGAGGATTCTGATACAAAATGAGTTTTTACTCCTTTAATCAGTATACTAGTAACAGCTTTTTTTTTAAATTTCAAAGTAATCATTTTCCAAAAAAGTACTTCCAGCTTTAGAATTTGGCATCAGTCATGCTGTTTAATAGTGTGAGTAAAGCATATAGCTCTCTTGCTTAAAAACAAACCTTGTGGGCCCTCCCTGGTGGCGCAACAGGTTAAAGCATAACACCATGAAGCTTGCTGCAGCCTCTTCACCAGGAGTTTGATCCCCTGCCAGGGAAGTGACCCACATGGCCTGGCAGACCTCTCCTGACCCACTCACTGCTCCCCTCAACAGTTACTCCATCGATCTGCGTGTCCTGCTCCCCACTCTGACTCTGATACTAGTGAATCCTCTCACCACTACTTCACCTCTGATCTGTACCCCAGTTTGCTATATTTCTTAATCTGGTTAAGTTGCCAGGAGCATCATGTATTAATTAGCAATCATCATGTGTAGTTTACTACAGCTCAGGTATTTATTTAGCACTAAGATTTTCAAATTAGTGAAAATGTTAGTGTCAGTTCCTAATACATAGAAATTCTCAGAGACTTAGATACTTACTTTTGCCCACAGAGTCCTTTTAAGAATTAATTTAAGAAATAGGTGTTTCAATTTGGAACACCCTCATCGATATCAATATAGCTAAGGTGTTTTAAATTGGAGCTATCCTCAAGAATGTATACTAAGGAATGAAAATGTTATACTTAACTATCTAATAACTCAATGCTTCCCTATTGTTTTCATGTCTTGGCATAGATAGCAAATGCCAGTATTTATATGACAAACTAGAGGAAATAGATAAAACTCGTGTCTGAAAGTTACAGATACAAAGACTCTTCCCCTTCCTGAGGGTGGAGGGGATTATTATCAATGTCCTGTCCATCATCGAGTTCAACTGTACCACAGTGTAGCTGTGTGACTGCTTTCTGTTATGGTCTATTTGAATGTCATAGGAGGTGTTAGTTGTGGGATACTTCACCCTCTGCCTTGTGTTTATCTGTTGAGTTTCTCAATTATATCTATTTTACAAGGCTCTAACTTATCATATCTTCAAGTTCCAAAATATATATATATATATTTTAACCAAAAGTTTTGGCTTAGAGCATAAACATAATCAAAATGTTTAAGTAAAGCTTTCTGTACAGGTTAGCTGCCTGCTGCATGATTTGGGGGAGGAGTATGGTTGTTCAGTATTGCTAATCTGGGCCATGCTGGTCTTTTACTAGATGTTTACTTTTCAGGGACATAGCAATGAAAAGAAAAGCATTCAGCATTTTTTGAGGGAAGGTTGTTATTTCTAAGTTGATCCCAAGTTGAAAGTAGGTTGATCGTGTACAAAAACCCGGATGTAATGGCACAACCAATTTAGCCCTCCAAATCTTTCCTTGTGAACTTTTTAATCATTTCATACTTAATAATTTATAGAATATACTTAAACATTTTGAATATGTTTAAAATAAAATTATGGCATGCACAATGTTATACAAGAAAATTCATGATTGAACGAATTGTCTATTTCATGTTTAAATTTAGAACCTACAGGATAGTTTTGACATTTTGCAATTGTTTCTCATGAGTAATTGAAATAAGCATAGGAAGGTGAAGATTCTTTCCAGCTGTGACTTCTCTGTTCGAGTGATCATTCTTAAATTACTGCTGTTGTTCTTCTATTTGTCTTTTCATGTAAATCATTTTACAAAAAAGGTGAAAGTGCAGTACTTATCATGTCCCTGGGTTATAAAATAATTCACGTCTTCTCTTAGAAACCCAGATAGTTTAAGGATCAATTTTTCTACCATTGTGAGAAATTCAAAGAATGAAAAATGCTTCAATTACTCTAGTTATTTTATTTTTTTAATTTAATTAAGTAAATTAAGTATTTTAAAATAAATTTTCTGAAATCAGCTCTTGTTATCAAAGATTTGGAAAAAAATAATATTAAAAATTAAGACTGCACACCTGTGACATTGAAGCTCCAAACCAATATGGATGTATTCCTAGTTTGTATCCATCCATATTTATCTATATTGAGCTTAAGTTAGCATACATTATTTCTCCTGTGAGCTATTTAGCAGTTAAAAAGTAAAAAATAAATTATTCTGAAAATTTTAGATCATATAGTTGCTACTAGTAAAATATGTATAATTGATTGCTAAAATTATTAGTTCATTTCCAAAGTCATTCTTAGACTACAGATTATTTCTGCATTTCTGCTGTCACTTCAAAGCACAGTTCTGTACTTGTAGGTATGCACTTTAATTTACTAATTTATCAAAATTAGGCATTTTTACTTCTTCTTCCAAGATATTATGCATAGCATAATTACATCAAGTTCCATCCATATTGTCATAGGTGGTAAGATCATCCCTTTGTATAGCTGTGTAGTATTCCACTGTGTGTGCCTAGATGTGTATGTATATTTACACTCACACATATACATACCGCACGGAAAATATATTTACTGAGCACTTTCATGTGCCAAGTCAGTGCCAGAATTAAAAATATAATTGTCAGAAAAACAATAGTATTTTCTGTTTTCAGGATGTTCACAAACCAGTGACAGGAACAAACAAACAAAAAATGTTCACAGGGCCCTTCCCCCCCCATAAAAAATGAACTATAAATTGTGAGCAGTATTATTTCAACAAAGAAAGGGCTATATGCTATGAGAAGAAAAACTTGAAAAATTAATTGAGACTAAGGGAGAACTTGAAAATGATAAGTTCACTTAAACAATTGAATTTAGCAGACCAGAAAACTAAGTAATAGTTAGCAATACTTAGAAGAAAAAGTCATCTAAACTATTTTGTAGGGGAGAAAAAAATGTGCCTTGCATTCTGGCTTCTTTCAGCTTGTCTAATAATTAAATTTAAAAAAGGCAGGTAAGTCAGAGGGAAAAAAATTAAATTTGTATATTGGAGTTTTTATGGATAGATACTTAAAACTGACTAAAGCAGTATGTTTTTATGCTTTTTAGACAAACTGTAAATGTGGTAAGAACTATTAAAAAAAAAAAAAACACCTCAGACTCAAGTATTTATTAGTTAAGAAGTTTTCTTGACCAAAAACCCCAACTTCTGGTGATAAGGATACCTTGCTACCTCATGCTATAAAAAGGATGTCTTTTAAATGGAAGATTTATTTCTTCATTTTAGAGTAGAGAGAGAAGGTCAAAGCATTCTTTTTGTAGTGGCTACTTCTCAAGTAACTTTGGTTCAAAATATTCAATATGCCAAAATAGAAGATTTTGAGGTGGCCTGGGCTGAGCCCCAACACTATTTTCTTTCATCTCTCATAGAAAATAATAAGAGGAAAATAGTGTATCAATATTCAGAGATGGGGCTTGTAATAGTATTGTGTGTCTAGAACTGGCAATGTTAAGGCATAAAGACAAAAGAAAGCGGATATACACATATCTAGAACACTTTTTGTAACATTTTGTAGCAGTTATAATTACCATTGTATTGTGCACATAATTAGTGGAAAAAACTAAGCACTTTGCAGTGTACTTATTTGTTCACAGATGATACACCCCACTGCAAAGCTCTTTCTTAGGAGTCCCAGCACATGGTTCACAGCAGTCAGTCAACACTTTTTTGCTAAATGAATTAACAGTTGTATCCTGCAAACTAAAATTTATCAAAATTTCTAGATATTGGTAAGAACTCTCCTAAAATGCCAGCTGAGCCAGTAAGTTTAATTTTAAACAACCTTTCTTAAAAAATGCTCTGTCTCTGCAGTATTGTCAGTAGAACATTAACAGTAATTAAAACCATAAGTGGAAGTTCTAGATGACTGGGCAGCTAAAAAGAGCAACTAAGCATCATGGGCAAAGTAATTTGTATTTTCTACCATAGTTGATTGTATAAGTATTAAAAGAGACATTAGAAGCCAAAAGAGCAAAAAATAAAAAAATAGAAAACTAAAATATAATAATAATGATGATTTTTATCTGAAATTTTTATTTTTTAAATTCAAAATCTACATTTAAAGGCAATTAAGCAAATACCATCAAAGACTTAATGTTACTAAATTACAAAACATAAACTTGATAATTCTCTTATCCTTGTGGTTTATAAAATTGTTAGAACGGTTTGATTAAAGTGGGTTTGAAACACATGACTATTTTTCTTTTATCCTTCGTGTAAGTTATGCAACACACCCAAAAAAGAGAGAGGAAAAAAAATGAGTTATTTAGAGAAGGAAGAAATAGTTCCTCATACAAAAAAAAAAAAAAAAAAAAAAAAAAAAAGGAAGAAACTATGCCAGTGCATAAAAGAAATAATCCTTACCACGAGAAAATACACTCAAGCTTGTATACTCTTTAAACAGAAAATTTAAATCTCTTTAACAGAAAATTTAAAATGAGGAAAACAGTAAAATAATAGGTAAATGAAATTGGTAATCATAATCCCAGTTTCATAAAACAAGAGAGAATTTTCTGGGTTGTTACTTAACCTTCTCCTTTATATTCAGCAAACATTTAAATGCATGAATGTAAAAGGTAATCGTTATAAGCTCATAATGTGAGCCAGTGACCATTGAAGACTTTGAAGACTTTAGATTAAAGACCCGCAGCCTACTGTGACCACATAGAAATATTGTCATTAACTGCAGAAATACCTATTTTCTAGAACATAGAAGCATGTGATGGTATAGAAGCATTTTTATTTGAACTTCTGCACAAAATCTTACCTGTTGACTTATTCTACTGCTATAAATAGATAATAGATTGGAAGTTCCATCTAATTTCCACATTCCATAGTCACTGTGAACACATTTATAATCACATTTTGAACTCTTAGATCCACTTATAGTCCTTGTTTGTTTTTGTGCTGCCCCTTAACAATTTGGATATCTCTTAGTACCCCCAGAATATTCAGCTTTATTACTGCAAAATGTATAATTACCAAATATTTTGTAGAAAGACCAAAAAAAATTGTGTATCATGTACCTATGGAAAATATTGTATCCAGCTACAGGAATCCTTCCCTTTCCATGAAATTATAAGGCGTTTCTCCTTTTGTATCTCCAGACCCTGTCATCTCCTTCTATGACATCCTTTCCTCCACAATTGACAACTATTCAGTTTCATCCCATCATTTATTATCCACACTCAGCTAACTTGCTGCATAAAAAATGAAATTGTCTGCAAAATTCGCTGGAGTACCCTCTTTAAATATAGTGAAATCACCTCCTATTGCTTCTCAGTCTTGCTCTGGGTCTCTTCTCTTAGCCCACAATGCTTCCCAAACTACATCCTGAAACTTGTACTGCCATTCAGTGGGGTTTGGTAAAGGAAATATATATGCATGTGATAAATGTTGGTTGTACTGCTCTTCCTTTGTTAATTTTCAATTTCATGTTAATTCAAAGGGTTTTGATTTAGTGATACAAATATTTCTAACCTTTCCCTTTGGCAGGATGTGGAATTTTAGTAACACTTTTCACTTTTTCAGTCAACATTTCTAGTTTAAATTTTATTTCAAGAAACATTTTCATCTCAAGCAATAGTATACTAATTATGGGTTGATTAAGAAAATGATCAGTATTTTCATCACATTCATTCAGACTTACTTTTTAATGTCCTACTCCTATCTTATAATACCTGGAATGGAAATATTTCACTAATATTAAGGGAAGTTCCTTTCCATTTTAGTTTTGTTCAAAATAGTCTAGTGGTTGTTAGGAATGTGAAAATGTTATATTTATATAATTGACTTATGTATTATATAAAAAAAGTATCCTTCTGCTTCAGATTTTTAGCTTATAATTATATCAGTATTTTAGGATTTTTCCTTAAAAAATCAATGACAATTTATGTTTACCACCAGCAGCAGTGCAGATCCATTTTATCTCCAAACATACAAATAAAACAACATTCTGTAATTATAAAGAAATGTAGCGCATATTTATTTAAATACTTTGTACTCTCTTTCATAAAGGATTTATTGGATTTTGGCCTGCTTATTTAAAACTTTTGTAAGTATGATTTAACTAACCTAAATTGTTTAAGTGCTTTCACTGTAATAATAGATTACCTCAAACTATATGCTACCTATTATTTTTTAAAAGCATCATAGAATATTTATTTAAGATTGTCTCTTTTTTATAATATGTATCACAAAATGACTATAAGAAAATTAATCAAGGGTCCCTTCATGATGGCACGACTGGTTAATGCACAGCACTAAGAAGCTGATCACAGCCACAGCCACTTCAGTATTAGTTCGATCCCTGGCCAGGGAGATGATTCACAAGGATGGCATGGCAGACCACTCCTCTCTCACACACTATGCCCCTAAGCAGTGTACTCTGTATATCTGCCTGTTCTGCTCCCCACTATGTCTCTGGTGATTCCTTTCACCACCCTTGCACCTATGGCCCATACCCCAGTTCTGTATGCATAAATAATCTTAAAAAAAAAAAGGAATCAAAGATTATAGACCTCAAAATATTATGCTCAATAATGTATTGTTTAGAAATGAAAAAAATCAGATGCTGATTTAGGTTCTTGATGTTGAATAATACATTTTAAAATATTTCTAACTTGTGACATTCTGGAATCCGAAATGAAAAAATATCTAATTTTATTACTCTGCATATATATTTTTTAAAAGCTTGTTTACAAATCACAGTAATGATAAAAAGTCAATGCGTGGGAAATATAAGGCATTTACCCCTTTTTGTACTAAGGAGGAATAGGCAGAATAGGAGGAATAGGCAGAATGCCCTCTGATGGACTATGGACGACATAGCACAGCAGATGGACCATGGGGATCCCACATGGCACAGAAGACTTCTCTCTACCCCCCTGTTCCCCTCAGCAGTGTATTTCAGTATACATCTGGTTGTTCTGCTCCCCACTCTGTCTCTTGTGAGCCCTCTCACCCCCACACCTCTGGCCTACACCCAGTTCTTGTGTGCATAAATAAATACATCTTGAAAAAATGAAAAACCCAGGGAATGTAGAAGTAAGCAGGGGAGATAAAGAAGCTACTTGCATCAGATTGCTAGCTACTACTATAAAACTCTTTTGTTTTCCTTTCCTAAATCTCAGACTCACCTCGGTAGACGTACCTGTTCAAGTTAAAAGAATGAAGTAAAGCTGAGAAAATGCAGTCAGTTTTTATTGCAATATCCCCAGAAATTTAGAGTCCAAGCTTTAGGAGAAGTTTCTGGCATAATTGTTTTTATTGAATTGAATTGAAATTTTACCATCATCAGCAGCACAAAATAAACACCTTTGTTTACTAACATTTGCACTCTCAGCCAAAAGAAAAGATTTTCAGTCTCTTAATTTGCACATGTATAGGGTAATAACATGAATTAGAAAGAATAATATTATTTATTGACCTTACCAATTAGCATTCAGTCTTAATCATTTAACTTATTAAATGGAATAAAATCTGAATCCATTGATGGGAAATAAGTATGTTTTAGTTAAATATATATATATATATATATATATATATATATATTCTGACTTCACAATTTATCTACCTCTAGCAATGAGGGATTCTAATGTATTTTTTTTTTTAAGTATAATCGAATGGGTTTTGAAAGGATTATTTACCCAGTAATGAATAAAACCTCTTTGTCATGATATTGCAATTGCTATAACATGTCTAAAAAAATAAATTACTATAAACCCCTGAGGAATTCAAAATTTACCACATTTTATTTATAACATGTGGCACTGGAACATCCATTACCACTGAGACAAAAGCTAGGACCTTAATGGTCCTAAATTAGTAAAATTTGATGGCTTTCTAATGTAAACTAACATTACAGACTTACTTTTATAAAATATATAAAGCAGTTTGGTTAGATTCTGTAACAGAAAAAAATTACTAAATCTGAATTCAACTCACATATTTCATTCACATATTTTACTTGTATACTGCCCTGAGGAAGCCCAGATGGCTGAAATGTTGGCAGGTTTCTGCACCTGCAATGATAATAAACTACTGTTATTACCTGAAGTATGTGAACTGAATGCAGTTACATTTGCTGCTGTATGCAACTGGCAAGTCAACAGTTGATTTTTTTTTTTTTTATTGAATTGGCAAATGCATCTTGCTGGATTCTGCTAGTTCACCTTTAGCAACAGAATGCCAAAGGCCACTCAAGCGCCTTCATGCTACCACATTAATCATCTGCTAAAGCCTGACATTATTACAGCTTCAACACATATTTAAAAAAATAAAAACTAAACAGGCTATTTGATAGGTTAGTAAACAAATGAATGCTCCTGACAGACCAAAAGAATTGTTTAACTCAGTGTGAGTTATAGGTTTTATCTAATACCTAAGAATAAGAATGGATTTGAGGGAGTCAGCCATAAAGCTTTCCATTTTGCAACACTTTAATGTAAAAAATTGAACATGCTCATTGTATTGTCTATGAGAAGTACAGAAATGATGAAAAAGAAATAAGCATCACTTATAATCCCATCACTCTGACAGCCTCTCTTGACGTTTTAGCGTCCTTCTTTCTGTGTGTAGGCATAATGGGGAACATATACAGATTATTTTGCACCTTGCTGAACAACCTAAATAGTCCTGCAAATTCTTGTCCCTGGATACCTATCCTCTACCCTCAAACATTTTTACCTTGTTGGCTCTGAATCTTCTTTTTCCACAATAAGTTAATCAGTACTTTCATATCATGCTTTTTTTGACTTCCCTTGCTAAAGCAGTTCTCTCTTGTAAATGCCATCCCAGTGTCTCAGACATTTTCATTGTAGTTTCTACATCTGTCCATTTTAATGTCACAATGTCCATTTTTAATGTTTGAAATATGTTTAGATTTTGGTTGAAATTGTGTTTAATTAAGAATTAAATTTAAAAACATTTTCCTAAGTATTATTTTATTAATATTTGAATGATCCCTTTATTATGCCTATAGCTGATTTATTTATTTATATCTGTTTATTTATTGTAAGAAATTTGGTTCAATTATATCATTCTAGTCTATCAAGAATATCAACATATAGTCTTGAATACCCTACATTTAGTAGAAAACTGTTTCATTTGTAAATATTTCTCATTTATTTATTGCGTGTCAGGCATTTTTATGTATGCCAGAGGTACTGAAAGAACAAAACATAAACACATGCCCACACATATCTTGAGACAGAGATTTATTAATTATTAAAAAGAAGGGTCACACAATTAGAATCTGAGAGGTCTATGATCTGCCATATGAAAGCTGGAGAACCCAGAGAGTTGGTACAATAATTCCAAAATCCTGAGAGTCAAAAACAATGGTGTAAATTCCAGACAAAGCCCTAAGGTCTGAGAACTTTTAGATATGGATATGATCCAAGAAGAAAATTAAGTGCAATTTCATGATTTATGGCCTATGTAAGAGTGAAGTTGAAATAGAAAAGTCTCCAGAAATGAAATTTGAGAAGATAAACAATTGTGTTTTGAATAAGTCAAACTGAGGATAACTATTAAGCAATCAAGAAGAGATATAGATCGTGAAACTGTATATCTAGTTCAGAAAATAAGAACAGACTATAGATATAAATTCCAAAAGAAATGGTTATATATTCTTACACATATTAGCCTAGATTTTACTCATTAGATATTAGTCAATACAGATAGCAATAAGAGAAATTCAGCTTAACAAGTATTTCTTATTGCTGAAATATAATGCTGATTAGGAAATATGTTCTCCATTCTCATCTATCTTAAAATATAGACATGGATAAACCATTTTGTATTTGCTGAAGTTTATATTTCTCTTAATAAGTTAGAATTTTTTTTTAAAGATTTATTTATTTATTCATACAGAACTGGTGTACAGGCCAGAGATGCGGAGGGTGAGAGGATTCACCACACACAGAGCGGGGAGCAGAACAGGCAGATCGACAAGTACACTGCTGAGGGGAGCAGCGGGCGGGTCAGGAGAGGTCTGCCTCGCCATGTGGTCACCTCCGGGGCAGGCGGGAATCGAACTCATGAGGAAGTGGCTTTAGTTTCTCAGTGCAGTGCTTTAACCCGCTGCGCCACCAGGGAGGGCCAATAAGTTAGAATTTTTAAAACTTATAAAACAAATGCCAAAATAATGAAAGAAAATTTAATCTGACATGCCCTAGTGTATTATTGTAAACATATATTCAACTCGATCCCTCATCTCTCTTTGACATTTCTTTCATCTATCTGCTCAGCTTATTCCATGCTCAACAAGATTAGTAATTTTCATTATACATAGTATGAGCCAAAATTTTAATTACTTAATTTATCCATTGCTTATTAAGCTATTTTCACTTTGGTGATAGAAACAACTCTAATCATGTATAGTTTATTCTCAAAATTTCCTTTAGCTAATGATAATTCATATTATATCAATGAACTTGCTTTTATTAATTTATTCAGTTAGACTATTCATCATGATCCTCACAATTAAGATGAATTTTATTTTCTTTACTATTATTTATATCAGAGTACTTGTTAAGAAAATATTTTACAATCGCTTCATATAACTAATCCACCTATATTTAGATCATTCTAAACTGTATTATTTCCATGGAACACTGAATTTGACAACTTAGAGAAAAGCTTAAAGAAAGTTATTGAGCCACAATTAATTAAAATAGATAGCTTGAACATTTTATGTTTATACCAAAATGTTCTACAGTTGGTCAATTACCACTGTGTTCATTTCCAAAATAAAAAATAATAAATTTTGGCCCTCCCTGGTGGTGCAGCGGGTTAAAGCACAGCACTGAGAAGCTAAAAGCCAGTTCATGAGTTCGATCCCTGTGCTGGAGGTGATCCACATGGCCCGGCAGACCTCTCCTAAACCGCCCCCTGCTCCCCTCAGTAGTGTAATTGGTCATTCAGCCTGTTCTGCTCCCCACTCTGTCTCTGGTGAATCCTCTCATTGTCTCTGTACCTCTAGCCTAGACCCCAGTTCTATATGCATTAATAAATAAATCTTAAAAAAGAAAAAGTAGATAGAAGAAACTGGATATAAAAACTCGTCATAATATATAATTTTCAATTATAAATATTAGTAGATATTATAGAATTTTAATGATAAGACAAAATGCAAGTCTGTAATTAACACAACTGATCTTGATTTATTTTCTCCCTCTTTTTGGATTTTCTCCTCTTTTTGTTCTTAACTGAAATGAAAACTTTATTAAATTATTCTATGCTGGAAACTAGACTTAGTTTATGCAAAGAATGTTTTCCATTTTGAACAAATGAATGCTTCCATTTTAGAGAAAGTTAGACACTAAGAATAAATTGTTGTTTCTGAATATACTATCTTAAATGTTTTTTATTATCAATATTTTGAAGATGAAAAAAGACATAGTGAATCATATAATAGACATATAACTGTACCCTATTCAGCATCAGAAATATGTCATTTTGCAATACTGAGTTCAGATTTGTATATAATAAAGTATATCATTACAGAATGAAATATCATTTCCTCATTCCTCATCATATTTTCATTGTAATAAGGAAATAGTGCTTATGATTTTTTTATGTATTTTTAAAGATTTATTTATTTATGCATACAGAACCAAGATATAGGTCAGAATTGCAGGGGTGATGAAAGGGTTCACCAGAGACAGAATATGGAGCAAACAGGCAGATTGACGAAGTATACTGGTGAGGGAAGCAGTATGCAAGACAGGAGAAACACGCTGTGCCATGTGGGTCCAATCCTTGGCCTGGGACCGAACTCGTGCTGAAACTGCAGCTAGCTTCATACTGTTGCAATTTAACCCATTGTGCCACCAGGGAGGCCCTATTTCATTATGCTTTTTGCATTATCATTGCAAACATATGTATCAACAAACTTCTTTGGCATATTTCAAAATACAGTCACATGGGGTGTATCTTCCTGAAAACTTGCTTTCTCGCCTAAGTGCTTTTGTGATTTGCTCACATTAATTTAGTGTTTACATTCACTTCTCTTTACTGCTTCATATTATCCCTTATAGAAAAATACCATAAACAGTGTCAATTTTGCACAATTTTTTCTACATTTATTAACAGAAATACAAGGAATATCTTTGTACATATGAGAATTTCTGTAGTATATCTACTTATATTTTGGAATGGTTGAGTTAAAAGTATAGGTATATTCAACATTTTGTTGTTGTTGTTAAAGATTTATTTGATTTATTTTTGTATGTAAGAACTGGAGTCTAGGCCAGAGGTGCAGGGGTGATAGGTTTCACCAGAGACAGAGTGGGAAGCAGAACAGGCAGATCTACTGACAGACACAGCTGAGGGGAGCAGGAGGTGACACAGGAGATGTTTGCTGTGTCATGTGGATCAGCTCCCTGCCCGGGATCAAACTCAAGCCACAGTGACTAGTGATAGCTTGATAGCTCTGAGACTAATTTCTATACCACCAGGGAGGCCTATTCAACATTAGTTTACATGCCTAGTAGTAAAGTAATAGAATTCCATAATCCTGTAACTTTGCCGTCAATGTCAAACATTTAAATTTCTGCCCACTCCAAAATTTAAACAGCTGAATTAAATTTTTCAGGCTACACTTGACTTGATGATGTTTTTATACAAATCATGATTATTCCTTTATTTATTTACACCTGTCTGCTTGCATTATTCACCCAAATTATATTTTCTAAGATTTCTATTTCTAGTGTGTTTTTATTATTTGTCCTGGATATTAAACTTGGTCAGTTATTTGTTTTGTGAATAGCTTATTCAATTAGTAACTAATATGTTTTATTTTTCAGTTTTGATGTGTAATTTTTTTCTGATAATAACTGGCATGTTAACATTTTAATCTTTCCATGATTAAGTTAAACTTGTCCACTTAATGTCACTAAATTTAACATATTGATAGTATTGAAACCAAAAGACAGAAATGAAATAATTTTACATGCCAATTAAAAGCATGAATATTAAGCTTAACATAAGTAGGGTCTTCCCAGGTGAAGATATTGCAATAATCAAGATGTAAGGAGTTTATGTATGAATGCAAGGGAGTGATCTTGATTGTAAATTTCTCCCCAACACCCAAAGCAGAGCTGGATAGTACTTTTTTGCCAAGTGAATATATTTTGAAGACTACCATGAAGTCCAAGCTAAATGAAGTAGGGAGACAAAGCACCAAGAGAATGGGTGATCACAAAATTGTGTCTTGCCAAAGTATTTAAAGTTCTGGTTGGATCCAAAAAGTGCCAGTTGGATGGACTAGAGAGGCAAGATTTGGTGATTAGAAGTTAGGATGTGTGGACAGTGTGGAAGGGCTGCTATTTACTAAAATAAAGTAAATAGAAGTGACTGAAGGAAGAGTGGAGGATGGGATCTGAGGAGAAGTCAAGGGAACAATGAACATTCTCTGTAGAATTGTCTACATTAAAGTTACAACTCCAAATTTTTCCTATTCCAAAATGTAAAGTTGTTTTTTTTTTCTTAAATGCTATTAGTTTCATAAAATATTTTTATGGACTTTTATGTCATTCCACCATTAGTTCTAGATATATGATCGAGTCTCTCATAGCCTCTGGTTGTTCAGCTGCTATCATGTACCATATATTATCTATGTGTGTGTGTGTTTTAAGTTATACAGATATTCTTCTTGTTCTTCTGGAAGAACTATCCACCTTCAGGCATTTTATTATTTATTTGTCCACATATATATTTGTTATGTACAATTTCTCTGCATTATGTGCTGTTCTAAGTATTTGGGATATACTTGGGAACATAACAAATATATCTGCCCTTATAAGAGCTTTAATTATTTTTTGGAGGTGAGAAAGAAAATAAAACATATAACTGGTTATCTGATAATGCTAAAGAAAAAGATAGACCAGGAAAGAGAATGTGAAATACTTTATATATACCTAGTAGCCTTAGCCTTTTAGAGACGGTTAGACACTGTACTAAGATTTTTTTTTAAGATTTATTTATTTATACATACAAAAACTGGGGTATAGGTCAGAGGTGCAGGGGGTGAGAGGATTCACCAGAGAAAGAGTAAGGAAAAGAACAGGCAGATCAGATCTACTGAAATACACTGCTGAGGGTAGCAGTGGGCAGGTCAGGAGAGACCTGTCACACCATGTGGGTCACCTTCCTGGCCGGAGATCGAACTTGTGCTGCAGTGACTATGGATAGCTTCATAGTGCCGCACTTTAACTTGTTGTGCCATCAGGCCCAAGATTTTTTATGCTAAATTTTCCTTTCTTTATTTTTAACTTATGGGGAGCCTCAAAAAGTTGAAGTGGTTGCAAAGAATGAGTGCTGAGGGACCAAGAGAAATGTCATGATTCCCAGTAATGGGTAGCAATTCTCCTGCATCTCTCCTATTCCAGCCAGTGTTTATAAAAATGTGTGAGTCTGAGGGGAGCTTGGGACTGAGCTCTGACAGATCAGCTGCTTCCCGATGTGGGAGTCACGGTCAGTGCAGGCAACTGAGGTACCTGTGTGCTGGTAAGCCTGGTGTCTCTAGCTGGTGGCCCAGAAAGAGAAGGCTGGTCGGACCCTCTCTGGTGGTGCAATGGTTGAAGTGCAGCACTAGAAATCTGGCTGCAGCTGCTTTTATTTGAGTTCAATCCCCCACCAGGGAGGACCCACATGGTGCATCAGACCTCTCTTGTCTCTCCTGACTGTGTCAATGTGCCTGTTCTGCTCCCCACTCTGTCTCTGGTGAATCCTCTCATCACTCCTGCACCTCTGGCCTGTATCAAGTTCTGTATTCATAAATAAATAAAATCTTTAAAAATATATAACAATTTAAAAACAAGAAAGAAGAGGGCTGATCTAGGCTTTGCCAAGAGGAAGTCAATGACTGCTGTGAATCCTTACATCCTCCACAGTCTGAACCAGAACATAAGCAACTACACACACATACACACACACAGTCATTCACTAAAAAAAAAAAAAAAACACATTTTGATGATGGTTTCTATATATGGCCTGTGTAGCTATACCATCTGGATTTATATAAGTACACTCTAGACATTCTAATAGTAGTGAAATCACCCAAGACTTCCATATCTATATGTTATCCCTGTCATTAAGTGATATAGGAAGGTATATGTCGGGCCCTCCCTGGTGATGCAACAGATTAGGATTCAGCACTGCAAGCCAGCCACAGTCACTTCAGTGGAAGTTCAATCCCAACCCTGGAGGTGATCCACATGGCACAGCAGATCTCTCCTGTCTTGACCGCTGCTCCCCTCAGCAGTGTACTTCCTCAGTCTGGCTGTTCTGCGCACCCCCTCCACTGTGTCTCTGGTGAATCCACTCCCCACCCCTAAACCTCTGGCCTGTATAAATCTTAAAAAAAAAAGTATATATCTATATCTATAGCTATACCTATATCTATATAAACTATCTATAGGTATACATTTCTATGTATTTATGTGTAGATATGTGTGTGTATTTGTGTATATTTGTCTTTTATTTTCCACTGAATTCTTAAAAATAGCTATAAATTTGATATTGGAATATTTCATTTCGGTGAATTAGATTGTGTTACCTTATCCCTTATCACTTTTCTTTAGGTTCCCCAGTCCAAAACCACTTTTTTTTTTTTAATCAAGGTATTGTAGAGCATGGAGATCTATTGGTAGCCAGCCTGCTTAGTCCTTGATTAAAAAACTTTGTCTGTGTGCTCACAGACTGAGACCAGAAGGTTGCTTGAAGCCACAGCCAGGATGGTGCTGAGTTTTATTTTTAGCTTCTTTCAAAGTTGGGGAGTTTCACTCTAGGTCCTAGCTTCAAGAACTTTCTATTCCTGAACCTTATCTTTTGAGAGCCTTTAAATCCCTTTCACTCTGTGGAAACAAACTTCAGACCTGTAGTCAAGTAGGCCCACAACTATGGGACCATTCTCCACTGCATTATCTGTTTCTTCTCTGCTGATTTTATTTAGGTGAGAAGTTTGTATGTTGGATTTTTTCTATTATATTTTATTATTATTATTTACATTTGCAACAATTATATTCAGTCAATATTTGAACCCATGTTCCATTTTTCCTGAAAACTCTGTTATATCTGAATTAGTTTTTCCCAATAAAATATCTGTTTGTTAGTAAATATGAAATGTAATACAACCAAATAACTGCTCAATTAACCATATTGGCATTTGCAAGAAAAATATTTTTGGACATTTGCTATTGGTTATTAAAATAAAATTTTATTTCTTCCTAATGATAATAGGTAGATAACAGATAACATTTTTTAGTTATAGCTTATGATTTTTACTTAAGTAGTGAGGTGGACCAGCTAATCAGATACATACACAGTGTTAACAGAACTTTACAACACAGAAAATATTGACATATCTATTATAGAAATTGATAAATCCCAAATGAGTATATAATTTAATGAGTTTTAAATATGGAGCATTTCAATGCATATGGGAAGCATAAGTTCCATGTAAGGGAATGTGAGAGAGATAGCCTTACCACATAAATTAGATTTGGAATGGGGAGGTTTGCATAGGGACACCTCAGACAGAGAGCCATAGAACAGAAGTCCAACGTGGGAAAATTTGTAAATATTCATGAGACACTTTACATTTTCCTGAGAGAAGAAAATAAGCATGGATAGGCAGAGATTAGAACACATTTCTGTGTGTAGAAACGCATGCTTCTTTTCTGGCTGAGGCACCCTGTTACCAGAGATCACCCTTCCTTCTGTGGGAGTTAATTCTCTGACCTGTCTTTATCTGCCAGTTCAAGGTCTGACACTATAATAAAAATTCCCTGAATGGGTTTCTTGGCTTATTTGATTCTTACACAATTCATCCTTTTTCAATCCCCAACTCTGATTTAAGAATTTTATGTCACATTATCTTCACTTGTTTTCATGTTGTTTTGCAAATTATCATCTACTTATTTTATAGCTGTACGTCTAATCTCCTCCAAATAAATTGCAAGCTCTTAAAAATCAGCACAGACACTTACCACTACCCTGGAACTTCCTCTATACATATTCAGTGTTTTGAACAAAATGCTGTAATTAATAATTTATGTGTTTAGAAGAACATATGTTAGGAAAAATAATCCACATTCTAGGTTTCTTTTTTGTTATTTCTTCCTCAGTTTTTCTCTATTTCTATGTATCTGATGTCACTGGGACTCTACTACTGCATTTTGCTTGAACATATAAAGCTATTTATATTCATACTTAAACACATACACAAATATGTATATAACCTATTAAAACATTCCTTCAACAGTACTAAAAGGGGTAATGTCAACTTTTTAACAGAATCAAACTATAATTTATTTATTTATTTGTAAGGTACAGACCATGTGTTAGGATGCTAGAAAAATAGGGTGTCCTAAAAACCATCAATACAGTACTTTTATATATGTATAAAAGGTAACAAAAGTATGCCTAAGAGAGTATTTGTGTCTATGTGCCGTCAGTCACCTTCCTCCTTTTATTAGCCTCAGATAGAAAATAAACAAGAAGACTGACAGCTTCGTGTCCTTTGCCATTTTGTGTCAGCATCACAGACAAGAGGGTATTATGTCATCACTCAAAACTGTCACATTTGGTATGGTCTTCTATTTGTCTTAAAGACTGTTTGCCTTATAATCCTCGTAAATAAGTTCACAAACCCCTCATTGATTACATATTATTTCATTGTGAAAATATATTTTCAGAACTAATGTCCTCTTACCGCAGATAAAAGCTTTTATTCTGCTGCCAAAATCTAGACTAATAGTAGTGTTTTGTTGTAAAGAAATATTTCTTAAATGAATGAATGAATGAATGAGTGAATATGATATGTGGATTTTCTTTTTAAAAATACAGTGACACTGATGAATTTTACCTCTGTGTAACATGTAAATTAAATATACTGAATTTAAATATTTTAACATGAACTATTTAACATGTTCACATTTAGCACAAATTCATGAACTATTTACTGCTACAAGAGATATTTTTAAACATTTTAAATTATATTTTATGGGGCATCAGTAATTTCTCTAAGTAATGTATGTTTAATCAGAAAATTGACATGTGAAATGAAATCATGATAAAAATGATGAAGTAGCAAGTAGAAGACTGATTTATTAGATTAATATGAATTAATGTCCACAAGATTAATATGACATCCATTTACTTTTAATCTTTGTTTCATGGGTCTTCACCTATTTCCACATTGTATTTTCTTCACAGTAATATTTTATGTTTTTTTATTGCAGAAAAGTAAAACATGAAGAGATTCATTACTACTTTTAGTAATCAATTTCAGTAACAAGAAGGGATTAAAAACATAATTTATCACTTATTTTCCATCTTCTAAAGTTTTCATGCTTCAAAATAGATATATTGTAACAGTGCAAAGAAGTAGGGAAAGAAAACCTCTCAGATGCCAACATTCCACTAGATGCTTTTCCTATTATATCATAAGATCAATAGCACACTGAACACTTAATTTTATATTCCTCAGTTTTTAGTTAGGGTTATATAATTTCCCTGTGTCAAAACTCTTCATACTTATAATACAAAGACTTTTTAATATTCCATCAAGTTTATATTCTAATATTGAAAGGAAGTTTATTTTTGTGTTTTTGTTATAAATATTTGTGATCATTTTTTCTTATGCATAAATCTGGTGAAAATGCAATGAATTGCAGTAGAAGGGAGAGACCATGCCAATTGTACTCCTAACAGAGATGGTTCTTTGATTTTCTTCCTTTCTGCAGTAACATATTTTCAAATGATTTTCTTGCTAAATAGGTGTTTGTTTGTTTGTTTTCTAAGAACTTTCTCTTTTTTCTGTGGCAAAATCATGTAGAGATAAATTGGTTGATTGTAAAATGTTTATCTTATAAACTTTCATTCTCAAAATTGTGATGACAATTTTCCTTTTAGTTAAGGTTTTAATATTTTTAGAATGAAAATACAGATTAATTTAAGTCATAGTAATTATTCTAATGTGTCTTTAGTTACATATTCTCTTGTGTTATTTTTCTCAGTAATTTCTATGTGTGTTTTTCTTTTGTGTTTGTATTATGCTTTGTCCTCACTGAGAGATTTTAAGTTGGTTATCTACATCAGTGTTTCCATTTCACTACATTTCTGTGGTTTTGACACTTTGGCAGATGTTTTTACTTTGTGCTTGAATTCTTTTGTATTTTTTTTAAATTTATTTATTTATTTGTGCATACAGAACTGGGGTACAGGCCAGAGGCTCAGGGGCGGTGAGAGGCTTCACCAGAGACAGAGTGG
>NW_004567104.1:53944465-53950947 GCF_000260355.1 Condylura cristata | reverse complement strand
ATATATTTACAGTGGTATATAAGTCTGAAGTATTTCAATGGAATATACATCTGACATGGAATAAAACTTTAGAAAACATCATTTACTACTCCCCAAAATATGGTCACTTCTTGTCTATAGAACTAATTTAGATGTATAAGAACAGTTATTAAGCAATAAAAGCACTATATAGTGCTATATGTGTGTGTGTGTGTATGTGTGTATATATATATATATGGATACACACACACACACACACACACATAAAATGATTTAACTTACATTTCATTAAATCAAGTTATAGGGTTTCACTCCAAGGTTGAGACATACCGACCTTCATTGGGATATTTACTATCTCTGGGATTTAAATGTGGAGTGGAGAACACTTTTATTTATTTATTTATTTGCTTATTTATTTTGTAGAAACTAGTCATAGTAGCCTGACTCATCCTTTAAGTGATGAGATCTACCCAGTTATAATGTATGATGACATTCAGTAAGTGAACATAACTCCCAATTCCCTTCTTATTCTACAGCTGAATGGTAGATAAATCTGTTAGCTTCCAGCACAATCCCAATTTTATCTTGTTTAATCACAAGTGTTCCCATAGACCTAAGATGTTATCTCAACTGTTCCATTTTTTTCTGGGATCTCAGACACAAATAAATGTTCAGGGTCACAGCAATCCTCATGGTACATTGCTACCAAATTTCTCCCCATTTCTATATCCTGACAACATGTCACTTATGAAATCTAAACTCCTAGTGTACAATGTACTGCTGCCACTTCCAGATCTAATTTAGATAGCAGATTATTGCTTTTATTTTGCCTAACTTTATTATAACAGAAGAACTCCGAATCTCCGTGGAAACAAAATTCTGGTTACTTCAAATACAGCACTATTCAGTACCTTTTTGCTTAATAAATGCCCTTGTAATTCTAAATTAGTTCCAGAGACAAGAAGTCACCACTTTTGGTGAATAGAACACACTAGTTTTTAAAGCTTATTTCCATATCAGACTTATATTCCACTGGAAACCATTAGGAATTTCCTTACTGTCTTTCAGCAATTTAATTAATTTTTTTTTTTTTTTTGGTTCAGTAAAGAAATTCCAGAAAGTCCATCTTAGGACCATTCTAAGAGTGTTAAAGAATACACACAAAGGATATGCAATTTTGTAGTAGTTTACTTCTAAAGCATTTATTTTTTCTTATCCTCCCCTATTTTGGAAGGTTATTTTATATACTCTCTTCTTTCATATGGACATCATTATTTCAGTGAAAGCTCCCTGAGAGTCAGGATCTTCTCTGCACTGCAGGCTGTCATTGCACTCCCTTAGTATCCAAGGCCAAGTCAAGCTCAAAGCCTGTAAGTCCAAATCTCAGAACTTCCTCTGAAAGCAGTGGAGTCAACAAGAACAGGGAACTTTGAAGCAGTGCATGTCACACTAGGATCTCCCTCCTGAGAATTAGCGATAGTGTGTGTTCAGTGCTTTCTCTCTGGGTTTCAGAAAGCACCTCCACAGTATATCTCATTTCAACACAGTTACAAAGTAGGAATTCAAGGTAACTGCTGAACTATTACACTTAATGCAATAGGACATATTGTGTTCTTTTATTACAGATTTCCCATGATGTGTCTAATATAATGTATGTTTCCTATCTTTTAGTACATTTTAGAATATTATTTTTGTGTATTAATGACACCGTCCTACTCATTCCTAAAAGGCTTTTACCAAATTAACTTTCAGCAGTTACATCGAATATGTCCAGGACTCCCAAGCTACAATATTTTAGTTGTACATTTGTTTTTGTATTATTTTGTCTTAAATTTTCTCTCTTATTTATTCATATAACTGAGTACATATAATGTATACATATGTATACATATGTAGCATATGTATAATATAAATAAAAATGCATACACTATATATATAATATAAATGTGAAGACTGCAATTTTATATTTTAGTTGTATATGTTAAAATATGCTGTCTCTTATTTTTTATTCTTGTATCTGAATGCATTATAAGAAATCAGTATACTATGCTCACATATTCAGATATAGCATGTTTCTTTAAAAAAATATATACATCGGGCCCTCCCTGGTGGCACAGTGGGTTAAGGCACAGCACTAAGAGGCTGAAGCCACTTCAGCATGAGTTCGATCCCTGCCCCGGAGGTGACCACATGGCCCAGCAGACCTCTCCTGACCCGCCCTATTTAGTATATGGAATTTCTTCGTTGTGGTAACATTTATTTACAACATTGCATATGACTCAGACATACAGTGTGATATAGTAACATACACCTGAAACGCGTGATACCCTTCTTTTTATAGACACAGAATTTATCTGTCATTTGCTAAAACTTATTAAAAGTAAACGTGACTTGCAAGCATTTTTTGCACTTTGTCAAACTTCTAAAAGTTGGCATACTACAATGTGAATTCATTTATTTAAGAAAGTTTATATAACTGAGATAAAGGAGAACTAAATTATATAAAAACATTTAAACAATTTAATTTTAGAATGTAGGATGCAACTGTCATTTTATCCATGCATTTGTATATTTTCTTGTTCATTCACTCTTTTATCCAATGGAAAGTATTGGAATTACACCCAAAGCACTATACTAATTGCTATGGGTAGAAGGGAGCCATTTTATTTATGGCTGAATGCTTCAGGAAATTACCAAGTAATGAGATAAATGTTATATATCTGCATATAAATAATGATCAAGGTAGTAGTCACCTTTAATCTCTCATTAGCTCAACAAATGATTACTGAACCTCGCATATATTCCTATAGAAGCCTAAAGGAAGTTGTTAATGTGCTTGGTGATAGGCCACATGGAAGAATTTGTCAAGAAAAAGATATGCTAATTAGCTTAAATGATAAGTATAACCTGGGGACATACAGAAAGAATATAAGAAAGAGGCATGGATACATATTATTAAATGCATATTGCATATGTATTTCTAATTGTTATACTAAGACGGGATGGAGAGATTGATTAGAAAAATAAACATTTTACGGATCTTTAAGACCTCCTATTACATGCCAAAGCATTGTGATGTTATCCTATGGAAGGGATGATACTGTAGGGATATGTGTGTATTATGTGCTTTATTTTCAAAGTTTTAGGAATTTAATAGAGTGAAAGGGTGAAAGCGTTTCCATCACCACAGATCATAAGAAAATACCTTAGCAAAAGAAGACTTCAGCAAAGACAGACTTGAAAGTAAAACTGCCATGCAATTTGTATGTAAACATCTTAACAAATTTATATTGCCAAGTGTATTAATTTTTAGTACATGTTAAGTTTAGTGATATTTTGCGTTTTTTTTTAAGTTTCATAATAACGTATTACAAATATAGGAATAAGTAGTAAATTTTTGTCTTCTATACATTTTTTTAAAGAATTATTTATTTGTGCATACAGAACTGGGGTACAGGCCAGAGACTCAGGGGCGGCGAGAGGCTTCACCAGAGACGGAGTGGGGAGCAGAATAGGCAGATGGAAGAAATACACTGCTGAGGGGAGCAGGGGGCAGGTCAGGAGAGGTCTGCAGCTCCATGTGGTCACCTCCAGGGCAGGCGGGGATTGAACTCATGCGGAAGTGGCTTTAGCTTCTTAGTGCAGTGCTTTAACCCACTGCGCCACCAGGGATGGCCTGTCTTCTATACGTTTGAAGTAAGAAATGCTGGAGTTTTAAAAATGGAAATACAATCACTGGAAAAATACCCTTCAAATAGTGGCACAATTCCCAGATTTATTACTTGGGTTCTAGCTGCATTTCTATTCTAAAACTCCATTTACTATGGTCTCAGTAAAAATTCAGTCCAAGCTGAAACTTGGTATACCAAATATCAGGTCTGAAGCAACGGTTGTTTTTACCAATTTTCCAGAAGATTGATTTAGATTGTTTTATGTTGTATGACTGTAAAAGAACAAAATAGAAAAGAATCCACTAACTTGATGTTTTATTCTGTTATGTGTTAACTCCTTTAAATCTGGAAATCCATATATCTGTTACAAACAGCTTATGTCGACTGTAACCAGTATAAGAGTATACTATTAGTAAATAAAATACTTAGGTGATTAATCAAATAAAGAACACCTTTATAAGAGTGGCTAGATTTCCTTCTTCATCATGGCAATTTTCCAATAAATAGTGATATATTTTGACAGCATATAAGTCAATATACCAGTTGTAAAGTCTCAGAGATGTTAAGCCTTTTTACCTGTAGTCCATTTGAAGCTATAGCAAAGCTTATACTTGTTTTTCCTTTTTTATTTGCTAGGGTGGGTATTTAATTAGCAGAACAATCAATTTGATATACCAAAAGCACAACTGACCCACTAAAACTTTAATCCCCTGCTTAGATTGTTACCCTTGGACACAGAAATTTCACTGAAAACACAGAATAACATGAGTCAATTTGGTTGGTAATCAGTTCTAGAGAAACAAGTGGTAGTCAAAGTAAAGTGGGCAGTTAGCACAAGCGCAGATCTGTTGCAGACTTTGGGAAACAAAGCTGAGTGCTGATCTGGACAACCTTAAAACAACGAAGTCAGAATCATGCGAAGAAATCTGTCATCAGACAGCAGGCAGCAAAATAAAACTGGATATTGAATCAAACGTGGGCAGCATTTTTGCGTTTCATCTCTTCTCAAAGGCTGAACATGATTTACTATACCAACACATTTAAGATCTATATAGAAGGCAAGTGGGACACCTGGATGTTGGGGATGTGAGCTGAGGAAAGGAGGATGATACTGAAGCTGAATGTATGGTCTTTGAAAGTCCATCACATCAGCTTGACAAATCAGAAATTGGATATTAATTGTATAAGAACTTTAAACATATGCAGTGGTTTCTTTGGTTGAAATCCTATGTGTGTAGGGCGGTATGCGTGGGATATTTCTATTTGCTTGACTTTGAAAATTTAACTAGCTTGATGACACCTGCAGTGATGTCTATCATGTTAACGTAGGCTAATTTTTTTAGTACTTGTCTACAAAACTTAATGATGAAATCACATTCAGTGTGTAATATTAAGTTAATATATGGGATTTTTTAAAATGATGTAAATATGAACAATTATAGAATGCTCTATGTAAAAGATTAATGATCCTCATGTTAAACTTACTCCATTAACTTATTAATGGTCATCTGTATGTATCATGAGATGTGTGAGGTCTTGTGGGAAATACAAAGAAATCTGACAAAATCCTGATAGGGAGAAGTTTTATGTCAAATGCAAATGTAAAATGCAAAAGAACAAGCATTTGCTGCATTTAATACTCTTGAAAGTGATTGCACAATGAAGTATTTTTTTCAGTAATAACTTAAATATACCTTAATATGTCCCAATAAAATTATTACTTATTTAAAGATATTTAAAAATATTTCTTCAAGAAGAATGTCATTTTTACAACTATTACAACAATTAAGGAAGGAACATTATGAATTCAAGTACAAATTGAATCAGTTTGCATCCTAAATTGATCAGGCTCTTAGATAAATAATGTCAGATACATTCAATTGTACTATTTTTATTAAGTTAATCTGGTTTAAAACTAATTAATATGCAACATATTGACTATGCCAGTAACTTCTGTTAGACATGATTATAAAATGTGACTAAAACACTTCAGTAATTGTTTTAGGATTTTAATTTTACTCAGCATGAATTCCAAATATGCATTTGTATGATTGATGAACCACTTACCAGCAGTATATTGGGCAAATAATTTTTATCCAGAGTTAACTACTATTTAATAGACTCTTACTCATTGGTCAGCGCTTCTTATTTGAAGCTGAGATTAAACCCTACAGAGCTCAGAGTTTTGAAGCGTTAAATCACCTCACCAGTGGGTAGCAGGCACCTAGTGGCTGGTGAAGCGTAACCTCAGAGCAACCTATTTCAACCTGTTAGCTTATTTTTAATCTCTAACATGTGTGAGAAGTGTCTCTTTTTGTTCCTGTATTACACATGCTCCCTTCTCTCCAGTTACTCCTAAGACCAATGATCCCTTCTTCTCTTAAATTATTCCTAAGGTAAAGTCTTGTGAAAGTCAATTATTTGAGTTTTGTATTTTCTATTAAATTTTTAGATCTGTTTAGATCAGCATTCTTCAACCTTCCCTCCAAATGATCAATATTCTATGTTCTCAAATAAAAAAAATAAATTGAATTTACTTCAACTAACAATATGACACCTCTTCATTTGGGGCCTGTGTATATTTGGCACTTGGTATGTAGAAAAGTCAAATGATATGCATAGTTTCTGATTCACTACTACCTTCCTCTTCATTTGGAAACTATAAGGTAATGTGACAAAAGCTTCAGAGAGCACAGTCTGTATTTCACATTGCTTTGCTGTGAACTATCACAGTTAAAAAAATGTAGCATGATGTTCCCAGCTCGTTTACGCTCAGTGGTGTCTAAAGGGAACACTTTCTTTTTTTTTTTTTTTTTTTTTTTGATTTTTTTT
>NW_004567104.1:53937843-53944365 GCF_000260355.1 Condylura cristata | reverse complement strand
ACTATAAGGTAATGTGACAAAAGCTTCAGAGAGCACAGTCTGTATTTCACATTGCTTTGCTGTGAACTATCACAGTTAAAAAAATGTAGCATGATCTTCCCAGCTCCTTTATGTTGATTCTTGTTTAAAGGCAACACTGTCTTTTTTGGTTTTTTTTTTTTTTTTTTTTTGACTTCTCTCCCCTAGGGTATCCTGTGGAGCTATACTGAACAGCACTTCCAAGCTCAGTTATTTTACACTCTGTTCTTGTCATATACAGAGACTGGTTCTCAGCTTCAGTTCAGTAGCCATTCACTGAATTGTGCAGGGTGCTGAGACGAACAAGACAAGGATCCTCCTCATGGAATCCCATGAGTTACAGAGCACCCCTTTTTGCTACTCAAGATTTTCTTTCATTCTCTCATACTTGAAAGCCTATGGTAAAGCAAACTGAAAATGACATCATAAGCATTTACATATTTGATTAACATTGTGGGTGTAAGATATGTTTAAAATATTCAGTTCACCAAAAATCTCCTTAGTACAGCTTTTATTTTGGAAAATGAATTATGAAGGAAATAAATTTCAACAACAAAAAATTGCCGTTATAATTTTGTCAGTTTATTGGTTCTTGATGCTATGTCTTGAGATTTTAAATATAACTATATATTTCTGTTCTCTAGTGCTTAGCCATCTCCTTTATATTTCATACAGTCATTACCTCTGCCTAACACTCAGCAGATTGAGATACAACAGTAAATAAATGACTTGCCTAGCTCATCTGATTAGTTGATAACAGCATACATTAAAATGTAGATATACTGCTTTTCAGGATAAAATTTTTAGTGAACAGAATTGGGACATTTGAGACACTAAAATATTTAGACTCTCTTCATGGAAGTAAATACAAACCCTTTAAGATTTGTGTCCAGGCAGTTTGCACACCATGTGATATTATAGTGTCCTCATCATAATTCAAATTTGATTTATTAATCAAGATTCATTATCAATAGGAAACCTGACCTCATACAAATTCCTAGAGCCTGTCTGTTGGTTCCCAATGATTTATAATTTAAAGTTTTATACTTAATAAACCTTTTTTATATGTATTAAAGTATATACTGAGTAATTCAGTTTGACTTCTGTCATATTACATAGCTTTGATACAGTAGTCTGACCAAAAAAACAGTTAAATTTCGTTTGCCAAGAGTCACTAGAAATTGTAAGCTCTATCTTTCTGCCAGTGGGGCCTATGTTAAAAGAAATGAAATTGATCACAGGGGGTGAGTAACATGTTTTACCCATGGAATATCATGGCAGGAGCCTGATTTTTTTTCCCTTCTGGTTACCACTTTTTCTAAAAATCTGAGAAATATGTGATAAATATGTTTTAAAATAAATCATAGCTTTGAAAAGTGGTTGATATGGCATGAGTTCCTATTGGGAAAGAACAAATCTGTGTCCCACTGTTTTCCTCTAACAACTGAACAAACCATATATACTAAAAGCATATAGGAGACAGAGTGTGAAACAGGCATCTTTTTATAATGTGAGCTGTATCCTAATGGATTCATGATAATAATCATAGTCAGGCTTCTCTTATTTTTTTATATTCAGTAAAAATAACTTCAAATTTCCATAAGTATGTATCTGCATGAATTTAGAATTAAAAAAAGAATGAGAGCATGGGGACTATAATCATTAAGGTAAGTATTATTCAAATATAGGGGACGATGAGTTAATAAAAGATATTTAAAATTAGGAAATTTTAGAATGTACCTAAGTATTATATGTTTCATAATTACCTGCTTCTCTCGTAATAACATACATGGAAGTTACAGGCACTTTAAGAATATGTGACACTTTGTGTTCCTCCTTGTGCTCTGTGGCAAATGTGTACATTGAATTTTAAGCCTTGATAGCCTAATCATTTCCCCTATCTAATCAAATGTGAAATTTTTAACTAAATTTTACCATAGAATCATGCCCAATTTTAAGAAATAATACAGAAATTATGCTTTTAGACTTTAACCAATAACACCTTGCAAAGATAGCACAAACTGCAAATTGACACTGATAGAGTCACCAATCTTAACTGGATTTCACTAGTCTTAGGTTCATGTATCCATCACCACAATCAAGGCATAGAAGAGTTGCATCACCAAAAGAATCTCTCGTGATGTTCTTTTATAGCCATTTCCATATCTGCCCCACTAGCATCACCTCTTACTGTCCTTAACCCTTGATAACAACTCTCTTTTCATCTCGATAATTTTGGTATTCCAAGACACTATATTAATGCATTTGGCCTTATTTTATAGAATTTTTGTGTTTGTTATTTTATATAACCTTAGTATTTGTGTCTGCTATTGAAATATACATATGTGACTCATCAGAATCTATTAGAAACACTGGAAATCATACTTCCTTTAACTTCCTTTGCCCTGCCCACATTTTCCCAAGTATTCCTTTTATATCCATTGAACACAGTATCGGTTGATGTTATTAGCTGATGTTATACTGGAACCAAGGATGAATATCTTATCATCACACAGGTCCTGAGACTTGTCCCTACCTCATTGCCTCCCTCCCTCCTTTCTCCCTTCTCTCATTCCACTCAGTTTTCTTTCTTTTTTTTAAAATCCAATTTCTGCCTTTGTTCAGACTGAGTAAATTCTATTGTTTTGTCCTTAAGGTCACAAATTCTGCCCTCCTGAGCATGATTCAGTAATTACAATGGTTTTTTAGTTTTGGTATTGTATTTTTGACTTCTAGAAACTCATTTTTTTTTAATGAAACAGCATTGCATTATACCATAAGTTTTCAGTGTGTGTCATTGAGAATCATCATATATACTACATTAAGTTCACTGCTGAGAGTATAGTTCTGTCCTTCACCATATGGTTGTCTATTTGACCCATTTCCATCTTCCCTTTTGCTAACCACTAATTATAGTCCAAAAATTTATTTCTGTATTGCTTAGTTCATTTGTCTGTTTTCTTTATATATCATGTGTGACTTATAATAATGTTTGTCTTTCTCTGGCTATTTTTGCTAAACATAACACTCCAGGTCCATTAAAGTTACTGCAGATAATAGGATTTTATCATTTTTATAGATCAATAGTATTCCATTCTATAACACATTTTTTTTTTATTCATTCATTAATCACTGGGTATCTAGGCTTCCAGTTCTTGGTGATTATAAATAATGATATAATAAATGTGAGGTATATTTATCCCTTTCAGTTTTTTTTTTAAACCTGGTAAATACCCATAAGTGGGATAAATAGATCATATAGAATTTCTATTTGTCATTTTTTGGCGGAATCTACATACTGCTTACCATAATAGTTCTAGAATGTTTATATTCTAATGAGTAGTGTATAAAGGTTTCTTCTCTTTACATCATTTTTTTTAATATCTTTTCATGTGACCATTGAAAACCTATGTATGTTCTCTGGATAAGTGTCTATACAGTTCCTCTGCCAATTATTTGATTGGGTTGTTTTTTATTGTTGAATTTAATGAATTTTTGTATATTCTGGATATACATTGGATATTAGCCTCTTGTTGAAATTATTATATGCAAATACTGTCTACCATTCAGTAGGATTGTTTTTATGCACAATTCTTAACCTGTGCAGAAACTTTTAAGATTGCTATAGTCTATTTTGTTTAGTTTTTCTTTTGCTTTCCTTGTTATTGAAAATGAATCCTGATTTTGGTCTCAAAGACTGCTGTAAAGAAGCATACCACATATATTTTCTTGTATGTAACTTATTGTTTCAGGTCTGACATTCAACAACAGTCTTTTCATTATGTTTTTCTTGTTCAAGTTATGATTTTCCTGTTTTTGGGTATGACCAGTATGTTTGAGTTTTTGGGTCTACTCCTCTTATATCATGGACAGTTTGACTATTTTGTTAGGCGATGACTCTGGATCCTATTTAAATTTTCTATTATAATAGCAGTCATCCTTTATAGTTTATCAGGCAGTGCTACTTTACATTTTTGTGTTGTGGGTCTACCAACACTTTAATTATCAAAATTTCGCTGATACTATTTGGTTGGCTTGAATCATATTATTTCACTTGGGGTTTTGGTGATCTCCACTGTACCACCTAAGGGTGCAGTAGAACGTTCCAAGGTCAAGCTGTTTGTTGGCTAAGAGGGATAAGTGATTCTCTAGTTCAAGGAAGACTCACTTCTTTGGGTATTACTAGCAGGATCTTCACACTGTCCATGCTGCCCAGTTACCATTATTTCTAGGTTGAAAGGAAGAGTTTCTTGTCCAGTGTAGAAAGAGATTGTTCCTATGAACACTTGCAGCCAATGTTTCCACTTGATTGTTCTTCTGGGTGACCATTCTCCCCCTCTCCGAATTTATTAACAAGACTCTTATTTGAGATGCTATATTAGTGAGTCTCGTGAGATCACCTACTCTTTCTAGGTTGTAGTTAACAGAATCTAAGCCTGTACTGGCTTCCCTTTTGCTTGGGCAGTGACTGTGCTAGTACTCAGATCCTCATGACTCTAACCAATGTCCCTTTCTCTTTCAGCCTTTCAGAATGTTCTCTCAATTGCTTCTTGTTTAATTATAATTTATATTTTTACTCAGTGTGGTGTATATAATAATATTTAAATGTTTTTGGTTTTCCTCAAAATGGGTCACAAAGAATATATATCAGCAAGACTCATAGAGATCTTCTGTGAAAACAAGGGTACTGTGATGTTAAAGGTGGTTCGACCAAAGAATGTCTTCAAATATTATAAACATGGGCCCTTACTGGTGGTGCAGTGGGTTAGGATGCAGCACTGAAAGCTAGCTGCAGCTACCTCAATGCAAGTTCAATCCCCAGCCCCAGAGTGATCCACATGGCGTGGCAGACCTCCCTGACCTGCCCGCTGCTCCCCTCAGCAGTGTACTTTGTCGATCTGACTGTTCTGCACCCCACTCTGGCTCTGGTGAGGCTTCTCACCAACCCTGCACCGCTGGATTATACCCCAGTTCTGTATGAATATATAAATAAATCTTTTAAAAATATATATATAAACATTTAACACTTTACAGTAGAGGCACTAATAATAAGGGAAAATATAAGCAAATATCTGGGACCTCACAGGTGTCTTTCAGCTGAATGTCAACCCTGGTTTAAGTGAAGTTCAATATGTGTCTCCTGCAGAAAATCTTGTCTATGCTAATATTTATTATCCCTTTGTTGGAAGAATTCCAGTAGTTATAGCTTATCCAAATTTATCTGTCTATAGAAGCGAATTAATTTTATAGTTTTTCTTGGCACTAGTATTTAAGGAAAAACTGTGGAGAATAGACATTTTTATTATCATGAACAACTACCTCATCCAATGTTTTGTACTTGATGTAATTATTTAATTAAAAAGTTGTTTCTGAAAACATTAAGGATAATTTAATTCTAATTTTATATAAAAACATTTGATAAAATATTTCAATATAGTAAACCATCCTTTAAAACTATTTCAGGAAATAAGAGTTAGACACATGGCCAAAAAAAATGTTTAGTGTACTGTGCACAAAAACTTATTGTCTAATCACACTGACTTTTTTCTAATGGTTATATTTGTATTTTCAATATTTTCTCTTTTAGCTTTAAGGGACAATAGAATCGAACTTGTTCGGGCCTCCTGGCATGAATTGAGTATCAGTGTCAGCGATGTGTCTCTCTCTGATGAAGGACAATACACCTGTTCTTTATTTACAATGCCTGTCAAAACTTCCAAAGCCTATCTCACTGTTCTGGGTAAGTGCAAGGGACTAACACTATGTAATCACAAGCAGGAAGATGCATTTGCTACCACAATATGATTCACTAATAAATATACATGTTGATGATCAGCTTAATGGATGTTGTTTCTTCCTGACTATTTTAGGTTATCACAAAAAGTATTTAAAACATCACTTACTTTCCCCAATTTATAAATATATAAAGGGAGGATATAAAGATTCCAAGATCACACAACCCTTTTGTTTCCTTTTCAGCAGATTTCTGGTTTCTCACATAAAATCTTTGTATCAAATTATCTGTATATTTTACATCTAGTGATCCTTTCATAAAAGTGATAGAATAATGAACATAATGAATACAATATGTCTATAGGGTGTTCCTCCATTTTATATCAGTCACCTGATGGGAGCCTTCTCCAAAATCTTATGGCTTTTAAGTATGACCCTTCTGTATATTTTGGTGCATTTAAATGACCCTGACATTTCTATGTCTTCTTGCCTTTTCACTCTGTAGTTTGCTGGACTTCTAAATGAAATACATAATGTCACTTGTGTATGCAGCTTGTACCTTCTTTGTGCTTTTATTCTCTAAATATTGGGCCATTTTCCCAAAGGTTAAAGTGACACAAAAAGCAATACATTCATAGATATTCTGAGGAAATAAAGTTGCAGCTCAGAGCTCTCTGTGATTCTGCAGACGTCAGTGGCCCAATCAGCTGAAATTGCTGCAGTTCATTGAAACACACCTGTGTCCTGAACGAGTTAGAGGAATTTAAATAT
>NW_004567104.1:53933083-53937388 GCF_000260355.1 Condylura cristata | reverse complement strand
AAAAAAAAAAAAAAACCTAGCCAGTAATTTACAGTAGGTTGATCTACCATTTATCTTTGTTGATTTTGTTCTTGGCTTCATTTATATTTCTATTACTAGTACTTTTCAATATTCTTGCTTTTTATTATTTTTAAACTGAATTAAATAATGTAATCAAAGAACTTTCAGACTACATTTATTACTGGAAAATTTTGAAGACATTTTGATAGCTCTCTCCATAAGAAAAATGTAATTTTATTATTATTGCCCAAGAATATTATTATTGTTCAAGAAATGTGTAATTTTCTACTATTTAGATTTCCTATGTACTATCTCTGCATATTGTTTATCTGTTTTTTATTGATGATTTTGATTAGAAAAGATAATAAGTAGTTAGTATTAAAAATACTTATCATGTTCCTCAAAACCATAATTGCATTTCTAATACAAACTGTATCTAAAGACATTCTTTACTTAATCTGAGTTAGAAAAAAATAGCATAGTTGGAATTACTGAAGAATTTTCTATTCCAAAACAACTTTTCTTGAACAAAGTACACAAGAGGTAAGATACACATTTTTAAGCTTTAAGAACTATAAAATCAGGAGTAAAATGTATTATTTTACTTAAATTTATAATTTGCAGACCAAGAAAATGTGTTTTGTGGATTCTCTAACAGATGATCTAACTTCATCAACCCCTGGTATATCTTAAAATGAAGTAAATTGTTGTTTTGTTAGAATTTCAAACATTTTTTTTAAGGTAAGTTTAATTTAGACAGGAACTCTGAACAAATGAATTTAAAATTCTAACTGGATACACACATATCTTAAGCAGCTTATGTCACAGTTTATTATTTGCCATTATACTTATTATTATTCAATCATTAGTTTAATATTTTTTGTGATAGACATAAAAGTAAATTTACCACTGAGAATCATTTTCACGTCATATATTTGCTTAAATTTCAGGTGTTCCAGAGAAGCCTCAAATTAGTGGGTTTTCATCACCAGTCATGGAGGGAGACTTGATGCAGCTTACTTGTAAAACATCTGGCAGTAAACCTGCAGCTGACATAAGATGGTTCAAAAATGATAAGGAGATTAAAGGTAAAAAAAAAATCAAAATACATTAAAACCGTTAGGAAATCTTAAATACAAGCATTTGATATTTTCTTTTTTAATTCACTGCGCCTTGCTTATATGTAATATCAACCTAATTTATCCTCCTTTTACTTTCTCAAAATTGATTAATTTAATCTCTTGTATCCTATTTTCCCCAGTTAACATGGATCTAAAAAGAATGCATACTTCATGGGATAGACTAGAAATTAATTGATGTATAAAAAACACAGATTTATACCTGACAATAGAGTTACTACATATTAGATTTCACTTCAAAATTTATCTACTAACCTGTAGTATACATTAAAGATATTTTAGGCTACAGAAAGTAAAACTCTCAACTATTTCCTCAACTGGCTGCTTTCTGGAATTATAATGTTCTAAGATAAAACTGGCAAAACATCAGTAAATTAAATTCCTAATGTTCTCAACAAGGGGCAAAACACTTATCAGTAAAAATGTGTTAAAAATCAAATTTATGTCTCATTCTGCTTTTATTTCATACACTGAAATGCAACACATATACCTGCACACTAACACATTCTTTCAGGGAGAAATTCTCATTTCTATTTTAATTGCTCTCTTGCTATATATCTTCCTGAAAATGGAAACTTATCTGTAATTTTTTCTCATCACTAGCTCTTTTTTTTTCATAATTTCATGTAAATATATTTTATTGGAGAACTATAAGCCCACATGACACAATTCATTCATTTTGCTATTTTACATGAAACTTTCAGGTTACTATGTAACCTGGGCTTATGTCCTGCCAGGATTTAGTGACCGCCATTCTAATTCAGCCTTTAGGTTATATATTTTGGGAACCATGTTAGGATCATGTTAGATTTTCCTAAATGGGTGCTCTATACTGTTTCCAGATTTATTTTTATTATGACGAGGATCTTTTGTAATCCATATTTACTGCTTAAGTATGCCTGATGGACAGCTCTAACCTAAAGGATGAGTTTAAAGTATACCCTCTCGGCCCACCCTGGTGGCGCAGCGGGTTAAAGCACTGCATTAGGAAGTTTAAGCCACTTCCTCATGAGTTCGATCCTCGCCTGCCCCGGAGGTGACCACATGGCGTGGCAGACCTCTCCTGACCCGCCCGCTGCTCCCCTAAGCAGTGTACTTCGTCCATCTGCCTGTTCTGCTCCCCACTCTGTCTCTGGTGAATCCTCAAACCCTCTGCATCTCTAGCCTGTACCCCAGTTTCTGTATGAATAAATAAATAAATCTTTAAAAAATAATAATAATAATAATAATAATAAACTATACCCTCTTGTGGCCTGTAAAGATGCACCATGCAGTGAATTTCTCATACATCACATATGCTCTTCTGAGTGAATGTTCTTCTTAAGTATCCCTCTTCAACTGAATGTGTTACTGCAAGATTCCCTTCCTTAATTCTGTTGTAATTACTTAGTTAGCTGGTTAATCAGTTCCTCTCAATTTCTTAGCATTTTACCTGCATTTCAAGTGCTTGTTTCTCCTATATCAACAGGGAAGTCAGAGACTAACAAATTAAGCTTTTGATTAATATTGACTGACTGTTTTTTAATATTGTAATGTTATGACACACCCATAATATACTAATATTTTATAAAATGTCTTATCTTTTTAAAAAAAATGTAGCACTGGCTTTGAATGTAAAATAAACTTAGCTATATATTAAGTAAGTGGAATATTCAGTTATATGCAAAAACATGAAAATGCTGATATTATAAGACACAGTTCATAATTATCTGAACCAAGAACAAAACAAAAATCAAGGTAAAAATCATAGACAGAATCAGCATGCATGTGATTTCCTGCTCTGTTCACAAGCAGTAAAATAATCCTGTTTTTCCTGTGCTCGCCAACACATGACTATCAACAGAACATTTATCATCATTATAGTTACATTTATCTACGTAGCTGTTTTTTTGCTTATAACTGTTCTTTTGCATGTTTGTATAGTATGTATTTACAAACATGACGAATAACCTCCTGAATAGTGTAAGTGTAAGTTTTACTCATAGCCCACTTGTTACTTCTGCTGTCCTCTGAATATGTTAAGCTAAAGTTCACTCTAAAACCATCAGAAACATTCTCAGTGAAGAGGATATCTGATCCTTGCACTACTCTCTCTTTTCAAGGATCAAAATATGACTTCCAGTTAGCCATTTAACTATCTTTACTGTAGCATTACTTCATCCTCTTAAATGTTTTTGTTATTGTATTTATTATTTTTAATTGAGGTAAAATTAGTTTGCACACTATAAGTAATTTAGATATACTCCATCTCCTCAGATAAAAAGGACAGCAATTTAAAAGAATGCCAATCAAATCTAACTCAATAATAAATTATTGTTATTAAAATGACTCCCAGTTACTCAACAGTCTATGGGGCTTGAATGAAGATCCAAGTGGAGAAAATAAAAAACTTGACCAGAGATGGTTAAAAGGTGTTCAGAGAAAAGACTCAGGAAAGATAGCATCAGAGGAAGTTCCCTCCTACCCAGCAAAGGGAATGACTGTGACAAGTTCAGATGGGCACAGGACCCAGAGGATCCCATCCTGTAGGGTAAACTGAGTGCCTTTTGGTTACCAGGGTGCAGTGCAAATTACACACAACAAAGGTTACAGTGAAGAGATACACCTCTGGGGAAACAAAATTGTGAAAGGGAGAGAAACTTCTATTAGGGCAGAAACAACACATGAGAAGGGCAAAACTGCTTGTTGTGAATCTAATCAAGGATGATATGGACAAGTACTGAGGCAAGGCAGGTACACAGGGCCCAGGTGAGGAAGAGAAAAGCTCAGAAAGATGTAGCTTCTCCCACCTGTCTACCTTAGGGAGGGTCAGTATGGGTACTGAGGAGAAACAATGAAGCCTCATTAAATATGCCAGGTACCACTAAAATCTTAACACATAATCTACAGAAAGGTGACTTGAAGTCCAGAAAGGGGAGCTAGCAGGACTAACACAGGCACAAATTGCGACCATATTCAACAACTTTACTAGCAATGGATCCCTTACACAGACCTGTCCTAACAAAAAAGACCCAGATAAAGAATAAAGAATTGTTCTCCCTGACATACAGCACCATCTACTGGAAAGTGCCATATAGATAGATAGATAGATAGATAGATAGATAGATAGATAGATAGATAGATAGATAGATAGATAGATAGATAGATATAGATATAGATATAATAT
>NW_004567104.1:53841080-53932983 GCF_000260355.1 Condylura cristata | reverse complement strand
AAGAAGAAAAAAATGCAACAAATAAAAACTTGACCCCTTGAGAATATGACATGACAGAGAACAGATATCTAGTCCCCAACCACACAGACAGTGTACCTATTTTCTTCCTATAAGATACAGAGTTCAAATTTGTAATGAAAAAGTTATTTAATGAAATGGAAGAAAACACAGAAAAGCTGCTCAAAAATATCTAAGAAAATACAAAACATACATATATATATATATATGTCCTGAGAAATAAAATTAGCAAATAGAATATTGAAATGGAAGCCTGAAGGAAAAAATATATATCAGAGATTAAGGATGTAAAGAGATCTATAGAGGAGATAAAAAATCTGAAGAAAGCTATGGAAGTACAATAGTCCAAATGGAACATTGAATCAGTGACCTCAAAAATGATAATAGACAAAAATTCAGGGGGAATAAGGAAAAAATATGAAATTAAAAAAAATGAAGAATCACTTTGAGAATTACCTACTCCATGAGAACAGGTAATATAAGAATAACAGGTATCTAATAATAGCCAAATAATATACGTAGAACTTTATGCTATAACTATATACTACTCAGAATAATCTCAGTAAAATCATATATCTCCTTCAACCCCTTATCACCAATTTTCGTTGGAAAAGAAATACGAGGAGATTGCTCCCTTATGGGACCACAAGGCTCTACTGCAGGCCCACAAACCTATAGCCTGTCAATCAGTGAGCTGTATATACCTAGAGAAGAGCCTGCATGATGATAACTAGGTGCCCTCCCACTTCTATCAGTTGGTTTCTTTCACTTAGCCATGGTCAGAAGAACCTTAAAATAACCTCTTTGCACTTAACAGTAAGTTGAGGGAACCTCACTCCCATTAACCAAACATATGGACATTATAAGTCAACTTTCACTTATAACATCTTCTAAGATGATATTATATCATGTGCATTAGTTTCCCTTAGCCTGAATCAAAAAGATTACATCATCTAATTGAGAAATATAAAAAAGTACTAGATGATTCTAAGCCTGATTACTCAGGTAGTCATGATATTTCTGTAGATTATACTGCATTTTTCTAGTAAAGATAGAGAATTCTTCTATGTTCTCCTTAAAAGCTTTATTTCAGGCCCAATCGATGATAAAATAAAATTTTTAAAGTACATCTACTGTAGTAGTTAACTCAGAAGGAAATAAAAATATCCATTAATGCGAGCTCTAAGCAGTAGGCAAGTGTTACTTCCTTAAAGCATGTATGATGATGCAATTTTCTAGTCATCAACACAATTTATTTTGTGGATTCCTGTAGCATTCAGCACATGTAAAAAAAAATCAACCTATCTCTCATCTATATTGTTAAAATGAAGCATTTACATCAGTAAAACATCTGTGTTGAAAATTAGCTTCCATGGTGTTTTTCTGTAACATGTACTAACATAGTTTTGTTGATTATCTTTCAACAGGTTATCTTGTTTTCTGAGAAACATTATGTCTCAAAATTCAAATTACCCACTAGGATATTCACAAAGTTCAATATAATGCACATATTCATAAGAGAAAGGATGTTTTAGAATTTATTTGACTCACTCGTGCTTCTTTTTACTTTTTTTTTTTTCTTCGTCTTTTTCTTCCTTCATATCTTCCTTGCTTCTGGAGACATTCTTTGTTTTTACAGTTCTTTATGTCTTCATACTCAGAATCCAGGACAGTGTCTCATATATCAGTCATGAATAATGTTTGTTTTGAGTTAAAGTAGTATTCAGTCAAAGTATTTCTTTCATTCCAGTAAGTAGCTTTACTGCACATCTATGCTTGTAATTTGGGATAGTTGTCAATTTGCCGTCATTTTTCTATATAGTGTGTCTCTGCAAATCATCTTGTAATTCTCCTGAATAAGTGGAGATGTCATTAGTATAACCTCTGAATATATGAGAAATTTCTTTTTGGGAGAATACAAAATGCGGAGATCAATGACTAAAGTTGGGAATTAGGTTATACTAGACATAAATAATTTTTACTAATACAGTTTTATTATTTTTTTCCATTTTCTTGAATAGTATGGTTTGTAATTTTGTCATTTTACTATGATGTTGATTTATTCCAATCTTGTCTTTTGATTCTCCCATTCACTGTTTTCTATAAGCAGTTAACTTAGTATAGCCAAAATATTAGTACAGATATAGCTTTAACATGATCATCATTGTACTGTTGTTTACTTTATGTCCTTTCCTTTTTTAAAATGATGGGAGAATTGGTTACCTTTCAAAAATGGTATGTTTGTTACTTAGAAAATTTGACCTGTATTATTCTTTCAAGCAATAGTTACACAACATATTCAGTTATCCAAATCTTCACTCCAAATTTTTAGCAATAATGTCAAGTGTCTTTCATTAAACTTACATTTTCTTTTCTTTATGGCAAGAAGCTTTATATTTAGTTTAATTACAGTAGAGTGAAATAATTAAAATGTGATTCATGAATGATACGGATTCAGAATGAATTTCTTGAATTATCCTACTGAAATTATTGTCTGATCTACCAGAAAACATTTCCACAAACCCTGATTTTCAAAATTATAGAAAAATCCAAATTCTTTATAAGTATCAATAACTAGACACTGCAGCTTTATTCATTGTTAGAGGATTTTTTAAAAATATTTTTATTTATTCATGCAGAACTGGGGTACAGGCCAGAGATGCGGAGGGTGAGAGGCTTCACCAGAGACAGAGTGGGGAGCAGAACAGGTAGATGGACGAACTACACTGCTGAGGGGAACATCGGGCGAGTCAGGAGAAGTCTGCCGCACCATGTGGTCTCCTCCGGGACAGGCGGGGATTGAACTCATGTGGAAATGACTAGCTTTTTAGTGCTGTGCTTTAACCCGCTGCGCCACCAGGGAGGGCCCATTGTTAGAGGATTTAAAATTCAAAATAGATTAAGAGAAGTCACATGAATGTCCTATATAACTCCTGAATGGTACCACCAAATAATGAGGGAGTTTGCTACTGTCAGTGCTGAGAACAAGACAGATGCTATGGCTAAATTCTGGCTTCCTCATAGCGTGGCTCAATTGCCTTGCAATGGCAGATGCATCTCGTGGAAAGGACTATCCCAACATGCAAGACAGAATTTCCCTTTATGTAAGTGGGAAAGTTTTCATTCTGAATCTCTTCAAAAGGGATCAATATCACATTAGTGAAGAAAAAAAAAAAATCAGAATACTGTGGATTGTGCTTTTCAGGGTGATTATATCCAGTAAGGAGATAAATCACCTTTGCAAGGAACATTACTGGAAAGGAATATCTTTCCCAAAAGCCAGTACAAAAGTGACCAGGGATTACAGATACAGAGGCAGTGAGCTACTGTTGTAAACATGAAAAATGAGAGTGGAGGTATTTAATGTGGTTTATAAATTATTTAATGTAAAAAAAAAATCAAGATGACCCCTTGCTTGGTTCCTTGGATAGCCTGACTCATAAATTTTTTTTTTTTTAAGATTTATTTATTTGTTCATACAGAACTGGGGTACAGGCCAGAGGCTCAGGGGTGGCGAGAGGCTTCACTAGAGACAGAGTGGGGAGCAGAAACAGGCAGATCTACGAAGTACACTGCTGAGGGGAGCAGCGGGCGGGTCAGGAGAGGTCTGCCACGCCATGTGGTCACCTCCGGGGCAGGCGGGAGTCGAACTCATGAGGAAGTGGCTTTAGCTTCTCAGTGCTGTGCATTCACCCGCTGCGCCACCAGGGAGGGCCCTGACTCATAAATTTTAAACTTACTGATGTTGGGGGATTCAGCAACCTAACTCATACATCTGCCATTTTTCTTTTTATCCACTTTAGCTCTTGATGAGGTAAATAACCTAAATTCCCGATTATAAGCAGATTACTTTTCTACAATCCAAGTCTCAAAATGATGATGATGATGATAATAATAATAATACAAAAGTTGGTAGGAAGTCTTTTATCTTGCGACTGCATCGAAAAATGTTTAAGAAATAATTTTTGTTGAAAAGCATACTTGAGAAGTTTTCCTTGGAAGATATCTTGAACTTTTTGTTAATTATAGGAACTTTCTAATGTGGATAAGTTAAACAGAATAGAATAGTGAGATATTCCCAATCACCACCTGCCAAAAGACTCCAGTATTCTCATTATTTAAGAACAAGTGCATAAATGTCCAGAAGTTTCTTTGGAGAAAGATGGAAGGGTGACTGCTAGGATTTTAAGGAGAAGAAATTCTTCAAATTACTGTGTTTGTCATTTACTGTCAAATGTTTGCTAGTTATTGTGCTGACATTTATTATAAGCATATTTTTAAAAACTGTAAAAATAAAAACGGAAATAATATTTTGAAATAGTATTGGTACAGTTGATCTATGGGAAGAAAGTAGAGGAGAGGTGAGGGAGGGTAGGAGAAGGGGCATTGAAGGAGGGGCTAGAAAAAGAGAGGAAGGAGCATACCCCTTTGCCCTTTAGTCATATTACCCTTAGGTTATGTCTACCACCAGAGCTTCTCCTAATACTATCTGTGGGACAGCAGCCATTTTCAAGCGCCACATCAAAGTGTATTGAGCCAGAATCTGCATTGTGATGAGATGCATAGGTGATGTGTATTCTGTTTTGAGAAACACTGCTCTACAGCAATGTGATATGATGACATGCCAAAGGTGAAACACATTCTCTGAAGCAAAAGGAAACAAAATGCACATGGTACAGACAACTTCTACTGATATGTCTATCAAAACATTAATCACAAGTATGTGATTAATAATGTAATGCAGCAGTCATTTTATAAATCTAGAAAATGGAAACAGAGATACATTTTAAGTACTATTTTCTGTGGGTTTTTGGGAAGGAGAGAGAATAACAGAAGGGGAAGATTACAATTGGCTCTTTGCAATAGTTTTTCCTGTTCACCTTATGTCTATTAGTAACCCCATAAAAAGTCATACAAGTTAATACTAAAAGCAACCCATTATACTTTTGTTTATTTAATGAGCAAATAAAATTAAAATTTTATGTTATATATAAAGGCTATCAGATTTTATATTCCAGTTCATAGTACATTAAATGATACTTTAGGAAAGGAAACAGATGTGTAGGTTCCTAAAATGAAACTGTTATTAAAAGTAAACAATTAACAATGTATTAGAATAATTTCTTATATATTGTATAGCATAATTATAAAAGTGGTCTATCAAAGATCTAAATTTTCTTAATTGTCACTGCTTAGAGCTGTGAGCAAGAAAACATGTGACAGATAGGAATAGAAAAGAATATAAAATGCAATGATAAGTCTGAAATGACTCATACATTTTTTTTAATATACCAGGGAGCTATAAATGCACCTGTTTACCTTGACTATTTTGATGGAAAGATCATCCCATTGTTTACTCAAATATTTTAAACGATATTGCAAGACATTTTTAAATGCTAAAGTCTCAGAAATATCTTTGGCTACAAAAAATGGGATAATGCAGAAGGTACCTATTTTTGGAAAACTTGTAATCCTGTATGATTTATAGTTAAAAATCAAAATTGAGATTTTATATCCCCATTCCCATATGTTAGAGAATTATTGTGTCTCCAAAACTGCCTGAATTACATAAAACATTTTTAGGTAAAAATCTTAACTTTTTTTGTATAATTTGTGTATATTATGCTTATATATTTCAATAACAAGATATAGAACATTCATCTAGCCTTATTCTTTATGAATAATCATTTTATTTTTGCTTTTAAATAAGTCAAAAAACATACAATTACACTTTTCTATAAATAAGTAAAACTCAGTGGAAAATGAAAATACCCATCCAATGCATCAAAATTCAATACTATTTTCAAATTAAAGTATTTTCATATTGCACACAATAGAGAAGCTGAACTTACATTATTTTGTGATCATGAGATATTTTTTATTTACCTTTTCTAAGTGTTTTTTTTTAATTTTTATTCACTGATTTTTTGGTACATCATCATAGTTCCCATCATTTTCCTGCCGCCTTATCATCCGTAAGTCATCACAATATTCCTTCGTGTTCTTCCCTCCCCTATTTTATCCCCCTTCCCTCCACTCCTTTACTGTCTGCCTCAATTCTGTGGTCAGCTAGTAAAAATATATTTTTTAATGTTTTAAAAATAAATTAAAGTGCTGTAAAATAAAATGTTTTATGTGCTGCATGCTAAGGAACTATTTTCCTAAAAGTATCGTTGCTCATTTGAAGTGAAAGTATAAGAAAGTGAAACAGTTTTCATTTTCAACTATGTTGAAGATCTTGTAATGATATCTTATCCTTAACCTATCATTTTGATTTCTAATCCATTAAAATTGCTCTTTTTATCTGCTACTTTAGACTTAAAAAATTTCAAATTAAATGAAAATGTTATTAAACCTCTTTTCTACAGAGAACAAATAATCCCTAAGTATACCATTTATGATAAATCTGAATCATGTACAATAAGTTTAAATATTGATAAGAGAATTCACATCTTGAGAAATGTATTCTCATTCAAGCTGAAATAGATTCCTTAGCCAAGTGAAAAGCATTTATCGCCATGTAAATTTCACTGCAAATATATATATACTTAAAATTTCTAGCTATCCGGATCATTGTCCTTTTCTTTACCAAAGATGACAACCTTCTCATCTTAAGTATTCTTTAGTGATTTAAATTGCTCATCTTACTTTTTTCATCTTATAAATCATAGTTCAAGCACATTGTACTTTCTTTTGACATAACCAGGTAATTGTCAATTTGCTCTTCTCAACCATACTTGTGCTTATAGAATTAAAATTGTCATTATGCACAACTTAAGTAAAAAGAAGAGAGATTAGTATTGTAAAATGGCCAGATTCAAACAGAATGTCAAAATAATCCCTTGCACTAAAGGACTAAAGATACTGTGTCCTAATTTTTTTTTTAACTTCTAAACCTAACTTTTGAAAGGCTTCTAGACTCAGTCATATTGTTACTCAAATACAAATAAATTAAATATTTAATTAATAATTGATAAAGATTGGAGGTGCTTCTACCAAGTGTCTGCAGTAAAAATCTGTTACACTTTGAAAGAGACTGTCAGATGATTTTAGAGTCTACATTTTACTTTCAGATGTAAAATATTTAAAAGAAGAAGATGCAAATCGTAAGACATTCACCGTCAGCAGCACATTGGATTTCCGAGTGGACCGCAGCGATGACGGCGTAGCAGTCATCTGCAAAGTAGACCACGAATCCCTCAATGCCACCCCCCAGGTGGCGATGCAGGTGCTAGAAATACACTGTAAGTAAACACTACTCTGTCTCCATGGAGCTCCTCAGCCAATCCCTCCCTCGACATTTTAAATAATTTCAAAATTGGGGTCTCCCTGATGTCGCAAAGGGTTAACGTGCAGAACTATAAAACTATTCGCAGCCACTGCAGTACAGTTCCATCCCCAGCCAGGGAGAGGACACAGTGGGCATAGCAGTCCTCTCGTGGCTCCTCTGCTGCTCCCCTTAGCAGTGTATTTCAGTCAATCTGCCTGTTCTGTTCCTCACTCGGTTTCTAGTGAATCCTCTCAACCCCGGCACCTTTGGCGGGTACCCCAGTTTTTGTAAGCACAAATAAATCTTTAAAAAAAAAATTCATAATTACCGGAGGGCACAACAAATGTGGAGCCAAATCTTAAAGAAATGAAACTGTTCGTTAGTATTGATGACCTTTAAAGGAAAGTAGTCCTTGCCTGAATGTCATCAGGACACAGAGGGAAAATAAAAGAGCTATCATAAGGTTAAGATGCCTAATTACCTTCAAGTCAGAGATATGGTGTATTGGGTACATGAGGTGATGGTGGAGTGGTAATTTTGGCAGAATCTGTGAGGGCGGGGAATCTGAGAAGGGCTTTGAAGAATATTAGTGTATATTGTTCCGTGTGCTTAATTGCTTAATCTTCTTTTTTTCTTTATCGTCTAAATGAGATATACTAAGTGTTTGTAAGTAGGATGTACCCATTGTTTTCTATACCAACCTCATCATGTTTATGTGATAAAAATCAGTGTTATTTGGATGACTCCTATAGACCAAGGATATATTAAATGCTTTGTGGGAATTAATCTTGTTTTCATGTAATCACATGTTAGGGTACCAGAATAATAGCCTGATGAGGAGTTTCTCTTCTTAGTCATAATTTAAAGGTAAAGAAATTGAAATTCATACAGATTCAGTTACCTGGTCAAGTTCACATAACTTTCAATGGTGAATATGTAGTCATGGCATCTTTAGTAGTTAACAAGGTCCTTGGAGTGCAGTTGGTGGTCTAGAATAAATTATCAAAATGAAAATGAATTAAATGAAACTTATTAAAATAAAATAGAAAAGAGCAGAATACAAGAGAATATATCTCCAAACTGTGTAACTGGATTTTTTTAATTATTGGAGATCATTTGTTTGTTTTTATTGTCTGTGATAATACTGCTTGAGTTTAGAATTTGTGTATGATGCAAAATTAAATTAAATCCCAAACCATTAACTCTAAGTACTATTCTTTGTCATGTGTCTCATTGTATTTTGTTTGTATTAATTTATGCTGAGACATACTTAGTACCTGCCATATAACAAACATTATCTTGGATAGAAGATTACATAAGAGAACAAAGTTAAAACAAATTGAGATTATCTCCAAATGTCAGTATCACTACCAGTACCTATAACAACAAACTTGAGTTCTCTTACAACATTCATTATACTTTAGAATGACAGAAACACAAAATAAATATTGCTTGTTGTGTATTTAGTGCTATGTGAAAATGTTAAGCAGAGAAGTGACAATAACTATAATTTGAGAAATGAAAAATGGGCTTAGAGTTCAGAAACTATGTGTTAGTATGTAGCATATAAAATACATAATACACATGAATATATAATTATAAATTGTATATTAAATGCTTTTATGATTACTGAATAATGCCAAATTTTCATATATATTTGAGAGATGCTGTATATTTTAAAGACATATTTAAAATGCTTATTAAGATATATTTAAAATAAATATATAAAATATGTATGGTGTATAAATTTACTTAAATTTAAATGTGTGTCTGTGTGTGTATTATTCATTGGAAAGAACAAGTACAAAGGTCTAAATCTATGAGGATAACAATGCTTTTATATTTCTAGGAACCATAAAGGTACCATAGATTGGGTTAGTTGGAAAGTATAGTTTTATTAGAAAAGAGAAGAAAAGTGCCAGAATATTCCCCAGAGAATAGAGTAGTGGACAAGTGATCTTTAGCAGCAGTCTTCATCAACATTAGAACAAATGAAGTGAATTGGGGCTTTTTTTTTAATATCTAAAAATAGTAACCAAAGCATCTCAGTGACTGCTCCCAGTGACAGTAGATCATGGTTCCACATCAGCACACATGTATAATATTGCAGATGTTGACATATCCATGGATGCAGTGGGGGAAAGTAAAAAGAATTGGAAAACAAAGTAGAAGTAAGTTGTGGATTAGTAAAGAATTTATGAAACATAAATTTTGGGTTTCCACACTGTTTTACAATGTTTCTGTCATGAATAACCACAAAAACTGGCCCAAATAGAAGAGCATTTACAATTTTGGAATCCCAGCACAAAAGAGTTGCCATTGTTTTTTGTGATGAATTACAATACTAAATATATATTCTTGCAATAATAAAAAGTTATAACTACATCTTAAATAAAATTCCTCATCTCGCGATATTGTGAAAGGGAAAGTTTGATGAGACATAAGGTACGAACATACCGTGCCTAGGAACATCATAAAAAAATTATATGAAGAATTATATTTTTATATTCCTAGATGTTTTAACACTGTACCTTCTGATATACAATTTAGAAGAATTCAGCTTATAAAATCTATTGCAGCAATATTCTTTTCTTTATGAAATATTAATCATAAATTTTACTGCCACTATGATAGAAGAGAGTTTCTTTAAGCTGGAAAAGTAGCACAATGTAAAGTAGAATTCACTGCAATCTGCAAAATATAGCAAAATGGTAACAGCATATTTTGTAACTGACATAGGGAATTTTTTTTATATATGTACATGGAAATTCTCATCCATCTTCCTATTCTTACACAGTACTCTTTGAAACAATAACTTTTGTCTGATTTAATTTTTAGAAGAACAGATTATATGAGTCAGATTTTATTTTATTCTCAGTAGGAATAATGTATCTGTACTAACAGAAAGAACAATGCACAAACACAGAAAGGATGAAAATAACTAAACATTTGTTTTCTATATGTGACATTGACAAAATTACATAAAAATCAACTTTATTGAAAATGAAAAACAATAGAGACAGATTAGTGAAGTCTTTCAGAGTAATAACTCTTCTGAGAAAGTAGCTTAATATAGTGGCATAGTGCTGCTGCTAACACAGATAAAACATACCCAAATTTTAAGTTTTTGTGTGTGCTTGTGTGCATGTCTTGTGCAGTATACATGTATAATTCATTGAATTGTGAAATCATGACATTATTAATATAAGTTTAGTGTTTAGTAACAGTGCCATGCTTTGTTATAAAAGTAACTACATACATACATAATAAGACATTTAAAACAATATATGGAAGAAAATCCATGTTGTGTGAGCAAAGAAGAAAAGAAAGAGGAAAGGAGAGAGGGAGGAAAAGAAGGAAGGAAAGAAAGACATTGCATTGTTAAAATTGTGTGTTTGATGTGATCAATTAGTTTAACTATGGCTGAAAACAAATGCATTATATACCTTAAAATAACATCAAGTCTGGATTCATTTATCATATCTGTGTAAGGGTTAGAGTTGTCATTTTATAATAATGACTTTTACTTTCTTGAGATTTTTTTTCTTTTTCTAGTTAAGATGCAAATGAATAACAACCCATTCTTAGCACCTTAGGTTTAAAAAAAAAAATGTATTCCTGAAGAGATCCCTTCCTTATTTTACTCTCTGTTTTAAACAAAATTAATTTGTGCCTAGAGTGGCTATACACATTTGCTGCTTTTTGGACCATCTAGTGCACATAATTAGTTTCCCCTTTGCTTCTACTTATTCCAGTATAGAATAAGCTGCCCTCCCCTCACTGATTATAGTAGAAGACATTGAATACAGAGGACTCTGAAGACTTGTGATATTTTAGTTTTTAATCTTCATTTCCGCTAAGATGTACAGGATACAGAATAGATTTTAAATTCACGTAGAGACGTCATTGAATGTTCAATGTTCCGTGTGTTGTTAGCACTTTTTCACTTATGAAAGTAATTGTTTCTACCTACACAATCCACCTAACACAAACAACTATACCTCTCTAGCCTGTGTTAGCTTCTTTTAGGATGGCTTGTGTCAGTTGTATGAGCTTTGCTCCCATTACTTTTCTGTTTATTATAGAAATCATTTGATAAAATTTTCCAGGCTATATATTTATTAGACAGAAAGGTGAATGTCACAGATAGCATTTTAAAATAACACAAATCAGTTATTTGGCATCTCATTTGCAAAATTCTGATTATCTCATTATCTTTTCTACCACATATTATCTGTGGCCCAAAGGCATAGAATATAAAAGGAATCAGGAAAGGTTAAATTTTCAGAAATTGAAATAAACTATTCTTTTGACTAACAAACTGCCACCATTGTAACAGGTTGTTTTGAAATAATTTTTAATAGATACTAAAAATATATATTTTTAAAATCATTAAGTTTATACATGTTAGATTCATGAAATAATCTAAGCTGCTTAGCAAAATTTACTTACATTAAATAAGGTAATCTAATATGTTGCTCTACTTGAGATCCCCAAAAGGTAGAAATTTATTAATTAGAATATAAGACTATTATTGTTATATTTATTATGTATATCTTTATGGTATTTTATTCACACACACACCTTGTGACTCAACTTTATATTTAGAGTCATTCTGTTTCTAACTTCCCTCTCACCCACTCAGTTTTACACACTGCCAATAACTTCTTAAAACTTGATTCTGAGTTTGGTATTTACTTGCTTACACACACAAAATAATTTCTTATTACCTCAAGCATTATATTCAAATTTGTTGGCCTACTATTTAAGACTTTGAAAATATAATCTTAGATAATGCTCTCAGCACTCATTTTTATAGATAATGCACTTTACACTGCCATGTTTCTAATGTTGCTATAAATGTAAAAGTCACAACTCTTTCATTTGCAAAACATGTAAGATTTTCCAAAGTCCCTTGATAAAATTTTCTGTGGGGATATTTTCATGGTATTTGTGAATGAAAGGAATATTTTGATATTGTAATAAGTGATATATTGTAATAAATGAGTCAAGGGAATATATTTTAAAATAGTATTTTTCTTGGTCAATGAGGAAAAATACATGTGATAAAGAAGTAAAAATGTATGAAGTGGGGAATGGATGAGGGAGAAACAGACTGACTAACTAGCTGACACTTTGATTATATACAGACTCAGTAAACTTATTGGATAGATTTTAAAATTTGCAGATCATTTACACCTCAAGCAAAGCTTGGGACTGATTGCAATTCAGGCAGAGGGGGAAAAAAGTTGATTTTACAGAACAGTAGTGAATGCAAAACTGATGACAGAAAATCCCTAGTGTACACAATCCCTAGAAGTCTATGAAGGAATAGGTGTTGAGACGTGATTAAGATTGGGGAGGATAAACCTATATAGAGTGACTTATGATTGGGTAAAGTGTAGCCATTTATCCCCCTTAGTTTCATTTCCTTATGAAGTAGCAACAGTAGAATTTATATTCAGTGCCCATTGAAAAAACTTGATAAGCAAATGCATGTAAAACATTTAAAAAAATGAGTATCATTTACCAAATATTTGATCAATGTTTACTACTATTCTTACAAAAGACAGTGCTTATTATATGACAAGTGTTTACTGTAATAAATTGGTTTTATGACACCCTATTGGTCCTAATAGTATGAAATAATTTTTATTGTTATAAAAAAAAAAAAAAAAAACCTAGTACAGGCCACCCTGGTGCCTCAAGGAGTTAAAGACACAGTGTATCAAAAGCTATCCCCAGCCACTGCAGCATGAGTTTAATCAGCCAAGGGAGGTGATCCACATAGCTCAGCAGACCTCTCCTGTTTAATCCGCTATTCGCTTCAGCAGTTATTTCTGCTCCCCACTCTGTCTGTGGTGAGTCCTTTCATTCTGGCATCTATGGCCTAGGATCCCTGTTCTTGTATGCATAAATAAGTAAAAGTAAATCTTAAGAAAAAATAAAAGTACTCATTCATTTATTAAACAAACATTGAACTGAGGTGCAGGAACTATTCTAGGAGCAAAGATAAACCATTAAATGAGATCAAGATAATCTATTCTGTTGAGCTTGCTGCTGAGTGTGTCTATCACCATTCTTGAAAACCAATACCTGAGCTTTTTAAAGGAAGATGCTACAACGTATAATGTTATGTTACAGTGTTATAATAGGAGTAACAGAATGGATAGAGGTGTGTATTAGTATTGTGAGTCTATTTCTTAAGAACTATATAAGTGTTTGTTGGATGAATCATTTGATAGAACTCATAGGAAATGTCTTTTGTGAACAATAAAATTATCAATTTAACATATTCCTTTTAAACAAAGGTCTGCATAATGCCACCCACAATGCAAATGACTACTATTTTAAGTTATAAACTATCTCTGTTTACTGATTATGTAATACAAGAATGATAGATCAAGACAATATTAGAAGTTAGTTCATGTTTGCTTCTCTTATTTAGCAATTTAGTCATTATACATAATGGGTTAGATATCACTTTTTTATAACCTAAATTCCTCTTGTATTTCTTTGGTTATTGTTGGCTAAGATGGTTTTATTTTATTAGTAAAACATTTGATTTAATGCTTTTTATTCATCTATAAGTACCCTAAGTGATGGGTAAATGCTGTTGGAACACTGACACTGTGACATGAAACACTTTAAGAGCTTTTGCTTTCAAGACTGTCTAGTAGGTGTTTTAATAATGACTTCATCACAGACTGTTTTCTCTCTTAAAAATCTTTACTTAGGTTATAGAAAATCCATTTCACTGGTTCGATATTTCTACATTGATTCAAATCCTGATTCACTTCAATAGAACAGAAGGTGTTTTAACTCCAAAGTTCACAAAGCTTTTAAAATTTTGAATATAAAATCTTTTTTTTAATATTGATCTATCTTTTGATGAAATTGTACTTCTTTCAAAATGAGCCCCAAATATTGCCAAATAGGTAAAATAAAAAATACTTAAGAAAAAAGTTTGCTTTTTAGTATTTAATATTTTAAAGATGGATTTTAGGATTTTTATTATTTTAAATTTTTTTTCTACAAAAGCTATAAAGAAGTGTGCTTTTAAAATTTATTTACACTTTGTGTATTTGCTAGTAAGTACTTAACTTTTTCGTGGATGAATGAATCATATTCTTTCTTTATGTCTGTGTAAATATTTCTCATTTGCTTGTATTTTGAGAGAAATAGGAAATAACTCATTCATTTCTTCAACCAATATGTAAAAAACTTTTGCAGCATTTTACACATTTTATTAGGATTTGAAGACACAGCCAAATAGGTTGGGTCTTGAATGCTCAAAGTGTGGTAAATCAAGAAGCCATGTCAAAAACAGTTTAATAATTACAGCGTTTTGTAATAGTAGTGTATGTCCTGTATTATGACATCAGATAGACCTACTATTTCCTGTCACCCATATGTATATAAATATATATTAACATTTTATTCATGTTATAAATATTACATAATACATTTATGTTTAGTAGATAAAATGGTAAAGTTTAGTTATTGAAACACAGCCTAAAACATATTGTCAGTTTACAAAAATATCTCAGTTTCACATTTTTCACATTTTCACTATTTTTTTTGCTATTTTTTATATATATAATGGTGCATGACATCAGCTACTAAAAAAGAGTATCATACATATCCACAATGTAACCAAGCAGAAGAGTCATTCTGTTTTGCTACATAGAACAGAATGAAATGTAGTTCAAATCACACCTAGATTGAAAAATGGAGCATTATATCCACAACACTGTTTAAATAAATTGCAACTAAAAAATAACACACTCCTTTGAATTGAATATGAAAAATTGAAAACCAAGGAGAAAATCTGCTTAAAAACTTAAGAAATAAAAAAAAGGAAAAGAAATATAATTCTTAATATATAACCTGGGAAATGTGTGAACTAAAAGACTTGAATTATAAAGTATTTGCTTTCTCACATATGAATAAGAGTTAGCATAAACATTAATACCTTAATATAAATATAATTAAAGATTATTTTATAAAATCATTATCCTATTATTAATTGTGCAATTAGCTTTTCCTATAAAATCCTCCAATCTTGTTGATTTATAACAAAATAAATAACAGAGAAGTTTATGTTCACCTGGGGGGTTCAATGATTAATATAAACATGTTGAAGAAATCCTGGAAATTAAAGGCTTAAAATTAAATTTGTTTTTGAGATCACTACAGTTTTTACTTTGTTTCTCTTGGCTGCAATAACTGAATGAAAAAGTGCAGGAATTTTGTACCAGCTTAAAGGCATTATTTCCAGGTTACTGATATTTTACTACGGTAATTTTCCCCTATTAGTGTTTGATGAGCTACCTTACAGATACAATAATGTGACATGTGAAAATGAGATAGGAGTAATAATGGCATGTTTCTTTGTCAATAAGTAAAAACTTGTTACAGACTAAATCACTTCCTGTTATTGAAAAGTATTTGAAAATATATCAACTTGGGACTAAGAATCAGATTACCCAATAGTATTTGAAGTGGTTAAAAACTTTTTTTGTGTGTGCATATTGCTAACATGGCATCTTTCAAGAGGAATGGTGACATTTCATTGAAGGGGAAACTAGAATTTTGGGTGAATATTTTAAAAATTGTCTTCAAAATTATTTCACCTATCAAAATTACATGAGGTGAGAAAAGTTATGTATTAATATGGTATTGTGTTAAAAACAAATCACCGTTTTTATAATCATGCACTGAAAGTCATTTAATGCATATATACAAGGAAGTATGTAAGCAATAAATATTAATACAAACTTAAACATGAGCAAAGAGTAAAATTCAATCCAAAGTTTGTGGCATGAATATTTAGTATCCAGCAGGCACTGAAAAATTTTACATTCAGCAGGCACTTACACATTTCCATTAAGCACTTTTGAATATTTCAAAGTTGAAGTACCTAATTGGTATAAGAAAATGTATCAAAGCTTTTAGTGTATATGTTCATTTAAATATGTATTAGTACAGATTTTATATAAACAAATATGGATACAGCATTCTTTTTTAAAAGATTTATTTATTTTTGCATATAGAATTGGGGTACAGGCCAGAGGTGCAGGGGTGGTGAGAGGATTCACCAGAGACAGAGTGGGGAGCAGAACAAGAAGACTGAGGAAGTACACTGCTGAGGGGAGCAGTGGGCAGGGCAGGAGAGGTCTGCCATGCTGTGTGGGTCACCTCCACAGCAGGCGGGAATCAAACTCTTGCTGAAGTGGCTTTAGCTTCTAAGTGCTGTGATTTAACCCACTGCGACACTGGGAGGGCCTGGATACAGCATTCCACCGCAGTGGGCTTTTAAAAATTACACATGGTTAAAAAAGAAAGCATTCATCGGACGTATCTTACCAAATTTGAGACTAATGAATAATCGCCATTAGTAAATTACATTGATTTTGAAATATAAAAGGATAAATAAGCAAAGGAACCCTTAAAATGTTGAATTTCAGATAATTTGTATAATGGCAAAATGAAATACATTCATTAAAGGCATTGAAAGAAAAAGTGTAATTGCCTGGAATTCTTGTCAAATGATGACCATTCACGTTAGAGAGAGTACTTCAATCTACAGATTTGAATATTAATCTTTTCCCAAAGCACCCTCAGTGAAGCATGCAGAATAATGTTTGGCCAAATATCTGTGCATCCCATTGTATAATCAATTGACACATAAAATTAACCAACACAGACACCCAAGTTAACACAGCTCTCTTTTCCAGAATCAGATTTTTCTGACCTTTTTCACCGTTTTTTCTGAAATTACAGGTTTTATATATAGATAGATAGATAGATAGATGGATTTAAGTGTTGCTATATGTATTTGTGGTAAACATTAAAAAATTGCCCAGAATAATTTTGGTTTATACTAATCACCATACATAATTATTAATATTTCCTTTCACTTTAAAATTTTGCTTTAAAGACAAAATTGTATGATCATTCTAGAAATAACTGATTCCATAAATGTGATAATGGTAATAAAATGATTAGTGAAATACCATTTTCATATTATTTTCTCCTATGGTGCATATATGTCATGTTTCTTCAACATAATCTTTCTTCTTGAATTATGTTACACTGATGTTATTTACTATAATATATACGGATTCTTATTTGTAAATAGATATTATTGCTGATTATATTGACTATGTTATTGTTTACAAGACTAAGAAGGTGTACACTTGAAAGTAAAGTTTATAAATATGGTGTAGTTTCACAGGATCAAATTGCCCTATATGTGATAAAGCTGAAATAAGATAATTAACCTAAAATTACAGTTAATTAATAATTTTTAATTGTTTTCAAAATCAGCGAATACATACAACTCCTAGGTATTTCAATTCTTTCATACCTAAGAGTGAGAATAATTGTGACTAGAGAATTCAGAACCTATTTTGATTGTTGTTGATAACTTGGCAATAAAAATCAATTTCTTCCTGACTATAGCAAGCCTCATGAATGATTATTTTGTTTCTTTCTTCAGCTGATTTTTCATTTCTTCTATGTAATATATATCTTTGTATTAATTAAAGAATATCACTGGCATAGAAATTATATGTGTTTTTTTTAAGTATCACTGAACATACTTGCGCTAGGAATCGTTTTGTTAAATGGGAAAAATATGTTTGAAATAATTGTGTGTATACATATATAACAATGTTAAATTTGAGTAACATTTTAAATGACTATCTCGATTTATTTTTTAATTGTGCTTCCGAGGAGGCAGAATGTTCTATGTGCAGTCTTACTGCACTTTCAACAAGATTCTAGATAATATTCGAGAGAAGGTAGTTGATCTTAGATAATATTCGAGAGACAGTAATTGATCTTAGGTTCCTTGTGGACTCCTTATTATGAGTCCTGCTATTCCTGCAACAATGAAAAGTGCTATTCAAATGCACATAAATGCATTCAGTCTGTAATAATAGTATTCATTGTCATCTATAAATAGTTGAAGAAACAATTGTATGAAATGTTTGATATTCATCTGAACTACTTTTTGCAATTTCACTTTTAAATTCAGATTTCAGAAATAGTACAACAGTGGTGCTCATAAAGTATTCAGATGTTTTTGTTAGCTTTTCATGGATAGGATGACAGCTTCTTAAAATTATATACTCTACTTAGAAAGTGCTGATAAGTGTACAAAATTATAATAGCCTAATGAGTCAACATGAATTACAGTTACTAAAAATATGAGTTTAACATGTTTTCATAATATTGCTTTTCATATTTTTCTAGATACACCATCAGTAAAGATTATACCATCCACTCCTTTTCCACAAGAAGGACAGCCTTTAATTTTGACTTGTGAATCCAAAGGAAAACCACTGTAAGTGATTTAATGAGCAATATTGTTTTTCACTTTTTCTTCTATTCTGCTTTGATTGCACTCTTTAACTGCAGACTTTCACTGTTTATGTCTTTTCTTGGTGAGCAAAGTGATCTTTAGAAGGGAAAACTCCTTGAACCATGTCTTCATTAAGTGTCTGCAGAAGATTGGTCTTTTACTTTATCATTTAGTGAAGTTTCTGGGAAAGTTTCCAACTGTGATTTTTCCCTCTTTTTACCAGTAAGATATTTCAACCTGAAAGGAGTGTAGGTTTAATCAGTCACTGTTTACATCATCAGATTGATAGAAGTTGCATATTTCTGAACTTAGTTCTTTCATGAAAAGCTTTGAAAATATTGAATCATCTTCAAAATAGGCCCAAGTTTTAAAATGGGGTGGTGAATCTTTTCCATAATAAGGAAAATAAACCTATATTTCTTATGTAGGGTGCATAGACATATCTGTGAAGGTGATTTTTGGAGTTAGTGTAAATGACAAGAGTCAAAAAGCTCTTTTCAAATGTAAAGTGATTTTATTATTAAAATACATAACTTCTGATACCACTTCAACTCTAAAATTTCACTTTTGATATCCATGTGTATAAACAACTAATGCACAGAAAATCTATCTCTAAATAAAATTGAATATTGATTATTCAAATATGAATTAAAGACTTTGAATTTCTGTAGAATAACACTTTTGATTTCATTTTAATTTACTGCCACTGCTACTTTAAAGTAATTTGATTTTTACAAGATTCCAGAAACAATAAAATTCATTTAAAAAATTGGTGATATATTTTACAATATCAATGATAAAGATGTTTCTGAGACATGATCTATATATTAAAGGAAATAAAAGGAAAACTAAATTGACATTACACTAAACTAAAAGGCTTTTGTTTAAGCAAAAACAAATATAAATAGATTAAAAATATATCCTACTGACTAGGGGAAATGTTCATATGTTAAGCAATCAACAAAGGATTAATGTCTAAGACACACAAAAAACATGCCCAGTTTAGCAATAAAGAAACAAACAATCCAATTAATTAATGGATAGCAGACCTAAACAGACAACTTGCCAAAGAAGGTATCCAGAAAGGCCAAGTGATATATGAAAAAAATGTTCATCATTACTTTTAATAAAGGAGATACAGGCCAAAATTGCAATGAATATAAACTCAAATCCTGAGAGTGGAATATATTAAAGTGCTGGAGAGTATGCAAAGAAAGAGAACTCCTACAATATTGTTGGAGGACTGTCAAAAGTATAACAATATGGAAAGTCACCTGAACTTACCTTAAGCACCTGAAAATGAAAATAGTGTATGACCCAACAGTCTCACTCCAAATACAAAACCATTAACTCAAAGAATATTTGTTATACCATGTTTTTTGTAGCATTATTTCTAATAGCTAGACATGGAAATAAATATTCACTGGTGGAGGCCTGAATAGGAAGATGTGATACATCCAAGAAACAGAATATTATTCAGGCATAAGGAAGGGTGAAGCATTCCTTTTACCACAATGTAGAGGGAATTAAGGAAATGATGTGTAGTAAAACTAGTCTAAATGACACTGCTAACTATTAGACATTTGAGTGTCAGACAATTTAACATTACTGGATACTGATAAAGTGGATCTCACATTAAAAACAAGGGAAGGAGGGCCCTCCCTGGTGGCGCAGCGGGTTAAAGCACAGCACTAAGAAGCTAAAGCCACTTCCACATGAGTTCGATCCCCGCCTGCCCCGGAGGTGATCCACATGGTGCAGCAGACCTCCCCCGACCCGCCCGCTGCTCCCCTCAGCAGTGTACTTCATTGATCTGCCTGTTCTGCTCCCCACTCTGTCTCTGGTGAAGCCTCTCACCGCCCCTGAGCCTCTGGCCTGTACCCCAGTTCTGTATGCACAAATAAATAAATCTTTAAAAAAAAAAAAAAAACAAGGGAAAGAGGAGAAAGGCACAAGGTGATATAAGGGATGATGTTAGGGAAATTTACAGATATATAAATGATGTTAAAATTTTCCTTTTTATTTATTTTCTGTTTAAATTTTAATAAGATGAATTATTCTCTGCATTTAACTATGGGAGAAACTTTGTGAAAATCAAATTAAATTACTGAACATTTATTTTCCACAATTTTATCCCATGAGAAATTTTTGCAGAGAGAATTTTAAGACAAAGGCTTACAATGTCAAATTCCTCAATCGTATTGCATTCAACACACTTTGTTAGTTCACTAAATTAACTCACACTTATTTTTTTTATTCTATCTGTCCCTCCTCTCATTTTGTTTCTTCTTTTTTTTCCCTTGAAGAAGCATGGGCTTACAACACTGCAATGGCTCAGAGGTACAGGTTCACACCTCTTCAGATGTGTTTCCAAACTACTCAGACACCCACAGTCCTCCACCATGGTCTATTGCCCTTCTGTTTTTGGTCTCTGACTTCCCCTTGCAGTTCTGGTATTCTCAGCTTTACACGCAGATATCTTGGGCTTGTTTTTGAATTGGCTTTATCTGAGCCTTTGTTTTACTTCTCCTTATTCCTCAAATAAGTGACACTATCTGGTATGTGTCATTCTCTTTCTGATTTATTGTTTAACAGAAATCCCTCCAGTTCTATCCACATTGTCACAAATGGCAAGAGTTTATGTTTTGTTTTGTTTTGCTTTGTTTTATAGCTGGGTAGTAGTATTCCATTGTGTTTATATGCCACATCTTCCTTATGCACTCATTTGTCACTGATGAAGACTGGGGCATAGTAAAAGATTTTTTGCTTTTACTTTGTCTTTATGTACCTGCTTCAAAATGCATACTACATATTTGGAATAATTGTATAACTTATGCAGTTAGATGAGATGAAAATGGAAACATTCAGAGTCTTTAAAAATAATTACATATTATACTCATATAAAACCCAATTATCTATTAATGATCTACCGTATCTTTCCATATCAGTTGCCAACAGTGGAAACAACATTTCGATGATGTGAATAGTTAAATCCTAAAATCCATGTAATTTGGAATTTAGGTAGTCTGTTTCCCTTGGTTGTATTGTACCTTATTGCGAATCTTTTTCAGTTATCAAGAAAATAGTTTTGTGTGTAATAATCTGTTGCACTAAAGAAGAATGGAAAGTACACTGATCTGTATCTTATTTAAAAATACAAATATTTTGGATGATTAGAGAATAGAAAATGTCACCTTCTTCGAAGGAGCCTGATTAAGATCAATTTTTAAAAAGTAAATAAGTTGAAAGCATCTCCTTATTTTGCAATAAACTGTGGGCCAAATTTTCCTCATTTAGATTCATAATGGAGGCATCAGGATTTAAACACATTTAAATATTGTTAAATATTCTCCAAAGTTTGCAGTTTCTCACCTGTTTCCTGATTTCACTTTAGCTTAATATTAGCTAAAGTGATTTTCAAAAACTAGAATTAGCCATACAGAACTAGTCAGCTTTGAAATCAAACTTCAGGTGTTTTAATGTGAAGCACTGGCTAGTCTTGAGACATTGCCTTATTTTTTTTATTAGGCATTCTTCTAATTGATACCTTTTCTAGAAATTTGCCAAATTTCTATTAAACTGATCATTTGTAGGAAGAGTTTATGTTCATATTAAAAATGTTCTAATTGGTTTAGTATTTTCTGGCAACTAGCTCATAAGCACATTAGGATTAAAATACTCATTACTGTTTTTATCCTTACAGGTCCCCATGTTATGTTTTGTATGTTATGGTCAACAAATAAATGTGTATTTAACACAATCTCTATTATTAAATAATTATCTCCAATTTCCATTATTTCTATGTCTTTGAAGACTGCCTTTATATAACTGTCTCTCTTTTGTCCTTCTTAATCATCTTAAAATCCAGTCTTCCACATTATCAAAGTAACTATAATTTCTAGTAAATGAAGGCATTAACCTCTTTAAAGACAGTCTGATATCTAGCCTCTCTTTCTAGTTTATATCTCCAGCAGTGCCAGATGAGGCAAATAGGACAAAAACAACAGAAAACTGAACAGAAATCTTTGGATTTTCCCAGAAGGAAATTTTACTGATCACCAAGAAAAATCGTGGCATCAGAGCAAAGAGAACAGAAGGGAAATTGAAATGGATTAATCAGGGAGTTAGTAGGTGGTCGGGGAGTAAAGATAATGGAAAGATTACCATTTCAGAAAATGAATCATGAAAAGGAGAGGAAGTACAAAAAATAAACATGTCTGACAGAAGTTGCCAAATCAAAAATAGCCATATTTTCAGATAGGATTTAAAAAATCCTATAAAATGTGAAAGTAAAACTGAAATATGTGATGTCACATATACCTCATGGCAGGTTTTAATTTCGATTTACACTCTGGTAGTAACTATCAAAGTTCTACTCCCTTCTTTGCAGCTAGTATGCCAGCCCTTCATATTGTCATTTTGGAGCCCCTGAGAAGCAACAGTGGGCTTTACTTCTGTTTGGTTCCTAAATCACTTAATTCTTATTACCTTTACCTTTCAACTGATCCAGCCATTATGAGCAGATGAAAATCTGTAAAACAAAATAAATAATGAGCATATATATACACACACACACATATGCACACACACATGAATGTATCATGCATATACATTTATATTTCTTTTATATCTTGCAAGTGAATTAGCATTATTTTTAGTGCATGAATAATCTTTGTTGTTTCTTTAAAAAATGTATGGGCATTGTATGATGTATGATTCCCTGAAGACTGAATTAGTCATGTTACTATGCATGTTAATAGTAGACAAAATAACACCATTATCTTTTGTATACATCACAAAGTGATGACATTGCCCAACTTATACGGAAACTCCTGTTCCTAGCCTGCCCTTGTATGCTAATGCTGTTTTCCTTGTTCTAAATGTGAGGACCCCAGTGACTGTTTATGAACAATCATGCCTTATTTGCCTGCTTTGGACTGAAGCCTTTTGCTATTTTCCTGTGGAACAGCTGCATAACTTGGGCCTGGACCAAATTGTTCCACTTGACATTACTATAGAGGCATTTTATTCTTTCCTTAAAAGAGAGATTACTGTACATGTCTGTCTATTGTTTTAATTTTAGTTTAAAGTAAGGACCCAGCTAATGCCAAGCACTTTTCTTTCAAGTCCCCAGAGATTTTGCAACCTTCTTTCTTTGGCTGAATTCCCAGACAGCTTTCAGCAGCAGCATTCTCCATTTATAGAAGTAGAGGAGAAAAAAGCTGTTATGTTACAGTAGAGTCATGACCTTAGAAGGTGTGGGGTTGCCCCCATATGCTGCAAATAAAGAATCATCATTCATTTTAATCACATGTTTAACTCCTTGTAAATTTATTTAAGGAAAGCAATAGGACATTTCCAGTCAAATGTGCATTTAGCATATATTCTATAAAAGGCAATAATTATAGGTATTGATAAATTTTTCTTTGTATCCAGCATGATGTTTGTGTTGTACTTATTATTTTACCTCCTGGTAACCACAATTTTTCATATGTTTTGGCATAAATCTAGTATCTGTAATTGCATAGCTCATAGCATCCCTATTCTATACAAGAGTAAAGATTTTAATCTTTAGGAAGACAGATCACATGCCATAAAACAACTAGTCACATTTTAGAGAAACAATTACAAATCCATTTTAAAGATGATCAAGGTTTCAAGAAGAAATCTAATAAGAACATATTGATGCATTTTCTTACTACCATAATTGAGATTTTAAAAATGAGATGCAAACAAAGGCAACACATGTTTCTATCAAGTTGGTTTTCTCAGCCTAATATATATATTATATGTCTCTTTTTATAAGTTATAGTTTAGTTACTAATTGGCAGTCCAATCATAGCCACAATAAATGATTAACTGAACTGTGTTAAAGAAGGTGTGTTACGACAAAAACCATAAAATAAAATGACTGTTTTAGTTGAGAGTAAATTATAACAGCCTGCATAAAAGAGAATACAAGGCATAAAGCCTGTCGGCTGGTAAGCCCAAACCACAGAAACAGTCCCTTTACAGTACAAAGGAAGAAAAACAAAGATATGTAGGACAATTAGAAATTATTGGTAGAGGTAGAGACTAAGTTCTGGTTCCACAAGATGGAAAAGGCTATACCATAGGGGAGTTCTGCTGGGATGAAATGGGCTAGCCAGTTATCAAGTTTTGACAGAAAGCAAGAGTTCTTGTAAATTTATTTAAAGAAAAGCAAGAGGACTAAAGGAATGGCGTGCTTATGAATGGTGGAGAATCCAGAGTTTGTGCTGTCTAAGCTCCTGTTTTAACATAGTTCTCCAAATTATCTTATTCTCATTGTATTTTTTTAATTGAGATAGCATAGATTTGCAATGTTGTTTGTATTTCATAAATATAAAATCATCCCCTTGTTACCACACTGTTCCCACTATGGAAGCTGCTATCTGTTTTAAAGTGTTACAAAAACTCATAATTATTTCTGGTTTACAGATGAGGAGAATGAGCTTTGTGGAAATTATATAACCTTTAAGTGACACAAATTGATACATGGTAGAACTGGAATTACAAACACATTTCTCAATACGTTTAACCACTGAGGATTATATTTTCATGTTAATGCAGTGTTTTAGGAATTTTGTGATATTTATTAATCATAATAACTGTGAATTTGGCAAAAATGAGTGATTCATATAAATTTCCAGAAATACCTATGTATAAATAGTTGTAACAAACTACCAGCTAGGTAAAGTAAAACCTGTTTATAAGACTATTAAGAGTTTCTAAATATATCTAAATATCTGCCTATATGTTAGGATTATATGTAAAATAATTATTCAGTTGTTACATATATTTGCTTTTTAAAAGACTTTTTTATGATATTTTTATTTCATATGTAGTAGAGAATGTTAAAACTACAGGATCTAATCATAAATCTACCCCAGTGCAAATGCAGTGTCAATGCAATGGAATACAAGGCATAACCTTAGCAGGTAAATAGAATAAACAGGAAGCTAAAAGACAACACTTCTCAAAAGTATGTCTTTCTTCTTAAATACTATGCTTCTGTCACCAAAACAATGATGGAATAAGTATAATAAGGTTTTCCTTATCACATACTCACTCTTATACTATGGCAGTTTTTAGATAATTGAAGTTTCATGACATTAAGGTTGCTTCCCTCCCCCTTATGTTCTGATATCTAAAGAAATACAAAATTGTTTCAATTAATTAAGTTAAAGGCAACAGCATCCTGTTCTTCTAAATGTTTTCAAAGGTATGATACTTAGAAATTAAATTTTCAATTTTCATAATTAATAAAATACCCACATATTGTCCTTCCCATATGAGTTTTTGTTTTTTTCCCCCTGAGGCCCAGATGGTCTTTTCCTTCCATCTCATGGCTTCAATATTTAATCACACGTTGACTCTCTGGAAACACACAAGTGGTTATCTTGGAAATGAGACCGAATATATTTGGTTTTGTTTTTGAAACAAGAAGCTGACTCTCTGTAATCTTCACTGCTGTTATTTAAGCTGGGCATCTGTGGTGTGTTGGGCACTCAATCATTTTCAATTAAATGTTCCTATGTCTTGTGAAAGTCCCACAAGAGCTTGCAGAACCAAGATTATAGATCCACAGAGGAAATGTACTCCTTGAACATTTCCAGGTAAGCAGTTTTCTTGCAACAAAAAGCCAATTATTTTGAGGGATTATGTTAATGTTCAGTGAGAAGCTCTAACATGAAATGTCTCAATGTGTTTAGACACCATTGTAGAATGATGCTATCCTATACATTGGCTAGGTTTTTAAGACATGCATTTTTTGAGCCCATGGGTTTAAAAATCACTAACTTTATATATTAATTGTAAGACTGCATCTAAGCATTTTGCTTCTTATCTAAAAATCTGTAAATATTGCATGAATGTCTATATAAAAACAAAGTTAGCAGAATGGTGATTATAGCAGAGTTGCAGAAACAAAAATCATGCAACATTAAAATAAAGTAAAATAGTATCCATCACTCTTTATTAAAGAACATGTTAAGCCATTGATCAACAATAGATTTTCATTCAATTTTATTCAATATTTGTACTATAAGTGTTAAGCTAACATCCATTTGATGGTTGCCACTTAACTAAGTGTGCTGTGTTAAATCATTTTCTCGCAGTATATGGAGGAAACAAACTGTCAAAAATGAAATTAACTCAGAATCAATGTACATACCTGGTAATATTCCTAATAATCATGAAACAGAAAATCCTTATTTCTTGGGGAAATATTTATTTAAACAATGTTTTGCAGTGTTTTGTATTCACTGTGGGTGTTTGTGTATATGTACATTCATATTAAAACCTCAATAACATAGAAATTCCTAAATTTCAAAGTTTGAAAAGAACATTTAAAAAGCAAAAATAGGGCCCTCCCTGGTGGCGCAGTGGGTTAAAGCACAGCACTGAGAATCTGAGGCCGCTTCCGCATGAGTTCGATTCCCGCCTGCCCTGGAGGTGACCACATGGTGTGGCAGACCTCTCCTGGCCCGCCCGCTGTTCCCCTCAGCAGTGTACTTTGTAGATCTGCCTGTTCTGTTCCCCACTCTGTCTCTCGTGAAGCCTCTCACCGCCCCTGAGCCTCTAGCCTGTATGCCCCAGTTCTGTATGCACAAATAATAAAATCTTTAAAAAATAAATAAATAAATAAATAGCAAAAATAACCCACATTGTAGAAAATATGAACATTTACAAATGGTTCCAATTAGAGTAGGAGGAATCTGTCAATGATTAATGTTGGGATGAAAGCTCAAGTTGTGCAAATTCAGGTTACCAGAAATATCTTGGATTTCTCTAAGGGAGCAAAAGATTAAAAGATTGGAGAAAATAGCAGCTACCCTTGACATTACCAGCAGCTGTCTCTGAAATGGTGAGCCTTGGTGGACATGAGGTCCACCACTCAGCACTCTAAGTATGGAGATGAACATAGACAGGTGACCCTTAAAGAAACAAGTTATAAAACTGTAATAGCTTTCCGGTGCAGGGAGTAAAAAGAAGCAATTATATATCACCAGAGTTCCACAGTGTATCCAACATGCAGTGTTTTGCAAATGCTGGTTGTGGTTTATTAATGAATCATAACATCAATTTAAAACCCCTGTTTAAAAATAAAGAACAGAATAGAAAATTATACAGTAGGAAGAGAAAGAACAAAAAGAGAAGGAAATAAAGATGTTATAGTATATTAGAAAGAGGACACTTTTATTTCTTGTATGTATGTGTTTGTGTGTGGTTGTAATGTATACTTTATAATGTAGGTCACATCTAAAATATTTAGAAATTATAACATTAATAACTAGGGTGAACTTAGGTCATGAGTACATTCAGGGAAAGATCATGCTTAGTCTTAATCAGTTAAGTTCCTCTAAAACCTTCACTATATAAAAATATATGTGCAAATTGAAGAGTGTGTAAGGCCAAAAAGGTGGAGTGTGGGGGACAGTAGAGTGCCTCTAAGAATGTTCTGTTTAATAATGCAGAGAAGTTTGATCCTTTAAGAAGGATTTTATTTAAATGATTAAAATATACTTTCAAATTTTTAAGTCTTAAATTTCAATTATCTTCAGCATTTACTTATATGGAACATTTAATTCCCCCAGCTACCAGATAAATTATGCACACTTTACTTTTACTTTTCTAAGACCATTGGTTTTCATATTAGAACAGAAACAAATCATGGAACCAAAGTGATTCTAGAGTGGTGACACAGTATTTAACATAAGTATTAGATCTTATAAGGTTAATTAGCACTATTTTATCATAGTGGAAGTAATGGATTGTAAAGTAACTCTTATATGGAAAATGGGATCACATCATTGTAACATGCCCTTGAACTGTATGGTTTTCAGGCATGTGACTGATTAAGATGCTTGCAGCTACATTATATATAGCTATCAAATTGTCCTTATAATGTACACAGGTTGATAAATTGGCAGATTCTCAGAAACTCAGACTCATAAGTTATTGATTCAAAGAAATGAAAATGTTCCTATCTAGCTTTATGAAAGAATATTTTAAGGAGTAACTAATTTTCAACTAGATTCAAAAATAATATCTTAGGGTGATAATTTTTAAATATATCAAGAGATTTTAAGCTTAATGTACAAATCAGAGGGATTTATTACTGCTTGGTTGAGGGAATGCATGTTTACTCAAGATTTATTGATCTTTTAACCAGGAATTAATATTCTGTGTTTACCAAAGTCTAGAATTGTTAAGTATAGATAAAGCGCACGTAATTGTTTTGCTTTAAAACAAAGTCCTTGAGAGATTAGCTTAAGCATTTATCAAAATTTGGAATATTTTCCTCTGTGTTAAAAGCTGTCACTCCTTCAGGGTCATAGCAATCTTATCTTTTCTGGGGATAATCTTCTGTTTGCCAAATTGACTGGTATTATATAGTTTGTAGTATGATTGCTTTGTTTCTCAAAAATATTAAAATAGTCATCAATGAGCACTACTTATCATTAAAAGTGGCCCACAATTTCACAGTTACTTTAAAAATGACATTGTTTTCAAGTTTTCTAAAGAGCACTTACTCCTGCATATAGGTCATTTTATTTTTGAACTATATTTTTTTAAACTTGAAGTAAATTAAAAAATCATACTCATAGAGCATAAACTCAGAATAGTCGGGATAGAAAATATCTGTTTCTTATTTGCTATTGAGGTTGTAAATGTAATGTTGAAGTTAATATTAATGTTCATGTCATTGTCAAGTCAAATCTAAACTTCAGTGTGACAGTATACAAGTGAAATAGTTGATTTCAGGAATTTATAAGTAGATATACTCAAAATTAGAGTTTCAAGTTGCAACTTAGTAGAATAAATAAACTTGAATTTCCCACTTCAAACTGATTTCATTTCTTACTGTTTTAAGTTCCTTTGACTACATCAGACAGAACTACTTTTAGTGATATTTGAGTCAGGGCTTTTATTGTTCAGCTTTTCGATAGACATTAATGGATTCTCAAACTGCAAAAAGCAAAATAGAAAAAAAGATTCCAATTCCTACACAATTTTTAAGTGAAAAGCAATTTTATCTATGCTGAAAAAGTACAAAGTCATAATGATGAGGACAAAGCAAAAGATTGAATAAATCACTAAGTGCTATGAGCAGTGGAAACCAATGAGGAAAAATTTAATCTTAATCTTTTTTTTCACACACACACAGCTATACAAAGATGTCCTCATCTACTAATCAGTACACACAATCACAACAGGGTAGAAAAGCAGTGAAAAAAATTATATTTAAAATAAAAGTTGTTAAAGAATTTCCTTGATGAGGGTAATTTCTTCAAGCTTCTCCTTTGTTCTCTTCAATTTCTGAATTATTCCAGTTCTAAACACTTGGAATGTTAAGACAGAGCCAACTTAACAAATGATCAAACCAGCAAATGTAGATTTTGCAAAAATATATATTATATTAAAGAGTTATATACCTAAGCTAAAATATTTGCTATCTCATTTCTCTTTAGCTTGTTTAGATGTTCTCATAAAGACATAAAGAAAATGGAAATGTTTAGTTCATTAAGACAGAACATTAACCAGAAAAACATTGAATACAGAAAAGAAAATGTATATAGTTATATTGCAAGACTAGGTTAAAAAAAAATAAAGTTAGGATGGTACTGAAGAATAATGGTAAAATTGTGGGTCTATTAGGTAGGACTGAAAGATTTACTGTAGTAGAACATTGAGCTGAATAGATGGAAAAATGTGATGGGAAAAATGAGTTATTTAAGGTAGCAAAATGACATTTATTGTGCAATCTTGACTGAGATGGAGCTAAGAAAATAATGAGTGAATGTGAGCAAATCAGAGAACTGAGAAGTAAAGGTACCCGATCTGTTATAAGGTAAATATTTGGTCAATTAATTTTTAAAGAGATTTTTTCTTGTTCCTTTGACATTATACCCTTTTGACTTTTCTTAGATTTCTTAAACATTAGACTCTTATATTTCCCATCTTCTAAGTAATAGCATTTCAAGATTTTGGTAATCTGTTCTTTTTTAATTTTATTTCTTTCTTGAGTTTGGATACCAGTTCGACTGAGCTCTGTAAAATTTTCTAGTCTTGCCCTTCACTTTGATTCCTAATTTCTCATTTCCTTATTTCTCAATAGAGATGCGTTTTGTGTGTTTTTTTTTTTTTTTTGAGTTTGCTTAAGTACTTGAATGTATCATGTCTCAAATGAAAACATCAACCTACACTTTCTTCTCTGTCTTAATTTGTTTTTACCCTGGTTTATGCTTTATATTTTGGTTAGCAGTTTGTGAGTCTGGTGATTTTACATTGTCATTTTTACTTACTTAGGAGTAAGATTTTTCCAATGATGTAGAGAGGACAAAATAAAGAGAATTTCTCCTCTGTCTTCCTGATCATACATTTTCTGGCTTTAAAGATCATGTTTGCTAGCCTAAGAGTTCTTCTGTTATCAAAAAGATCTGTTATTACTTTGTGCATTCCTTTTTTGTTATTCCAACTTCATGCATTACCTTCTTTTCTCTCTTTAAGCTATATATATTTGCAGACTGAATTTCCTTTTTCAGATATTTTTGCATTGCTTTAAAAGAATAGTAATCAGGAATATACATTTCTTCAAAGTTTTAGCAATATTTATAGTTTTCAAAATGTCTAGATTTTTAGACTAGCATTCTAAGCTCTTTGTTGCCTATTTCAAATGTTCAGATTTTGAGGGTAGTGTTTTACCCCCCATATCTATATCCCAATTTTTCTTACTTTGTTTTTTTTTCCTTGTTCTTTATGATCAGATTGAGCCCTTCTGTATTCCATTCTCTCTCATATATTAATGAGATCACTAGCCTTCTGATCTAATACTAAAGCATTTTGTTTTATGATTTTTGTGTTGGACTAAATTCTTTATGAGCATAGTGAGTCCTTTCTTAATTTTTTTATCCTTTTTTTTTTTATCCTAATTTTTTTATCCTATATTCAATAACAATACCTATTAACTCTTATTATTTTCATGATATTCACTACATTTAAATACACTTATTCAAAAATATGACCTCTGGAGAGCAAGCCTTCTATCAGAGTCTGGTTCATCTTAAACTGACATCTTCCATCCTTAACCACTTGAAGTCCTAACATAAATAAAGACATTAATCAACAATTATGTATTTCATAAGTCTATTGCAATGGCTTTAATATAGGCGTGACAGATCTGGATGGTGGTTTTTAAATCACTTATGCCATTTACTATGTCCTAGCTAGCATTTTAGTTATTTGGCAACATATATCATATAAATACTAAAGTACAGTGTCACATAGATTACATATTTATTTTCCTTATATCCCTGATGACTCCTGGTTAAAATAAGTGCACAAATTTTCTTATGTAAATAATTGTTTGATGATAATTTTGAACACTTATAAATTACCTGATCAAGAATATAAGAGTATTTGAAATCAATAAAAATGCCCATTGATCCCTTATTTGTCTCAAGACAAAAGTATAAGAATTTAACATTTTCTGATAAACCCAGAAAATGATAGACTACTATAAATGTTTCTGAAGTTTTCTCTTACAAAGATAGAAAAATTAATTGATTATGTTTTAAAATCACTTTCTATTGCGATAAGTAAAATTGCGATAAGTACAAAAGTCACCAAATTATTAAATGTGAGTTTCTTCTGTCTTATTTCAAAAGAAACATAGTTGTTTATTTGTAAATGTCTATCTTTTGTCTTTGAGTTAGAACAAGACCTTTACTCTAGTTAACAACTAGAGTACAAGTTATTTGATGTTTTAAGAATTACACAATAAAATAATAAAATTAATTCAGGGATAAAAGGAAAACAAATTATAATTAAAATGGACAGAAGTCTAATGTAATGGGTTAAAATCACAGCTTTATGTACTCTCCAAAAGAACTGATCAATATTTTTACAATAAATATCACTTTGAAATTATATGAAATATTATTTTCAATTTATGTTCAGAAACATCTCTTTGGTCCTGAGTAGCAAAATAACTATATGTTTTTAAATAGGAATAATAAATAGCTTCACAAGTATTTCCTTTCTATTTCTTCCTGTTTGCCAATAATATCCTCCTCTGAGAAATATTTATTGCTAAATATTATTGCTAACATTGCCACAGCTTTAAGAAAGTCTACTACTGGAACTTGCCATATAGATATATTTTCTTAAAAAATAAGCAATCCAAACTTCCAATTTTTTTCTTCTTTTTCTTATTCTTCTTATGATTAAACATGGTTGAGCAATCATTTATCATTGTGATTTCAGTATATCAATGAGGAATGCCAAGTCAAATATTCTCATAGAACACATCTTACTCGAACCCAGTAAGCATGACATTTTCTACTTAAGCTCAATTTCAGACCCACTGTCAGTAAGTTTGCATTTAACTTCTTCACCTCCATTTCCCTAAATCTTCGATATCATAAACACAGAGTTTTATGTAGTCACTTCTGTATAATTTCTTGACTTGGAATATTTGCTTAAAGTAGAAAAAAGATTCAAGATGTTTCTATAACTCCTACCACCTTCTATGATTTTAGAATTAAAATATCACAAGAGATGGAAGGAAATTTGGCTTAAAAAAATCTCCCTGGTATAAAAACTTGAATCACACATAGCACCTGTAAATTTTCCAAAGTGATTTAAAGGCAGTAGTCATCTTCAGGTGCAATATAAGTACAAAAGTCACCAAATTATTAAATGTGAGTTTCTTCTGTCTTATTTCAAAAGAAACATAGTTGTTTATTTGTAAATGTCTATCTTTTGTCTTTGAGTTAGAACAAGACCTTTACTTGAATATCACTAGTGACTTTTTTTCTTTCATCTAGAAAAGTTTTATTTTCATATGATTCATTTTAGTATTAACACTGATCATGGATTGTACTTATGAAGGAAAAGACACTAAAGATCCCAACGTAGAAATCATTTAGAAAAGGAAGATGCTAGAGGTGCATTCATTCCAAAATGTGAAAGATTTTTACTGCTGTCTATTTATGCAAGAACATCAGAATTCTTTACCTTGGAGACCTGTAGTGTAGGAATTATTTTTCCATAAATGAACTTCCAACTTTTTTTTTTTTTTAATGAAACAAGAGAAGAGAGGATGAGGGCTTGAGGACTAGATGGTAAGGTTCTCGTCTCATTCATGCCTAATGAATGGATGGTCCCATACACATTTGAAAGAATTAGGAGAACTGTTACAATAGCAAAACTTTACAGAATAATGCCCCAATACTAACCAGTTTCGTGGAAATTAGTTATCAGGATTGCATGCAAGGTATTAAAGAATGGTGGTCTGAAGAGCTTTGATAATTCCTATTTACATGTAAATAGTTGTTAAAGCTATCTGAGAATATTTTATTAGCTATGTATAAAACAAAACACTGAGCAACAAAATTTTAAAATATATATAAAGATTTAAAAAAAGAAAGAAAAACTTCATCAAGACTTTATAATACAAGAGAATATAGTTGTTGGGGTTTTTTTGTTTGTTTGTTTTTTGTTTTGTTTGTTTGTTTGTTTTTTCATTTTTATCCTCTTGTTCTTTTCTCTAACCCTAGGAAGAAATTGCTGCAAAAAGTCCTTAATGCATAGGAAAATCAAGCCTCTTTTTAGCCCTACATATTTGTTAGACAAGAGAATAAATCTAGTTTCATCTTATCAAGATTTCCAAACTCTAATTATTTGAACTTTCCAAGGTGGAACCCTCTAGATTGTCTATGTTAATGTTCTCGCCATGGAATTCTAGTGTTAACTCATGCCTTATGCTGTGTCCCTGTCCTGTTATTCCTGTAGCTTCTACTCTTTTCAGCCTTATCACACAGAAACTGTAAACTGGGGCCACTTTTTAAATGATCTCCTTTGGTTGCCTGAACAGCAGGGAAGATTGTTATTCATTTCCAACAAGAAACTCAATCATTTCTGGGTTCCAATTAGAGAAAGCCTAGGGGCCCTCTTTATTAAGATGGAACACAAATTGTATCAAGATTTGCTAAACCACTTAATATTTTTCTGGTGATATTAAAAAACTTGAACATTTTAAGCATTAATCAGAATATGTGTGGGCTATTTATAATTGATGCATTAAGCTCTAACCTGCATTTCATTAAAATTGCATCTTATGGTGTTAAATATTTACCATATAGAGTAGGATCAAGAATAATCCAATGTTAGTGTCAGCAGTGAGATATACTGCTACAGTCTCCTGTTATCCATAGTCACAGTCTTTTACTATTTTGTTTAAAAAAGAAATGACTTTAGGAAAAAAGTGTTTAAACACAAACTGACAATTTGAATACTTTGTATGTAACTTCATTTCTATATACACAATAAAAATTATATCAAAACTTAAATACATATTCAGAGAGTTGTATGTTTTAAGACATGATTGAACATAAGGAAAGAAAAATTATGAGAGTGGGGGGTGTAATGTTGAATATGTGGAAATGTGTGGTACAGGTTTTTAATGATATCTATATATGTCTAAAAATTCCAACTTATACACCAAAAATATATTGTCTCCATACAATAAAACACTTCTATTTAGTGGTATTTTAAGGATGTGTCTTTTAAAAATCAAGCTATCCTTAATATAACTGCTATTTTTAATATAGCTTGATGTGATTTATAGGAATGGTAAAATTTCTGCTATTTCAGATATGTGTGTACCAAGTCATATTTTATACTATTGTCCTTCAAATGATGTTAATGATGTACATAGAACAAAATTATCCAGAGTATCAGTATTAAAATTGAAATTAGTAGCGCTGTCCCTGGTGGCACAACGGCTTAGGATACAGCACTGCAAGCTGGTGGAAGCCGCCTCAGTGCCGGTTTGATTCCCGGCCCTGGAGGTGATCCACATGGTGCAGCAGACCTCTCCTGATCTGCCTTCTGCTCCCCTCAGTAGTGTACTTCATTCATCTGTCTGTCTGTTTCCCACTCTGCCTCTGGTGAATCCTCTCACCGCCTGTGCACCACTAATAAGTACCCCAGTTCTGTGGGCATAAATACACAAATATTTAAAGAAATTGAAATTAGCAAAGTCAAAGAATAAATGGTAAATATGGGGTATATGAAACAAGTTAAGAAGTATTAGTGTTTTGCCTTTTAGTAAAGGCAACTTTGAGATTGCAATCTCTGTATAATAATTGCTTGTTTTTTTTCTGTATTTTTCCCAATTTTTTGGTATGTAATTAGATTTTTTGTTATCTTTATAGAATATTATTTGAGAAGTTTCATGAATATTTTCCTGATGATATCTTTCTTCATCCTGGCTTTTTTCAAGTGTTTTTATTACTTAGATTAAGTGACTCACTATTATTTCATAATTTTGCCTTGGTACTATTTCCAGTATTTATTATGGTTTAGTCAAAACTTTTACCTTCATCTTATAAAAGTTTTTTTTAGAAAAATATATCTTCAAGACCCTCCCTGGTGACTCAGTGGGTTAAAGCACAGCACTACAAAGCTATCTGCAGCCACCACAGCTCAAGTTCAATCCCTGGCCAAGGGAGGTAACCCACATGGCACAGTATACTTCTCCTCCTTGTCTGCTGTGATTCTCAGCAGTTTATTTCATCATTCTCTCTGCTTTCAGTAATGTCTTATAGTTTTCAGTGTATATATCTTTCATCTCTTTGGTTAATTTTTTTCTTATGTATTTTTTTCCTTTAATGCAATTATAAACGGGTCTGTTTTCATAGTTTCTATTTCTGATAGTTTGTTGTTAAATGTATAAAAATGCAATTGATTTTTATATGTTGATTTTGTATCCTGAAACTTTATACAATCGGTTCATTAGGTCTCATACTTTTTTTTTTTTTTTAGTCTTTATTTAATAGAAATTTATTTAGAAAGTAAGACAGTCTTATTTTTTTCTTTCTGATTTAGGTTGCTTTTAGTCATTTTTCCTGGCTAAGTTTGGGTGTGTAATATACAATATAGTGACTAGAGTTAACAAATCTGTATTCTATATTTGAAAATTATGAAAAGATTATATATTAAAAGTTCTCATAACAAGAAAAATTTGAATAGTGGGAGATAATGTATGTTAACCAAACTTATGGTAGTAGTCATCTAAAGATATGTGTGTGTGTATATACACACACATACATATACTTACATACACACAAATCATACTGTGCAACATAAAATAAAACAATGTTATTTAATGTTAACTGTCATCTGTAAAACTGGGGAGAAAAAGAATTGTCATGAAAAAACATTAGGACAGTTTTAAAAAAGCAGAATTAAAGAAGAGGAGAGGGAAGTTCTAATGATTTTAGGTAAAGCTGCGCCACAGTGACACCTCAATTGCTAACGTTTAATTCCAGATACCTCTAAGAAAGGTTGTTCCACTAGTGAAGGGCAGATACGCAGATAGTAGGAAATAGGAACCATTAAGCAGTATAATCAGGGCCACATTACCCAGGACAGTAGTGATTAGTGAGTGATTTATTTAGTGATTGCTATAACTCAACAGATTTCTTCCTTGTGTGTCTTTTCAGTTAAATAAAATTAAATTATCTCTGCCTATCTCCATATATTCTGAGTATATGAAGGTCCTTTTGGTACATTATAGAGTTTAACACATGGGTGCAAAATAAGTCTGAAATATTTATAAATTGCTTAATTTACTTAAACTACAGACTATGTAATCTTTCTTTTTTACCTATCTATATGCATGTTTAAATCCACTAGGCCAGAACCTGTTTTGTGGACAAAGGATGGCGGAGAATTACCAGATCCTGATCGAATGGTTGTGAGTGGTAGGGAGCTAAACATTCTTTTCCTGAATAAGACGGATAATGGTACTTATCGATGTGAAGCCACAAACACCATTGGCCAAAGCAGTGCAGAGTATGTTCTCATTGTGCATGGTGAGTACATTTTTGATTATCGTTATACACTAAGGGATGAATGACTTAAAAATCTGTTTAAATTTATTAAAATCTTTCAAATCTTTAGAACACAATTCACCAGGTTCTCTTTTTCTTTCAGAAGAACTTCTTATAAGTATAATTTCACCAAGATACACAGTCAATATGTTTAAGTTAAACTAATAAAATAAAATTGCAACATATAATAAAAATAAGTTATTTTTGAAAATATTTTCTTTACTACAAAAATATTATATGATTTTTATTGGTGACTAGTAAATGGTATTAGTGGTTGTCTTCAAATTTTACCAAAAAACTGCTTTTAGTTATAAATCACAATCATTCAGTTAATTTTGGTGTATTATCATAAAAATATACATTATAATCACCTTAACTTGATTTAAGATATAGCATACAGAGCTTTACATTATTAATGAGAATTGCATTGATTTATTATTATCATTAATTTGGAACACAATTTTCTTTTCTTATCTACCCTAGTCTCTGAATTTTATTAAATATAACAAAATGGCAGAAAGAAGTGTCGGTACCCACAACTGAAAAAAATCTGTTTTTCTTAACTAACAAAAGCAAAATAGCTGTTTACAAGGTAGCTTTAACATATGAGTAGATGGAATTGCACTTTTATGAGACACAAATGCTGTCATCCACAAAATTGGGCAGGACAGTAAAAAGCATGTTTTCCGTTCAGAGTGAATTGTGAATTTCCAGACAAATGTTATATTTCTTCTTATATATTTCACCAGGAAAAATTTTTCTAAGACTAGTTTTATGTTCTGTATACTATACAATAGTCTGAAGAAGTATTGTGTAAAACACAATGCTATATTAAATCCAATGGATTTTAAAAATCATGGAAAGAGTATGATCCTATGATATCTTTTTCATGAATCTAACTAAAATGACTTAAGCATCACAGGTTAGATCTGTATCACTCCCCAGAAGTTTAAGGGACAAAGTCCAATTTTCTATAAAGAGATTTAATTTTAGGGAATGAGTTAATCCTCTTTATGTTTTCTTCCAAGGTATTTATGTCATTATGATGCAGGCCAAAATTGAAGAAAAGGTGAAATATTAAGTCACCATATGACTTTTCTATATTCAACTCACTTTAGTACATACAGTCCTTCAATTCTTATTACTAATTTGTTATTGAAGAAAATGAAGTCTCATGTGAATAGTGTTCACATATAAACTTCATGATAGTGGAGTTGAGCGACGAGATTGGTTTCCAGCATCTCCTGAATTGTACAAATTTCAACTTTGGGTAAAGATCAGCCTAATCAAATTAGACTGATAAATCAGAATTAAATATGGTAAAGCCCTGTGGACACCCCACGCCGGGCTTACTGCCAAAAGGAATATAGTAGTGGCCCTGTCAAGAAGATAAGTTAGATCCTCAGCGTATAATCCAGGAGTAGCTTTCAGCTCATGCTGACCTGGATGTTTACACCCTGCAGTCACATAAGTGCCGTCTGATTCTCTTTTCTTTCTAAGTGATAGTCTCACATTCAGTTTCAAGGAACCAGAGGGCATGTATACAGTATGTCACATTGTATCAAAAGCAATATGACATAAAAATATAGAGAATTATAAGGGAAATGACAGAAAAAAATATATATATTTAGATAAAAAGTATGTCATTCATTTTTTTAAAGTAATTCAAGAGGGGAACATTCCTGTGTTTCCCAGTGTTTGCAAGCTAGCCAACAGCATGGTTTCCTAAATAGCCAAGCTGCATTTAGGTAGTTGGCAGTTGACATGTTTCTAATAAATACTTCTCTAAGCACTTTGTAAGAAGTCATTTTTGGCCTTGCTTTTTGAACTACAATTCATCAAAGGCACCCCATAGATTAATGCTATTCATGCTGCTAGATAAATGCTGTGAAGTTCAACAGTAGTTTACCTAGGATTATTGACACAAGTAATGAGAGGTTCGATGAAACAGTGAAACCATATTGCACTGTGTTTAAAAAGGGCTTCAATTGGGTTCATTACAAAATAAAGTTGTTTTTTTTTCCCCTTTGCACACAGGGTATAATGTTCATTAGTCACTGGTTGTATAAATATAAAAAGCTACTCTCTTCTGTTAATGGTTTGCCTGTTTCAAAACCCTACTAAATGATGAAATTTGAGTGGCGTTTCGATCTGTAATGAATGCTGTGTGCATTTCAGAGCAGAGTGATAAGTGATCATTTGTGAGAACTTTACCCTTTTATCTTTTACACCAAGGTTGATTTTACATTAGCTGTGATAATTTAATATAGTGCTAACATAGAAGGGCCTTTCATGAGCAGTGACTGTTGTCTTTGACTACCACAGTTGCCTAGATTCTATTGATTCTTAACTTGATGGAGGTCTGAATACTTTCCTGTGAAATCATCTGCTATCTAGATGCCATCCTAATGGTTAGATTTCATTCTTTGGGTGTCACTAGGAGTGCATAATTTAAATGTTATCACATTTAATTGTTAACAGAGTGACATTTTGTGTTATGGACATTGGAGGGTCTTTCCCCCCTCCTAATTACATCTTTGCAAATTTCAGCATTACAACTAGATTGCAATTTGAACCTGCCTGTCTAAAATTCATCTTCAATGAAAGACTTAACAAAATTTAGTATACAAATGTCTGTAGGATAAAACATGATATTTATGAAACATTTTCACTGCAGAGGTTCCATTAGGAAAGAAAGTAGCATTATTCAGTAACATGTTCAGCAATGAAAACATTAATATTAATTGACAGCCATAGTTATCCTTAACATGTGAGCAAACTAGTTTTTGTTTGTTTGTTTTTTCAACTGTATGAAACTATTGAAGTCATCCTCATGACTTCATTGGCATGTTATTAACTTATTTAGAATGGCTTATTACTTTCATATCAATGATCTTCAACTAAGCAGTTCCACCATTGATTTAACATTTGAATAACTGGGATCAATAATAAAAATATTCCTCCTCTATTTTGTACTTATGAACTAAGTACAAAGGCACTATTGAAGCAAAGGTAATTTATACTCAAGAAGTTTATAGCTTAGCATAAAAATAATTTAAATGTTCAAATAACTACAAAATAGGAAAAGAGTATAAGAAAATGAATGTACGATATAGGTGGCTAGAGTCTATAAGACTGTAGTCCCCATGTCTGGAATTTGAAAAAAGAATAAAAACAACACTGAGCTTTTCATAAACAATTTGTGTACATCCTAATGGATATCTCCTGTACAATACTAAGAACAGAGGTATGAAAAAGATTATTATTATTAAAATATTACTCATAGCTTTATGATACTGATGGCAATCTTAATCTAATGTTATGCTATAAAATTTACCCAAGAGTTGCTTATAATTTACTCGCAATGTTTTTTCCTGAATGGCACCTAGAGCATAAATTAGGTTGTCTTTATTGAAATACAATATAATTATAAATTCTTGCTACCTAAGCAATAGGTAAGATCCCTAAAAATTCAATATGGCAAATTATTAATTTAAGGAGATCAGTATAAAGCTCTAATCATCCTTTTTCTCAAATTCAAAGTTCAATGGCTTGAGTAAAATATTTTTTTTTGCCAAGCAAAGCCTACCCAAATCTTCATCATCCACTAAAAATATGTATACATATTTATCTTGCAAGAAATAGCTGCAGAGAATCATGAATTATGTTAGGCTAGTTTTACTTTACTTATTATTTAAAAACTATCATTCTGAAAGAATGAGAAACAAACTGCCTAGGAAATTTTGAAAAAGAATATAGAAAATGAGAAACACTAATAATATTCCCTAAACCCTACAACTTCTCCCTGATGACATGTCCTCACACTCATTCTGGGGAAATTCATAACACTGTGCAAAATACAAATGGAATGTGGACAAAGATGAGATTCCAGAACTGTTTAGTATCATCTCCAGTCTCAGAGCCTTTATTTCATCTTTGGGATGAATTACAGTATTAGCGGTAAAAGTGAAGTGACATCTTCTACCAATAGTTGTACTATGACAGGTCTAGATTATAGAAAAGTTCATCAGGAAGTCTTGTTAGAGCTTCACTGGAGAATACACTTCACCCAGAACCTAACTCAGGGATGTGTCACTTATAACAATTAGATACATTATCCCAGAAAGATGTTCATGATGTTCTCCATCTCTCTTCAAATTTACTTTTCCTATTACCATAATAACCTTTCCAAAAAGTTTATTTTTTATTGAAGCAACATTGGTTTAGTGTTGTAAACAGTTTAGGGGTATAAAATCTCTTTTTTAGGTGCTGTTACTGCACCATGAACTTCGTCAAAATGTCCATAATACATGGTGCTCTCTCCTCATTTTATTCTCTCCCCTTCGCCTCAGTAGTGTCAGTTCTACATCAGATTTCTAAGGTCTTTGTACTGCTCTCCTTTTTCTCCACAGCCTCACCAACTCTTATGTTTCTGGCCTTTCAAAGTTGGGTCATTCTTACAGGTGTGAGGTGGTATCTCATTGATTTGCATTTCTCTGACAATAAGTGATGATGAGCATTTTTTCATGTGTCTGTTGGCCATCTGGTAGTCTTCTTTGGAGAAGTACCTGGGTAGCTCTTCTGCCCATTTTTTGATTGGACTGTTTGTTTTCTTTTTTGTTGAGTTGTATGAGTTCTTTTTAGATCTCAGATGCCAGTCCCTTGTGAATGTGTGGTGTGCATATATCCTATTCAGTAGAGTGTTTGTTAGCTTTAGTAAATTATTTTGCCAGTGCTCTAACTTAATCCTTTTGTTATAATAATTCATTACTTCTTCATGATCTTAACTTCTGCTTTTTGAATGAAATTGTCTACTATGTACATTTCCACATTTTCACTCCTGTATGTTTGCTTTTCTAGAAATTTTCACCTTTAAGACTATAAAATAAAGCTCCCTATAACTAGTATTATCATAATAGAATGTAAATTAGGATAAAAGTGTTTGCTTATATGTTTGTAATATCAACCAGCTGATAGTTTCTAACTTGATATTCCAAAAAAATAACTTGAGAGTGATAGTTTGTTTATTTGTTCACATATCTATTGAAATGAATGCTGATGAAAGGTTTGATATTGCTTTTTTATGTTTCCAAGATAACCTACTCTAAAGTACTGTAAATACAGAATAGGATCCAACACTTTTTATTATTAAATACTAAGAACCATTACAAAAAGAAAGCTTCAATTTTTTTTTAATTTTAATAGTTATAAAGAATATTAAAGTGTCTGTGTGTTTTGGTCTAGTAAAATGTAGTAAGCTATTAAATATGCCTCTCTAGCTTTTAAGAATAGATCCAAAATCTACTTTATTTCACTCTGCTTTTATTTTTAATAATAAACATCTAAATACACAGAGAAAGAAAATTGTACATAGAGATATTAGACGTGTGCATCAAAGCAAACTTCCAAGCTTTGTTGTTCATTTAGATGTTTGCCTCTTTCTGAAACTATGTGTGAATGCAGGTTCACTTTCGATGCTTAGTACTGATTCTCCATTTCAGTTGATTTGCTTATCATGAGAGAGAGGCAAATTGAGTCAGGTAGGTTAGTCTTTCTTCACTAAAAATCATTTCAAAGTTAAGTTTCATCTTTCAAGTATTTAGCAATTGTACAAAGTCAATTGCTGTAGGATTTTTAGTATTTTGCCCTAAATTTAGCAGAGTAAATAATGCATGTATGGAAGAATGTAGCAGACAAGAACTGTATGTGTGACTGAAGCAGACAAGAACTGTATGTGTGTCATTTTTTTTTTCAAAAACTTAATATGGAGCTAAAATATATATGATTCTATATACACATTTCAGTCTTTCAGTATATGTTTCAGAAATTCATACCATGGTGATGAATAATTTGAAAGCTATTGAAGCTTTGCATTACATTAAGGAAAAAAGTACTTTTTTGCTTTATAATAAACATACATTTAGACTAAACAGTTGGCAGTCACATGTATGCTTACTATTATAGTTATCCACATAGAAACATTGAGGGTGGCTACCTGAAATTTTCTTCTTAGTTGTATTGGTAGGCAAGGAGGTACAAATCAGAATGGAACTAAGATAGTGATTTTTTGTGTTCATATGGGTGAGGAGCCGGAAAGGGAATCCTGAATTATAATTATGGCAGATGTACAGCCTAGCAGACATTAAAAAGGGATTCAGCTAAAATCTGTTCCCTCACATGGAAACAGTCTTACCAGTTGGTAAATTAATTCTGTGTACTCATAATGAGCATTTTTCCTTTGGAGAAGCTTTCTTTAGAAGCCTAAATGGAAAAACGTACAACATCGGGAAAAAAGGGGATAAAAAAGACACCCTTATAGAGCAACAAGCAGCGTGCTAATGGAAGAGCCTGTTGGTCGCTGCTCTCATCTCTGGGTGAAAGTTTCCAGACAGTAAACCAGTTGGGGATTCTTAAAACAGTATCTCCTTTAATCGCTAAGATAAAACATACCATTTCTGGACATGAATAAGCAGGGAAAGCTGTGGCGCCTGTGGGAAAGGCGTAGCTCCGACAGGATGAATATTCTGTTGAACTCTGCAGAAGGAAGAATGGGATCAAATAGTGGAGACAGGAGCACTGTTTTCATTCTAAAGCATTTTTAAAAGTGTATCTGTGTAGCCATATTAAAGAGAGCTGAAGCTTAATGTCATTTGTTTGTTTTAAGATGAGCATGACATGGAGGGATAATGGTTTCACCTTTCAAACTAAAAATTCTATTCAGAGATACTTCTCTGAAGTAAATGTTTCTGTGTAACTAGAAGGATCACTGACTAGAAGGAGTCTGTCAGTACATTTTGACATTTTAAATATATTTTCTTACACTACGTATAGTTTTCTATCAGTTATAGTAAAGCAAATAGGACAGAAGCATAGAAGCCATAACACTTGGGCTTTTTGGCTTTTTTTTAACTATAGGAATAACACATTGTTGTCGGTTCCTGTATAAAAATGTAGAGCATATAAACAGCTTTTCTACCAAAGCAGATGTTCATCAATGGGCTTTTAATAGAGAGTCAAATAATACACAGTGGCACATGGGGCAAAGTGTTGGCATTCATTTTTAAAACAGGCATGGCTAGCCAGGAGAGAAAAGTTTTACCAGAAATTTGCTATGTAACTTCTTACAGTCCAGTTTTCCAAACATTATAACAACATATCAAGTATTTCTTCTAGAATGGAAAAAATTAGTCTTGTTCCCTCTTTACTGTTCTGTCCAATTCACCAGTAAGTTCTGTCTATGCTATTTCCAATTCATACTCTTAGCATGTCCACTTCTCTCCACCATCCTGTCTAGCCAGGATTGCTGAGATGTCTAATGAGCTCCCTGTTTCCATGTTGATGCCTTTCCTATTTATTTTGCACACAGATGTGCTCTATAAATGATATTTCTTATATCTTTCCACCATTAAATTCTCTAGAAGCTTTTTATCTCAAGCATAAAACCCAGATCCGTATTACCCTACTTTACCAAGTCCTGCATAATATGCTACATCTTTGAACTATACTGAAAACAGTTCTTATGTGCCTTGTCTTTGTATCTCCAGCTAATATAACAGTACCTTCAAAAGAACAATCAATTAATAATTCTTAAATGACTATATATGTTTGTCCATTTTTCGACAACAAAAAAAAACTGTAACAAAATACATACATATGAGTACATATATACATGCACATCAATAAATACAAATCCATATCCACATACTAGGAGTAATAAGGGATATTAAAAAAAAAAAAAAAGCTCAGTAAGTTTCTTCATAACACTGCCTAACATCATTATTAATTTTCATTAGGAATTACCATCTATGGTTACATCAAAGAGGGTTTGTTAACATGCATGCACCAAAATTATCTGTAAAATAGCTGCTGTTGGTTTTGTTGTATTACAGACCAGCAAACTAATATTAATAATCTTTGAAACATCCCTGCCTTCTCCTTTACTACCTTTTCAAAAAGTGTCTGCCAACAAATATGTATATAAAAACTGGAATACACTAAAATTTTCACTTAATAAGTCCAATTTTAGTGTAATGACAAAGTTTCTCAACTTGTATGTGTTTAGTAACATAGTAAAGTAGCCCAGATTTATTAAGCCTTAAGAATATTTGCTCCAGGTTTCTTGAACCCACTGCTATTTTTTTAATTGCATATTTTCACTCATCAAAAAATATCATTAAAAAAGAAAAAGGCAGGAGTCCAGTAAGATGGCAGAGGAGTGAAGATGCTGTGCTTACCTCCTCTGCATATTTATAAGTTATATGTAAATACAGACTGTAGTCCCTGAATGGCAAGTGGATGATTATTGTATGCATCAAGAGGAATGACTCAATGGAGGGAGGAATGCAAACTGTAGTTTATTGTTTGCAGCATTAAATTGCAGAGCAAACCAAGGGAGAGAAGAGTAACGACCATATAAAGTCTCTGTGCTGCATTTTGTTTGTTGCATTTATTGGCATAATGTTGATTTGTCTCATGTATTGATGTAGTAAAAAATATTTATCACATATGTATGCATTTCACCACACCCAACACCAAAGCCCCAGTAATCCTTTAGGAGGGCCCCCTTTCCTCTTTGTTCCCACCCACCTCACCCCCATTCTGGTAGACTTAGTCATAGTCCATAGTGTCTTCCTTCTTCTTATTTTACTTTCCCCTTCTCCTCATCAACCACTCTGCGATGATGTCTGATCTCAGGCAGCTTTCAACATTTGTCCTCATCTAACCTTTTCTTTGGTTTCTCTCATGAGGATATATGAGAGGATATGAAAGAAATACAGGATAAGAATCCAGGATAAGAAGATAGGTCAAAAATAAACTTGAAAGATGTTTTCCTCTAAGTTCTATGGTGAGAAATCTATGTAGGAATATCAATGGATGACCTTGTATGAATTAAGGACATTGATACAATGAAAAGTGAACATTGGAATAAGATCAATGCAAAAGTTTAAGAGAGATTTTAACCTTAAATATGTATACTTAGGTATGAGTGGCTTGATGCTAGGAGTTATTTCTGCTTCAAAAAGGACCATAGACATTAATATTTTGTTTCTAATGCATTCACATTATCATTTCCAAAAGTATACCTGGTGTTTTTTTTTTTTTTTAAGTTGAGAGAATTATGTGATTTACATTGTGAAGCATCTTCTGAGCTTGCTGCATTGTATCTTGGGACCTGAGCCAATACCTTTAGGAACTCGATGTACCCGAAGACTTGCACTTAACAAGTTTCTTGAAAAAAGTTGTTTTAGTTTTAGAAGATCAAATGTGATCTATTACTATTTAAGTACCTGATTAAAAGGAAACAATATAAATAACCAATTCTAGTTTCTCCATCTTTTAGATGAGGAAAGCATAAATAAATTCAGTTGAAAATTTATGCAAAATGACTGTCAGCTATTTTATTACAGAACCTACTTTTAAAACACAGATATCCAGATTTCTTAATTGTTCTAGTACCTTCACTGTTTACTCTAGTACCTCATACTTCCCCTTGTGTAATTCACATTTGATTTCAGTTTTTCTGCATATGGGCCACAGTAATATTATCCCATAGGAAAATTTTAACATCCTCACACAATTTAAAGGATATAACAAAAAATCATCTGATTTACTCTTTGTATGGAGTTTTTTTTTTTTTAAAGATTTATTTATTTATTCATACAGAACTGGGGTACAGGCCAGAGATGCGGAGGGTGAGAGGATTCACCAGGAACAGAGTGGGGAGCAGAACAGGCAGATCGACGACGAAGTACACTGCTGAGGGGAGCAGTGGGCGGGTCAGGAGAGGTCTGGCTCGCCATGTGGTCTCCTCCAGGGCAGGCGGCAGGCGGGAATCGAACTCATGCGGAAGTGGCTTAAGCTTCTTTGTGCAGTGCTTTAACCCGCTGCGCCACCAGGGAGGGCCTGTATGGAGTTTTTAAGAAAGGGCTCACAGTATTAAAGTAGGTGGAGCTAAATAATACAAGATCATTCACTTTAAAGGCATTTTTCCCCTACTTTATATTTCACTTTGCTTTTGTCAGCTTGGAATGTAAAGGAATAGTTTAAAAGAAAAAAAATGCATACTTTTTTCAAATAACAGACTGGTTTTATTCATAAACTTTTCTTGTAATTGCATAGAACTGTTGGTTACCGCCTACAGTTTAAAATTGCAGTAATTTTCATTTTCAAGAACAGCATTTTTATTATTATTGTGTAAGGATTCCATTTAGTACGTGAAACCAGTAGAAGCTATCAGAGGGATGAAAAGAGATTCATTCAAATCTAATTTTTAAAAGGTTCCTTTTTATGGAGCAGATGAGGTTACTGTAGGACTTGAGGAGGAGGCTTGCACTGGTGTGTTGAGGCCTCGTCAACCCGTGGTTGTCATTTAAGTAAGAGCTGTAGTGCTGTTATCCATTCTTATGCTGGAACCCAAATAGGCTGCTACATGGAGCTGACTATAATGGGGACAGATAAATGTCCTTCTCTGTATAGGCAAAAAACAAATACAGGAAATGTTTCCGCCTACAATTGCTTTTAATGTTAGTGCAATTATCAGTAAAAAGGTTAAGGTTGTCTATTATTTTTGAAGTTAGGAAATGTAATAGCTTTTATCAAAAAGACACTTTTTTGTTAATAGTTGTAATATACATCGAGTCCTTCACTGTACCTCCTTTAATAATCCTTGGCTTGGATTCACTGTTGATTACCTTGGGACTGCGCTGGAAAGTTAGTGTCAAAAAACAGAAAGCATATAGACATAGAGTGTTCAGACTAAATGGTAGCAGTTTTTCTCCCTTTCGAACACTAGTCCTTAGAGAGAAACAAGCAGCTTGGGCTTCTGGGACTTTTTAGACTTAATTTTGCTTCAAAAACCCATTCTGAATGAGCCAGAGTGCCAGTTTTAAAAAGAGAATCTGCCACAAAACAAAACAGGTTGACAAGTTAGAAATTATTGTACACTGCATTTGTAGAAAATAGAACATACCTTTAACCTGAAAAGCTCGTTATTGGAAAAAGGTGCTGTAGCATGCCTATTGTATCCAGAGCTTGTAGGGACTGATTTCATTTTGACAAGGTTATCCAGGAAATGTTGTGTTCTAATAAGCTCCAATAACAAAGTGTAATGGCATTTATAAACATCCCTTCATTAGGGTATGGAAAAGGAGCACTTTCTATTATTTTGATTTGGATGATATGATTTAGACTTCTAACACTTTTAAAACAATGAAAAACTGTATTCTTCACTATGCTGCATTTTAATTTTTAAATGATATTTTGACTTGAAGATTTTTAGTAGGAATTCCAAAAAATTACTTCATATGTGGTGAAAGGAGGGAGACTATTTTTTGAGATGAATCATTTATAAAGTTCAATTACTGATATAAATTATTTAAAATGATACTATTCCCTTTCTACTGAAATAATTGTCACTATCACCAGTGGGAAATTATTTATAAAGCACCGGTCACATTCAGAGCATAGATCTACTTACCTAAGGAAGCAAGGAGCAGACCCTAGTCCGTATTCACCGTTATCTTCTTGTTGATTCATAAAAAATAAAAATGAAAGAAAAAAAAGCAATACAGGTTAAGTGCTAAATAAATTTTATATTCTCCCAGTTTTCAGTCACTAATTTCATGAAGAAATTTGATATATTATGTACAGGAATCCTGTGGGTCAGAATAGAACTGTATATTAATGTTATAAATTACAGAAAAATGAAATGTTATTTTAGCATCACACATGTATTTTGACATGTGCTCTCAATGAGGGAAAGAGATGTGTAACTAGCGCAAAGCACATGAACTGGGGTCTTTTCACCTTCATATGTAAGCATCATTGGTCATGGGGGTATTGATTACAAAGGAAGAAAGCAGTGAATAAACGTTAAAACATGATCAGTATTGGCCCTCCCTGGTGGCGCAGTGGGTTAAAGCACAGCACTGAGACTCTAGAGCCGCTTCTGCATGAGTTAGATTCCCGCCTGCCCCGGAGGTGACCACATGGCGTGGCAGACCTCTCCTGACCCACCCGCTGCTCCCCTCAGCAGTGTACTTCATCGATCTGCCTGTTCTGTCCCCCTCTCTGTCTCTGGTGAAGCCTCTCACCGCCCCTGAGCCTCTGGCCTGCACCCCAGTTCTGTATACACAAATAAATAAATCTTAAAAAAAAAAGATAAGTATTTAAAGAGAAATGAAAACAGTTGGGATTTAACTGGTTAGGAAGTCTTCATAGAACAACTAGATATGAGGCAAAAACCTAAGAATACCATTTTATTTGTATGATGAGAAACGTGTCTATTCTAAGATGGGGATTGGGTGATACAAAGGGATTGCTTGGGTCAGAGTAAATTTGTTCAAAAGCAAAATAATTGTGCTTCGGACCTCTTGATACATAAAGACTGAAGCTACAGTGTATTGGAGAGATAACAATGTTTTCTAATTGTGATATAATAAATAATAAGCCTAAGGAGTTTATGCAAAGTGCTTGAAGGAAGAATTTGGGGGATGTTTTACAGATAACATCATATTTAAAGTGGACTTGAAGTACAGTCAAGAAAGAGATAGTAACTAAGAGATAATAATTAATGTGACACGGGGCAGTTTGGGAAGATGGTAGCAAAGATGACAGGGAGAACTGAATAAGACCACTTGCTGCAGGGGCAGATGTCTGTGTGCTAGGCTGCCCATCATATGAGAAATAGAATAAAAATACCAGGCATAAATGCTGTGAAGAAAGCTGGTCCTCTTTGTTCCAAAAACCTTAACATTGTGGTACCTCAAAACAACTGTACTTTAGAGTTTTTATTGTAACTTGGTGTTTCTTTGTTTGGAGATACTGTACTAACTAATTTTCATAATAAAGTTTAACCATGGGCACATATTTTAGTTTTCTGATACAGCTTTGTTGCTTGAATTATACTTGTGTTTTTACTAGTAAATAGGTTCCTATACCAGTAACCCAGATTACTTATTCTTCATTTGTTTGTAACCTAGTTCACTCACCAGATAACTTAGGCAGTCTACTTAGAATTTTTTCAACTTTCTATGAATAATAGTGTTCATAGTTTCTCTTCAAAGGAGATCCCTATATTCCTATTATGTAGGAATACTTATAAATACTTTTTTTCAATAACAAGTCATAAATTTCAATAAGTACATTTTAATATCTTACTTAAACCATTATTTTAGAAAGCCTTAATCATTTAGCATATACACAAAAAATAAGCTTTCTAAGGTTTAATCTACTAGCAAAAAAATTTAAAATGCATAATCACAATCCCAGAGTCTTCAACAAAATATTATTAAAATAAATAACATTCAAATTTCTTATTAACTAGAATATCTCTTTTTTATTTCAGATTTTGAAGAACTTAATGTAATTTCACTTTTGGCATAAAATTGTCAAAAAAAGTACCCATACTCATTAATTTCTCTGATCAGATAGAAACAAACAAACAAAAAATTATTTTGTCTTTGTTTTTATTTTTATCCACTACCTATTTTATCAATTACTACATATTTATTCTTTATGAATTAATATCTAAGAAAGATGAATTAATATCTAATGAATTAATACTCTGTATGAATTAATATCTAAGAAAGATATAATGCAGTTAATTTCTTATTTAAACTATAAGTCTTGAACTTCTTATTTGTAAACACTTTTATTAGGCAAATTTAATAGTATTTGACTCAACATACACTATGAAGAAAAACATGACCAAAAATTTCCATCTTTTGAATTGTGGAAAGTAAATATGAAGTATATTGTTAGTTGATTTACCTATTAAATAGTTATCATTTCTGAATTTTAATGTTTGGATTTATTATCCATCATACTACTAACTAACTGTGCTTTTTTTGTTTATTGTTATTTTAGTGTCCATGTTCATATATCCTTTGAGTAGTCATAAGATGTTAACATCTAAGTAGTATATTTAGGTCCTTCCTGAACTGACAAATCATGTTGAGCATATTACTTATAAATATTTATATTTATATAATATTACTTATAATATTTAAATGAATAAAACATGATTCAATATTTTTATTACCCATGTGTGCACATGTATAAATACTCTGTATTTGAATTAGTATGTAGTTGTTAAGAAAAATAAAAATAGGTGTCTTAGAAGGGGAAAATATCTACCTAGTTTCTCATCCTATTTTACATTTGATTAAAAAATTTTATTATCAGCATAAGGTCTCCAAATGTACAAGAATCTATATAACTCAAAAATGAGAAAAATGATTAATGCTACTGTTTACAATTTCATATTTCCTTATGAAAATGAAGCCCCATTTTCATAATTGATGGCTGAATAAAAGCCCAAAATTGAATGTACAAACCAAGACCTTTTAAATAATTGCTAAATGATGCCAGATGTTTCCATTTGTTGGTAGGACTAAAAGTCAGAGAGATGAATGTTTGGATGAAGAAAGATAGTTCAAAATCTTTTGCTAATTACTGCTTTGACAAGAGTTACAATCAAGCAGCTAAAAGAAATGATCTTTAGATGAATGTGTTGGAGAGTTCTCTTCATTGCACTCATTATTAAAATACTCTGTAATATAGCACGTGTAAAATATTCATGTAGGCAATATAAAATATATGTAACTTGGATACGTATATCACATATATGTAATGTTTTAAACAAGGACACTGTATCAAAATTCTTTCATCTATTAAATGAAGATATAACAGTCAACTCTTAACTTTGTTGTGATCATTCACTACTAATCACAGTATCAGACACAGTATGAGGCATATATAGTAAACACTTCTAGTCATTTACCCTTTTTCTGAAGTCTCAAATTAGGTAAAAATGAAGAGAATTAATAAGGAGATGTGAAGAACATGAATCTAAAGTTAGGCTTACACAGCTTGAGAAGCCTTAAGAGGTAGGAACAAGGGTTCATTTTGTTAACAAGTTTGTGGTCTCAAAAAGTGTATTCTTCATACAATAGATATTGTTTATATCTAAAAGAAAGCTTATTTTGAGCAAAAGTAATAATTTTAGTTTTATATTAACCTTTATATTGACCTGTCAGGAAAAAAATTGACTTTTCTAGATTCCTTAAAATACATTCTATGTTCATAATGCTATGAACAAATTCACTTAGCGAATATTTATTGATGTTATAAATTGTACTAATTTCCAAGAATAATGTAAACAGAGTTCTTCCCTTGAAATATCAAGCAGGGAAAGTAACATTAATAAAATCAGAACACATGAAAGATTTAGATGGAACAAACAAGTATCATACAATTTCCTGGGTCTTTCTGAGGAAGTCAAGTAATTAAATTGATGAATTTTCAATAATTCTGATTAATCTGGTATTGACCACTTTGGTTATGTCAGCTTTTGAAATGTTGCAATAGAATTGGATTAATTGGATAGATATGCATGTACATTATTAGGAAAAGCAGAATGAACCCTCAAAAATTTACAAAAATGAAAATATTTAAATATATTACAAAACATAGATAGAATTAAAGTTAGTAGTGGTTAAAAACATGTACCTGGAGCTAGGAGAGAGTTCTTTTCTGAGGGATGGTTTTCTTGACCACATTTTTGTATTGGCCAAGGTAATTTCCTTAAAATTGCTTTCAATCAGTTTGTTTCTAGGTACAGCTGAGTCCAGAGAAAGAGTAGAATGAAAGAAAATGAAGAGCAAATGAGCAAGAGTTAAACTATGAGTCAATAAAATGATTTGTAATGTTATCTTTCAGGACACTTTAAAAGTCTCTAGGGCAGTCCTCTTGAGGTGTATCAACAATTACTAAAACTACCCATTGTTTTATATTCATTGAACTACTGGTCTAACAAAATACCCTATATTTCTTGAATATTTCACAACTATAGAAGATAGGATATTGTTTGATTTATGGACAAATGCCCCTAAACCAAACTCAAAAATGAGAAAATACATGGGCTCTAACAAAACATATCAGGAGTTATTCTTATACACCTTTCTTAATGTAAAATAAGGGTAAAATATAATGCTTAGTTGAATGGAATAAACTAAAAAATAACAAAACATATCAGGAGTTATTCTTATACACCTTTCTTAATGTAAAATAAGGTAAAATATAATGCTTAGTTGAATGGAACTAAACTAAACTTAAGAATCAAATGAGATAGTTGATTTTGAAAGGATACTTTTAGTATCTAATAAAATTTTATTTAAGCTCACTGACTAATGGAAAAATTTTTTAAAAAATCTATTCTATAATCTGTGCTAGTAGGATTGGTAATGTAAGATACTTCACAGGAAGTATAGGACTATTATTATTTTATGTTCTTATATTTGATAGCCCTGGGAGATACTTGTTCTTGCATTAATTAAATACATATATTGTAAGGTCCTAATGAGAAAATAGTTTTGCTAACATAGACTATTTTATTTTCTATTTTACATACGCATGAAGTTAAAATTACAAGTTGTTTTTTGTTTGTTTGTTTGTTTTAATGTATTTATCTGCACTCTGCCTAAACTGTTTAGGGAAGTTTACTAATAAAATGAAAAAAAGGTACTATAAAAATTAGTAAACGGGAAATACGTCTGCATATATATGAACTATTTATTCATTTATAATGCCGTTAAAGCAGTTTCTACTTTATGATCATGGTAATCGCACTCCAGGCAATACTCATTTTCCCTTGTGATTAATGTAGCACCATAGAGTTTTCAGAAGTTTGTTTTCTTAATTTGACTGGCCAGGAAGCATTTTCCCTGTTGAAAAACAGGTGTAAACATCAATACCCAAAATAAGAGAGTGGTCTCATGCCGTTTTCTAATGTCTCCAGTGTAGAAAATTCAGCAGGTTAAAGCTGAGAATTGAGTAGGGTTATTTATCAGAAGAAAAGAACTAGGGAGAAAAAATGGTGTTACTTAGAAACTGTAACTGAGAGAATGACAGGAAGTCTTTTAATAGCAAAATAATCTATCAAGCACTCTGAACATATAGGGACTGTGTGGCAAACATGTGAAATCAAATTCCAGCATAGTAATTATAGGCAATTTGCTAACTGTTTCTAATTTCCACACTGGGTAAATTATATACCTATCCACTTGAGAAATAATTTTACTCTGAAGATCAACTGAGGTTCTCATGGCTTGACACTGGTTAGTTTGTTTCAGTGTTCTCTTATATTGTTCATATTTTCAAATGATTTTGAGTGAAAGAAAGGAAGATTTTCATATTAAACTCTAAGCTATTTTTTCCTGCTTATCATATTCTCTATATTTGAGTATATTGTTAACCTCTGTTCTGGTTTATGCTGGATAAGGGGTTCACTGTTATGGTTAAAATCTATGTTTCATAACCTCTCTAGGATCTGTCAAATTAAATAAATCATAAATCTTTCAGAACATTGGGTTCCATTCTAGTTGACTCAAAATTCATTAAGACTCCTAGGTACTGCAAAATTGTTAGAAGGCGTTACCAGCTAACCAGGGTAAGAAATGCAATCCTCTAAGCTGTACATTAACATCATTTGTGACAAAGAATAAAGCAAAATAATAATAACAATTGGCTTCTTTGTTTGTTTCTAAAAGTTGTTCCCACCTTACTTCTTATCATTGTTTTGCTTAAAAATATCAAAAAGCATTTAACATGCATATACTCATCCATCTTTAACATTTCTTTAATTTTATATGGTGGTGTTATTTGTCTTTATTTTTGTTATGTTAATTTTTATTTTGACAAAGCATGTCATTTTTGTTTTACCTATCTGTATTTTGCTACTGCATGTCAACCTTTTTAAAAGACTCAGTAAACAAATAAATTCTTGTCATTTTAAATTTCACTCTAAATATTGTGAGTTATCTGCTTACATTCAAACATTATACCTAGTGTTCGCTCTATGTAGGAGCATTGAACAAAAGTGAATAAAAAATGGCAAGAACTGTATGGTACACCCAGCTTTGTACCTGATGATCTGTTTAAGCCTTTTAAAGTTAAACCTAAATAATATATTTATATTTATAATTTGAGTCATTTGTGTTTCTCTTTTGTTTGCATGGTACGATTTTGTTTTATATTTTGTTTTTTTCCACTCACCAGATGTTCCCAACACTTTGCTTCCCACTACTATCATCCCCTCCCTTACCACTGCAACAGTCACAACCACTGTAGCCATAACAACCAGTCCAACCACAACTGCAACAACCAACAGCAGAAGAGGTACAGTATGCTTCTTTGTTCGTGGCCTGAAAAGCACATTAAATAGAGCTTTAAAGGGTTTTGAAAGGGTAGAAAACTGAGATCCTATTTTACTTAATTTTAATTAAGTCAGCTAACTACTATATCATGGGAATATAATATGAGGCAAGATGATATATTTCATTTTTTGATGTCACTTATGACTATTATAAAAATATTCCATAATGTGGGCATAAAAATATGCAGCTCTACAATGTCAAGCAAATTTAAATGGTGAACATAGGATAATGTTGTTATTTTTTACCTTGTCTTATAAATACACACACAAAAAATAAGATGTCCAAAGACACAGAAGTCGCCTTTACCTTTTTAAGAGCCTAGTTTAATGTTAATAACACTCCTCTGCAGTTAGAGTCAAAAATCGCAGAGGTGAATTTGTTCCACAGTAACACAATCCATGGAGTCTTTATAAATTATTTGCCGATAGAATTTTTAAGTAAATATTCAAAATTTCATCCTAAAGTGATTCACTGAGTAGATTCACTTAACCTATTAACAAAGTGTTCTAAAAGTGAATATTCTAGAGTTTTCAGAATGCTAGGAATTGATATTTAGCTTCTTCACTAATTTCTCAGATCAGTTTTCTACTAAGCATTTTTACCTTCAAGGGAAATGATCTTGAAGAAATTGAGTAGCGCTCAATTATAATATAGCATATTAATTATGAAATAATCAGAAATATAAAAACACATTTCTGAGCAGTAATTAAGTGGTTAGTAGGTGATGAAAAAATAAAATTGTTTGAGATCTTTACAGAAAAACACATTTTAAGCATAATTCCTATGTAAGCAGTGTCAGAAAGAATTTGTCTTAAGTCTGTCCTTTTTTACTTCTTATATGTGTTTTTGTGTCATGCTTGCTATGCTAATATGTGTTAAACTTAACAATTTGAAATCATGGGGATGTTAGATCAATATATCTGTAACTGAAGTTGCACCAAGCACAGGTTCAACATTATTTTCCTTCTTGTGAAAGACTTTTGAAGACTGTTCATTTAGACTATGCTTCTTGGAATTTTTATTCCCAATGTTACATTGAGTTGTTCACTTTGACTTAATAGTTACCATAGTGATTTGTCTCTTGTTCCAGAAAAAAAAAAAATACTGTTGCCTGATGGTTGTTAAGTTTTAATAATCATGCCAACTACATTACACAAAGGACAAGCTTGGTGGCTAAAATTTCATGATAATAGCAATAAGAATTTCTCAAAAATATCTGTTTATTTTAGTATTACTAAATGAACTACACTTGAATAAAACCTACAAATCAAAAGAATTTAAAGGTCTTTCTCAAAACAATTTATATAAAAATGGGAGGAAAAAGGTTAAATATACTTCATAATATTATGTGAAATAAAGGATACCTAAGGCTCTACTTTGCTTTAATTATTATTTTTTCCAAATGGTTTTATAAAGAGTAACTCAAATGAAATGTAACTGTTCCATGTTAACACAATCTCTGTAATGTTAAGTTCTTACGATGTGAACAGGTCACTGTGATACGAAAGGAAAGAGATAAACTGACTTTTTTTAAAAGGAGATGTTCATAAGACAGAAATATAATAATAAGAAATTCCTTCCTTAGCAAATACTTACTGGGTATCTACTTTATATAAAGACTATTCCAGACACTAACATTATGGAAATTAGATGTTAATAAAGTCACTAGTAATTAAATTAATGCTTTCCCTCCCCAGTACTCAATGTCTATATTTTTAGTGAGTAATAAGTATTTATATTCTTTGTGTTTATATACATTTTATTTCAAGGGGAACTGTTTAACATTATTCTTAATGTTTATTCACATATATCATTAGTAGAATCTTTCCTATTGCATTTTACCAGTCCACTACTAAACTGAAGTCAATTTTACAATTTTTAAGTAAATTCACTTTTTCACAGATTGTCTAGATATTTTGTGAACTTTACACCATGATCTTTAAAACTATGAAAATAATTATTTTTTCTCTCTCAAACAAACATAAAAATAAACAGACTTCAAAAAGACACCACACTCCATGTCCTTTTCCCCATTTAACAGGTAAAAGATAATATTTTTTTCAAATGGCACCAAGAAAATATGGAAAGAAAAATGTATTTTTCAAGATAAGTAATTTATAATATCTGTTTTATACCAAAAAAGTAGTAGCATTGATGTTGAATGTTAGTATAATGCCTGTTTTTATCTCCTATTTCAACAAGCAACTGGGAATTAGGTAAATTCACCAAACTCCCTGTATCATTAAGCTTATGGCAAATATTTTAGGAAATGGGGGCTTTGTTATGTATGTAGGTGTTATTATAAATACTGTACTCTATCTCTTTTAACTTATGTTTTTTGTTCTATTACTTATTAAATTAGAACTTTCATATATCAGTAGAATTATATTTAAATGAAATTTATTTATAATTAGTAAAAAATGTTTCAAAGTTGTGGCTAAAAGAATCCTAATAAGATCAAGTAAGAACATGTTGGTTTTGAAAATCTAGCAGCTAAATATTTACAGCCTACTGATTTTTATGTTGACTTGTTTCATTCCTTTCGCTCATTCAATAATCTGAATTAAATTAACTTTATGATGTTGAAATGGCATTTTTCAAATTCCATGAAATACATTTATCTATGTATGTTTAATAGATGACCACAAATGAATCATTAATCTTATATCTACTTGCACTAAAAAGATAGTCCTATTATTGCTATTTTTCATACTATGCTATAAGCATCCAATTTAAAATAGATTTAAGAATCACGAAGTAGCATCCTCATTTTACAGATGACAATAAAAAGGTATTGAAAATTAAAGAAATATAGACAAAATAGTGACATGTAGGTAGCTATATTTATTTATTTATTTATTTATGCACACAGGAACTGAAGTACAGTCCAGAGGTACAGGAAGTGAGAGGATTCACCAGAGACAGAGAGGGAGCAGAATAGGCAGATCTACTGAAATATACTGCTGAGGGGAGCAGTAGGCGAGACAGGAGAGGTCTGCTGTGCCATGTGGGTGACTTCCCTGGTAGGAGATAAAATTAGTGCTGAAGTGGCTGCAGCTAGTTTCTTCAGTGCTGCACTTTAACCAGTTGCTTCATTTAAATTAGAATTGATTACTAAGCCTTCTTCACAAGATAAAAAAAAAATCTTAATTTCATAATTGCTATTTACTTCTAAAATTCTGTAAGACTGTAAATGTCCTACACATGTAGAAATGAAATGTTAGATATGTAGAAAAGACAGAAAATACCTAGTGTACTCTCTACCCTAATACCAAAAATCTATTTAAATACTTAATGCGGGCCCTCCCTGGTGGCGCAGCGGGTTAAAGCACAGCACTAAGAAGCAAAAGCCACTTGCGCATGAGTTCGATCCCCACCTGCCCCGGAGGTGACCACATGGCGTGGCAGACCTCTCCTGACCCGTCCTCTGCTCCCCTCAGCAGTGTACTTCGTCGATATGCCTGTTCTGCTCCCCACTCTGTCTCTGGTGAAGCCTCTCGCAGCCCCTGAACCTCTGACCTGTACACCACTTCTGTATGTGCAAATAAATAAATCTTTAAAAAAATAAATAAATAATGCATTTCAGTATATCAGAAATGGAGAAAAGCCTTAAAATGATAATAAAATTGTTTACACAATCTATATAAAAATCAAAGTGAAATATTGATTTAGATATTGATTCAGTTTTACATCAGTCATTAAAATGGTAAAATAATTTATATAAATGTGACATTGTTTAATAATCTCAAATGATTTATTAATTATAGTGAGACCAATCTCAATGAAACATTACTTCAGAATTGCACTGTAAAAAAATTACAGAACATTTTCAACATATTTCAACAACTATTTACTAAATGATCCACAAATAAGTAAGAATAACCAAACACAGAATTTTGAATGGAACTCTTTTTGCAGCCTAGAGATAGTGATATTCTCAGCAAGAAAAGCCCGAGACCCTTGCCTGTCCCCATAGAGATTTTCCTACATAGGTGTCAAAGTGACTAGGTCAGTCTTCTTGTTCTTCGTATGAGAAAAGAAGGCACTTCAGCACGAAACCATTAGAGAATGTTGAGGATCAAGATAAGTTACTCACATGGCCACATAGCAACGATGCAGGTAGAAAAAGAGAGAGCCAGGAGCTGGCTCTGACTTTGTTAGGGTTGAAGGGTGTGGTGTCTAGGGATTTTTGAGTTCTTCGTTATTTTAAAATTTTTCTTTGTTTGATTATGGGGCTAGCGTATGGGTCCTTTGGTGTACTAGCAACACCTAAAGGAGAAGATCCTGTTTATGGTCTACAGCATGAACAACATAGACCAATGCTACCGCAGTACAATAAATAAATAAATAATCAAGTGTAAACGTGAGAATCAGGGCACAGGAAGGGTGAGCAGGACAAGTCAGAGGTGCAGGGTGGGTGAGAAGATTCACCAGAGGCAGATTGGGGTGCAGAATAGGCAGATAGACAAAGTACACTGCTGAGGGGAGCAGCGGGTGAGACAGGAGAGGTCTGCCACACCATGTGGATCACCTTTGGGGCCGGGGATCAAACTCACACAGGTGGCTGTGGCTAGATTGCAGTGCTGTGTCCTAACCTGTTGCACCACCAGAGAGGGTCCTTCCTTCCCTATTTGGTATACACACTTCAAGACAGACGAATACAGAGCTAAAACACACACACATACATAGAGATATATAGGTACAGATATATATATCTATATATATATAGATATATATATATATATAAGTATATATCAGAATTTTATAAAATGGAACCAACAATGAAAAAGAACGAATAGAATAAAATCATTTTAACTCTGAGTTAGTCACCATAAATACACTCCAATAGAGCATTTGCCATGGTAAAATATATCATCTTGACACAGTTAAGTCCCAAAGTGTGCAAATCAAGAAGTTATTTATGAGTTTGTATTATGAGTGTTTAGCTATTAAAAATAATTCTGGTTTTATTGCTGGTAATAAAACACAATATGCATGATGTTTGAGCTTTTAAAAATTAAATGTCAATATGTTGGGTTTTGTTCACGTGAAAAAAATAAGTAATAATTCAATCTCCAGATGGCTCATCTAGAGAGACCTGTTTATCTACAAAAAGACAGGTTTCCACAGTTAGGCTGTAACTACAGCTAAATTTCTGTTAGTATTTTGAAAAACAACAATTATTGTGTGAAGCTGATGCAGTTTTAAAATTAAATATCTGAAACATAATTCATAATGAGAGCAATATACTGAAAACGCTTCCTATTTGGAGAACAAGCAACTTGTCTGCTCCACGGTGGAGGTACTTCCACCCTTGATATGAGTGCCCTGAGTTCAGGCTGAAGGGAGTGGCTGCAGGCTGGATGTAGGTGGGAATGCTGGTTGGGATCCTAGTCTTTTCCTGAACTATGGAATCACACATTTGAATGATGGCAACAGTTCAGATTCAGTTATTGCAAGTTAGCATATAATAATTAATCTATTCTTCCTAATCCAATTCAAGTTTTTTATAACACCTGTAGTAGAGACTTTACCTTTGTATTGATTTAACCATGGCTGCTAAAAGTCCATGTGTCAGGCATACAGCATTGTATCACCACCCAATATCTAGACTGCACCCACTACCATACTATACACTTGATCTCATTTGTAATAAATATCACTGGCTTATATAAGCACTTCCAAAACTAACCAGAACATTTGCTTTTGATTTGTATGATGTTAAACTCTGGCAGAGATTGTAAATCATTCAATATTTACCCTCTATTTTTATGACATATGGGAAATAGATGAAGAAAACTGGTATGTATATTATCATTACAATACCACCTATTAAAAGAAGCAGAAAACTTATGTTCTGCACTATATTCTAAGGCATCTTTCTGCCGTGTGCAATTTGAAATATCAAGTATTCTTAGGCATTTCATTTTAAGCTTATTTATTTCTTTGACTTAGACAGTTTAACAGCAAACGTGTTCCACCAGTTTACCTTTTACTTTTTACATATAAATTTAAGTAAACCATCCTACTAGTGTTATGTATAGTTCTATAAATGTAGTCATGACTTAACTGGTTTTCTAATAACCCTAAGTTTGACATAATTTTATAATATGTCAATTTGCTGCAAAACAACTCCAAGAAAGAAAAGAGAATGTTCCCTGTGCCATTTTCCTGAAATCATTTTAGATAATGTGCATTTATTTTATATGAATTTCCATAATAAAACTCCAGAAAGCACATCTAATAAGATATCAAAACTAAATGAGTTACACTTTATTAGGATGGGGATTTGTTTTATATCCTAGAAGTTTGGCCTACATAGTTGAATAAATGTATTTCCAGAATATCTCTAAAAATTATTTTAAAAATCATTAATAAACTAAACTGGTTGTATCTTTCTTACTAACCAATGAATTAAATTTATGAGCTGTGCCTTTGAAGCTGAAAAGATTGCAGGCTCTGCCCTTGCTTCTTTGACACTCCACATGAAACACAGTTAATAACCTCCTGTGTAAGCTTGGTGAAACACAGAATTGATACTAATTACACTAACTTTGGGATAGAAGGTGACCTTGACTTCAGTTGGAACTTTCTGTCAGGACAATAAATAAGAGCAAATGCCACAAAGCATGACTTCTGAGCAGGGTCTAATACAATCTATTAACTTTGGAGAGTTCGTGGAATTACAATAAAGTGCTTGGGTAATTGTAATATTTTAAAACATCTCTTGCTTTAATAATACAGTATTTTTATTTTTCTAGATTTCCAATATCTCCTATTAGCTTTCTGCACTCATTTAAATTAAACTGTGGCCAGAAAATTAAAAGTTGTTTGGAGCAAAGTGTGTATATGGTGATTTCAGGGCAAAGGAATATTTTTCCATATGACTTCTCAAATAAGGGTATAATATTTACACAGTTTTAATATTAGAACTGCTTATGCTCGAAGCTTCACTAATGACTCTTTAATAAAGGAATTTTTGTATAAAATGAATGCGAAAAATCGTCCAGTGGGTATAAACTTTGAAACAATTTCAAAAGAAATCTGTCTAGGTCAATGATCTCTAGCAGATTAACAGCTAAAGATTTGAGAACCCCAGGGTTAACAAAATAAGTAGCTACTCTAAATACTAACAGGTGACCGAACAAAAATTATTTTTTCCACCAACATTGTTTAAAGAATTACATTAGTGTAAAGGGAATTCTGTTCGAAGTGTGTGGAATGATAAATGGAAATACCTAATTTAAGTCCAGTTATATTTTCTTTTTAGAAAAGAAGAACTCAAAAATTCCCATAGGCATTTCATTTAACCCTGTAGTAGACAAAAAATGCAGATCAATGAGTGTTCAAATGGAGGAAGCAACTTTGAACTAACATGAACAATTATATCAGACTCATTGGGAAACTATTTCTCAAAAGCTTTTGAAACTTAGATATGATATCTAAGACCACATTCCATGTAAAAGAATCACAGTGTTATTCCAGAGTAGTCTATATTAAGTAATTAAATTTCTTTTGTATATAGATATACAAATCATTATAGATAGATTTTTTTGTCTTAAATTCATGCTTATAAAATATGGATTACATGCTTTTATTTCCTTTCTGTCTTAGATAATGTATAAATTGGGTGTCAGCATAACTGATAGTCCACTGGAAAGGCTATAACTAGAGTGGTTTTTTTTTAAAGATTTATTTATTTGTGCATACAGAACTGGGGTACAGGCCACAGGTGCAGGTGCGGTGAGAAGATTCACCAGAGATCAAGTGGGGAGCAGGACAGGCAAATCGCTGAAGTACACTGCTGAGGGGAGCAGCAGGCGGTTCAGGAGAGATCTGCCAGGTCATGTGGGTCACCTCCAGGGCCAGAGATCGAGTTCATGCTGAAGTAGCTTTAGCTTCTTAGTGCTGTGTTTTAGCCTGCTGCGCCACCAGGGAGGGCCCATAACTAGAGACTTTAATGTCAAGAATTTAACAGAGCTATACTGAAAAGAGGTTCATATAGAGTTTGGGAAGCTAGTTGGTATGGAAAATCACAAGAGAGATTACAACTGGATGCTGTTAATATACTGGATCTGATAGGCCGATGGAAATAAAAAAGGTGACCCTAGTTGAAACAGTAGAGTTAGAAAAGGGACAGCTTGAAAAGCACATAATTAAAGGAAGATACAACCAATATTGTGTCTCAGTCAGATGGAAAGAATGGGGAGAAAGGGTCAAATGTTAGTCTTCTTTCTTCTCTTACCTTTAAATAACTTCCCATTAAGTTGAGGAATCTGGATGAAGTAATGCAGAGAAGTTCAGCCTCCAGAGCACAAGACCAGGGGGTCATGGCTGAGGGTAGGGGATGGATGGATGGAGGATGGATTTGAGGGTCAAATAGTGAAAAAAGAGTAGAAACACAATGTATAAGGTATGCCATCTACTGTGTTCACACAAGGCTAGAGTCAGGTTTTATCTTAGTTTTGGATTTCAATCATGAATGTGCAAAAGCCTATTAATAGAAAACTTATAGTAATGAAGATAGTAATGGTGGTAAACTAACAGCTCTCCCAATTACTTTTATAATTTCCCTCACCAGGTTGCAATTAGAAAGAAGCAAACATTATACAAGGTAGCAGACAGATTATGATGATTGAAAGGCTAGCTTTGTATTTAGATAGAATGAAATACTAAAAGCCTATTTTTATCATTAAAAAAATCATTTTCCAAGGGAAAACCACTTTGTATCATGGTATCAGGACTATCTGTCCAGTATTTGAGTAGTAAGAAAGTCCTCATTTGAAATAATCTTGTCTACTTATTGGATACAAACTATTTGAATAAGAGATTTGAAGATCTTGGTTGCAGTGGAAACCAACATGCTTTAATAATAAACTGACACAGGTATGTCTCGTTAACTTTCTGTTAAAGGAATTTTGATATCACCAAGACAAGTAATTATTAGTCCTAAAATAGTAGTTTTCCAGAAAGGAATATGGATTTCTTGAGTGTATAGAAACAGCTATCAGGTTTTACTATATAACATATCTGCTTTTGCTGTTTATAAAGTCTGTGTATATTATGAGTTGTCAGATAGAAAACATGTAAAATAAAATCAATTCGGCTTTTTACACTCAGAAGAATACCTATTTATACACAACATAATTTGTGTCCCTTAGCATTTTTACCAATGAAGATGAGAAAGTTTTGTTCAAAGTGGGATTTAAAAACAGTTTTTTTTTTTAAACTAAGAATAATTACCTAAGTTTTCAGGTATTTCTAGATATCTTATTTCCTAGTTCTGAGACTTAGCTCAAAATTGAACACAGCATCTGAAAATGCTATTTTAAGGAACTAAAAGAAGGAAAGATTCCTATGCCTTTCTCTTAATCCTTCCAGGATACATTCAGGTTCCTGTAAATTCATGAGAAAAGAAAATACAAATTGGATCGAAGTTCTAATAGTCAGTTAATTTTAGTACTTCATATTTATATTTCTAATTGATCTATACAGTATTTTATCAGCAATTTATAGCTGTATTTTTTTAAAAGATTGATTTATGCATACAAGAAGTAGGGTACAGACCACAGGTGTGGGGGTTGGGCAGAGACAGAGTGGGGATAGAACAGAAAGATCTACTGTGAAATACACTGCTGAGGGGAGAAGTGGGCAGGTCAGGAGAGGTCAGCTGTGCCATTTGGATCATCTCCCTAGCGGGGATCGAACTTGTGCTTCAGTAGCTGTGGACAGCTTCATAATTCTGCCCTTTAATCTGTTTCACCACCAGCCCTATCACTGCAGAATTTTTTCATAATATATCAGTGTGATATATGTAGAAAGGTAACTTTTAAAAGAAGTAGCACTTTACTAAAAACACAAATTAGTATATAGCACAACCCGTAAATCTAGCTACTGTTCACTAGGGTAACAAGTATACTGTATCTGGCTATAGATGATGAGGTACTGAAAGCAGCTGTTGGGGGCAGGGTAGTTTGTTGTCATCCTGATTTGGCTTCTGAAAATTTAATCTCAGACAAAGCAGTTAACCTCTCTGAGATGAACTCACCCATGGTCTGTGGGAGTTCTAAGCTGTTTCTCAGTTCTTAGATTCTATGAAGTATAGCCTGCACATCTGAGCCCTCCACAGGAACCTGTGTAGTTTCTGGTATTTTTCAATCAGAATAGACAAAATGAAATAGTTTTGTCATTTGAAATTACTTGGGTACTATTATTAACATAATTCCACAACTCCTTCTTACTAAAATATTAAGAATAAATTATTAGACTCTGACCACAGTACCTGGCCTTTTGCTCACTGACAACCAGCCATAAAGCCATCTCTTGTCCCATCATTTCTTTGGTTCATTTGTTTCCCTCCATTGTTTATTTTTATAAAGTTGATATAGCTAAATATGATCCTGGCTCCAAATTTTCAACCTCACATTATGGGAGTAAAATAAATATTGATTTCCAACTGTGATTTTCATAAAACTAATGTGTCTGGTCCATTTTCAGAGTTCTATAACATAGTCCAAATCTATTGATTGACCACTTTATAGCCAAGTCCACAATTTGAAAAAGAAAAAATTCTGATGCTGTTATTTCTTGGAATTTAAGATGTATCAATTTTAACTGACTTAAGATGATTATAAAAAAATAAAATGCTGAAGATCACTACCTCTGGATTTATGTAATCTAAACTTTTCTTTCCACTTTGAAATGCATAAACTTTGTAAGCCTAATATTTATTTGGAAGTTTAAGAGGGTAATGGAATCACAGCATGATCGAAACAATGTTCAGAGCCATTCAGCATTTGGCTCTCATTTTCTAAGTGAGGAAATCCACCTGGAATGCCAACAAAAAGAATATTTATTTATAAGCATACACCATATGACAGTACTGTCAAGTATAAAACCAACCATCCACAATGGCCCATGGATAGGCATTATTTTTCTATGTACACACATTGGTTCACAGTTTCTATCTTTATATCTAGTCCAAATCACATGCTTTAGGAAGAGGAAATGGAGGAAAGGCAGAGTTGTGTATAATAAGATGTTACAAGGTTTTATGTATTTGAAAATTCTTAACATTGAAAAACAAAATTGGGGCAAATCACAATTTAAGAATACATAGATTCTGTCCACCAATACCATGAAATAGCAATGGTTTTCATGTTAATTTCTCTTGCATTTTACTGACAGACACAGTTTAAAATCAGATATAAAATTCACAAAATAGTAATTTTATTAACTATACTCTGCTCCCATCCAAAAAGCACCATGACTACTAGAAATAATAATTAATAATAATTATAAGTCAAACAAAGAAAATGTAGGTGAACTAAATATTTTTTGAAACTCCTGTAAATGTGCAGAGGTCACACTGACATTCTTTTAAGAATACATACATAGCAAACTCTATCTAACTGAACTTTATTATTCTGAAATAATCTGAGATAAAATTAAACAAATACTCTTTACATATTATTTTTCATGCATACCTTTTCCAAATTGTTGGGGAGCTCATTTTTACATCTAAAAAACATTTATTGGAATCAGTTGTTTTTCTTAAACATCTAGTTTTAGCAATTCATTGACTACATTTTAAGATAAAATAAAGGATTCTTAATTTAATTACATCCAAAAATCCTGCCCTTACACTCCTTGACTTTCTTACTATTATTATGAATTTTTCTCCTACCACACCTTGCCCAAAAAGCCTCATCTGATTATCAGAAGCGCAAAGTGACACATCGGTCAGTGTAAAGCTGTAATTGCTTTGTCTTTCTTCCCTGGGACGATTTCTCTGGAGTTTACCCAAGGTCAAGTCTGTCATTTTCTTCTCTTTGTGCAGTTTCATTTTAAAAGAAAGTGTTTTGTTTGAATTACACTGGAGGTTCAAAAAACTAGAGAACCACTTTAAAACTTTGACCTATGAGACACGTGCACAAAAATAAAGCAACATAAACATAATTACCCAAGTAAAACATTACTCTGTCTTCAGATGAACTCTAAATGACAGTCCCTGTATGGTTTGCATAAACATAAATGCTGTCATTAGAACCATTATCTTTAACAACATCTCTTTGATTATCTGTAACTTATAAAGTGGGAGGGTTATAATTATGAACATGGGAACTACTTTGAATAGTAAAGAATTGCAAATATATTTCACATCATGGTTCTATTTTATTTTATTTTTTTAAGAATGTTTCTCAAACATGCCGGTCAAAAAAAAAGTCAATTTTTCTTTTAATTGGGAAAGGAAAAACCTTAATATTCTATGAAAATTCCAAATTAAAAATGTCACTTTTGCAAAATGTACTGTTTAAACATAGTTAATTGAATTTTAACCACATGTATTTGATTAATATTAGAAGTCATTAATATATTGTGTAGTTGTGATATAATGTAAAATAGAGAGAAAATGACATTTTCACATTCCTTAAAGAATTCATAATTAACTTTTTTTGCTTTTCATGCACTTTTTAAGAAGTTCTTTTTGCCTTTGAAGAATAGATGAACATACTATTTTGAAAGCAAGCCTGCAGTAGAGTAGGGTCTTAGAAAGGACAAACTTTTTTAATCACTATATTCCGTGGTTTGCTCTTCCTTTTGGTCCGTAGAAAATGTATGAACCTAGTGAGATCAGACATTGGGAGATAAAAAATTTCATTTACTACCATTTTATTATTTGAAACTTTATTTTATATTAAGCATTCAGTATATAAGTGGTATTATAAGTACCTTTGATTGAGAAAGGCCATCTAACCTAACAGAAGAGAAGGGATTAAGGAGATTTCTTAATTGAAGAATTTCCTCAGAAATGAGCAGTATTATCATAATTAAAATACTTAGGAAAGGAGGACAGAAAAGCATAAATGCACAGTTTGAATGTGGCATCTACATTTTTCATTTGTTTAAAAAAATTATTTTCCTCCTGGGATAAACTAAATAGAATCCTGACTTGTGTTTTACTACTTTTGCTACTAATTTTCTGAATTTTGACACTTTTATTCACTGTTTCTGGGAGGATGCAATTTTACCCTCTCTGGGAACCCAGGGTTTCCCCAGTTTCTTCAGCATTGTTATTTTTTGATATGTAATTTTTAAAAAAGATTTATTTATTTATTCATACAGAACTGGGGTACAGGCCAGAGGTGCAGGGGCGGTGAGAGGCTTCACCAGAGACAGAGTGGGGAGCAGAACAGGCAGATTGACGAAGTACACTGCTGAGGGGAGCAGCGGACGGGTCAGGAGAGGTCTGGCTCGCCATGTGGTCTCCTCCCGGGCAGGCGGCAGGCGGGAATCGAACTCATGCAGAAGTGGCTTAAGCCTCTCAGTGTGGTGCTTTAACCCGCTGTGCCACCAGGGAGGGCCCCAGCATTGTTTTTTATCTGCAGGGTATGTGCATTCAAACACAGATAGAAATTGAATATGTAAAAGTTGAATAAGATAGCATGTTCAAAGTAACAGTACACAATGAGAACATTCCATGGTTACTTTAGCTGAAACTAAACATGAAAGAGGGTCAACAGGGAAAAATAAATCTTGTAGTCACCCATGTATTTAGTGATTCAGTAGTTTTTCAATAGATAGGAAGAAAAGTACATATAAGAAATTTAGGTCACATCTGAAAGTTTAAAGTTTATTCACAAAATAGTAGAAATAATTTAAATAAAATGATGAAAGTATACCTCAGGCTTTTGAAAGATCATTCTAATGTGGTCTAGTGGATGAAAGACTGAGGAAGGTAAGAATAACAGGTAGCCATAAAAGATGTCTAGGTAATTAATTATCAGAACTTAAATAAGGGCTGTGACCATAATCTTGAAGAAGAGGAAATGGTTTCAAGAGGTTCAGAAAAGTAAATTGACAGATTTTGTAAGTCATTAGGCAATGGATTTATGTAAAGATAGGAAAATAATAAAGAATGGGTTCTCAGGAATTAGGTTAGGTTCCAGACTGTTTACTAACTCACAGGGAAATATAAGAGATGTATTTTTTTTTTTAAAGATTTATTTATTTATGCATACAGAACTGAGGGGTACAGGCCAGAGGTGCAGGGGCGGGGAGAGGCTTTACCAGAGACAGAGTGGGGAGCAGAACAGGCAGATGGACGAAGTACACTGCTGAGGGGAGCAGCGGACGGGTCAGGAGAGGTCTGCCTCGCCATGTGGATCTCCTCCGGGGCAGGCGGGAATCGAACTCATGCGGAAGTGGCTTTAACTTCTCAGTACTGTGCTTTAACCCGCTGCGCCACCAGGGAGGGCCTAAGAGATGTAATTTTTTTTTTTATAAAGATTTTTATTTATTTATTCATACAGAACTGGGGTACAGGCCAGAGGCCCAGGGGCGGTGAGAGGCTTCACCAGAGACAGAGTGGGGAGCAGAACAGGCAGATTGGCGAAGTACACTGCTGAGGGGAGCAGCGGGTGGGTCAGGAGAGGTCTGGCTCGCCATGTGGTCTCCTCCCGGGCAGGCGGCAGGCGGGAATCGAACTCATGCAGAAGTGGCTTCAGATTCTCAGTGTTGTGCTTTAACCCGCTGTGCCACCAGGGAGGGCCCTAAGAGATGTAATTTTTAAAGAAAAAATTTGCTCTGTTTTATTTTCAACATGTAGAATTTGAAATACCTTTGCAACAGGATAGTGAAGCTATCTAACTAAAACCGAGACACTGGCCCTCCCTGGTGGCACAATGGATTAAAGCACAGCACTGTGAAGCTCACTACAGCTACACAGTGCAGAGTTCCATCCTTGGCCAGGGAGGTGACCCACATGGCATGGTAGACCTGCTCCCCTCAGCAGTTTACTTTTTCACTCTGCCTGTTCTGTTCCCCGCTCTGTCTCTGAATCCTCTCACACCCACTGCACCTCTAGCCTGTACCCCAGTTCTGTATACATAAATAAATGCATTTTAAAAAAATAAAAGTGGGTACATAAGTTAGCCTATATTGAATAGAATTACAGATTTGTATCTGCTGTTTCTGTAGAGGAAAATAAAACCAGGCCTGCCCTGGTGGCACAATGGATTAAAACACAGCAATATGAAGTTATAACAGCCACTGCAGCATGAGTTCAATCCCTGGTCAGGGAGGTGACCCACAGTGTGGCAGACCTCTCCTGATCCATCCACTGCTCCCCTCAGCAGTGTATTTCAGTGAATCTTACCTGTTCTGCTCCACACTCTGTCACTAGTGAATCCTATCATCCCCCTCACCTCTGGCTTGTACCCCAGTTCTGTATGTATAAATAAATATATTTTAAATAAAAAAGAAACCAGGCCCTCCCTGGTGGTGGAGCTGGTTAAAGCACAGCACTAAGAAGCTAAAGCCACTTCCGCATGAATTCAATCCCCACCCTGGAGGTGATCCACATGGCACAGTAGAGCTCTCCTGACTGCCCCTCTCAGTAGTGTTCTTTGTCACTCCACCTGTCCTGCTCCCCACTCTGCCTCTGGTGGATCCTCTCACCAGCCCTCCACCTCTGGCCTGTACCCCAGTTCTGTACTTATAAATATAAATTTAATACAGTATGTAAATTAAGAAAGGCCAAATGCTGAAGTTTATATTATGAAATTTAAAAATACACTTATATACAATGTATATTTAGTATATTCTGAAATTTAAATCTGTATTTTAGGGTCATGTTCAGCAATGCAGAGGTGCTAAGGTGTGACCAGAGTGCTGGGTGAGCTCTCAAAGACCGAGGTGTCTGTCATGTGAACCTGGGGTTAACACTCTTCGGAGGTCCCTTGTGACACATAGCTCAGAGAGGTCAAGTATGATGACGGGCCAAAGTAGCTATTTATTTTCTTTTTTACTGAGAATATTTAATGAATTTAGAAAATATGTATTCAAGAAAATGTGCAGGTAAATGTCAGAATGCAGATGTTAAGGAATGAATGAGAAGTAAAATGTACAGTGTAATCTTTTATTTTATAAATGTTTGAGAAGACAAAAGAGATGCAAACAGAGAGAACAAAATAAACTCAGTTAGCATTCTTAAAGGATGTTAGAAGCAGTTTTCTTTTTAGTGCTGTGGACAAGGAGTTAGGGAGTTGAAAAAGTTTTAAAAAAATAAAAAGACAAGTTCCAGACTAAAGCTCTGAAGTGTTCGAGGTGATTCTCTCTCTCTTTTTTTAAATGTAAGCATTAGCATTGAACACATAAGATACCTTTTGCTCAATGAAGCAGAGGAGTGAATGTAATAATAGCATTGAGCAGTTTGCCAGCAACTGTGAAGTGTATTCTGGGAAAGTAGGAAATTAATAGTTTTTAACTAATGACCTGCATTTTCTCTGTGAAATAAAAGGAGGAATCATTTTCCATGATGGATAGAAAATTAATATGGAAGGGATCTGAAAGAAAGTAGTGAAGTTTTGAAATAGTTGCTGTGCAAATGAAAAGGAAACTGAGTAAGAACATAATGAAAGTTCTGGGAAAGATTGCTTCATTGCACAATTAATTATCTACTCCCTTTAGGTTAGGTACTGTGACAAATTCATGGGGTAAATAAAGGACAAATAGAGTCAGTGCCTTTTCAGTGGAATAGAAAAGATTCATGCTGTCTAAAATATGTACAGCATTCTTTGATATGCTTTAGGAGGCCATCAAAGACTCTTCCTATGGAAGTGACATTTGGTAGCTATGAATTTTTGCAAGATATAAAGCTGGGGGACAGGGAGGAAGAAGAAAGGAACACTTCAGGAAGGGGAAAAAAAAAAACTAAAGCAGAAAGGAGAGTGGACATTAAAGTTTCTGGGAGGAGACCAATGAGATGGGAGAATGATTTGGACCTATTGAGTGGTAATTGGGTTAGGTCTTGTAGAACCTTAAACTTAATTTTTAAGAGTTGAGTTTTATTGTAAGAGTAAGAAATGAAGAATGGAAAGGAAAAAAGGAGAGAAGTATGGGTAGGAGGAAAGAAATTCTGATTGGTTTTTAGCAAAATAATTATTAATCAGATTTGCACTTAAAACCATAATCCTGACTGCCAGTGAGCAAACATGTAAGAAACAGGCAAGAGGAGATGGAGGGTGAAAGGTCCAGGAGCTCTGAACTAAGTTTAGTGAGAAATAAAAATGTTTGTGATTCACTCCCACTCCTTCTTCCTTTGGATACTTCTGTTCAATGGTCAGTTCTCAAGAGTTAGCTTTAAAGTTTCTCTTTATCTGACCCTTAATTTGGTTTCTCTAGATTCAGCATATAAGTGTCATCTGGCATTTACCTTTCTCCTGATTTCCTTGACTTAGTACTATCCCTTCCAGCTTGATCCATGTTGCTGCAAATAGCATGAGTTTATCTTTCCTGGCCATGGAGTAATGTTCCACTGTTATCTACATCTTCTTTATCCACCATCTGTGCTGAGTACTTAGGTTGTTTCCATACTTTAAAGTAATCTTTACCCCTCCTCTCTATCTCAACACACTGTAAAATAATAGTCTTTCTCTTTTTAAGTTGTTTGTTTAGCAAATAGACTTAGAAGATTTAGTGTCTCCCTCTTTCGTAGAGATTAATTTTTCTGTCCTGTTTATTAAGATATTTTCCTTTAGGACAAATAGCAAATGTAGGCAAATTTTCTTATAGTACATGATAAAAGATTGGGTGAGTCCAGTCTTAGAAATTTCTCAGCTGATGAGAAATCCCAGTCTTACTGCAGCAGCAACTAGTCCATCCTCATGCACTGTGGAACTTGGGGTAAAAGAGGAATAAAAGCAAACTAAAGCTCATGGAGTTGCTCTATAGGAATAAATCCCTTTATTTCTAACCCAAGAGTCTCATGTCATTTGCCGGCATCTATGATATTGTGGCAGTTTCACTTACTAACTTGCCAGCAGTAAAATCTGAAAGCATTCATAGTTCTCAACGCATCAGTAATTAAACTTAGAAACTCTTACCTCTTAGAATATCTGTGATTATTATACTATTGCCATGAGTATAATGAGATAATAAAAGTGAAGTATTTAGGACAATGCCTCTTATACCCCCCAAAAAAGAGTGAATCTGTTAGTAGTACTAGTATGAGTAGCTATAGAAATATGTCTACTCTGTCATTCAGATACATGACATAAACACAATAAAACTCCATATACTTGGCCCTCCCTGGTGGCGCAGCGGGTTAAAGTCCAGCACTGAGAATCTAAAGCCGCTTCCGCATGAGTTCGATTCCCGCCTGCCCTGGAGGTGACCACATGGCGTGGCAGACCTCTCCTGACCCGCCCGCTGCTCCCCTCAGCAGTGTACTTCGTCGATCTGCCTGTTCTGCTCCCCACTCTGTCTCTGGTGAAGCCTCTCGCCACCCCTGAGCCTCTGGCCTGTACCCCAGTTTTGTATGCACAAATAAATAAATCTTTAAAAAAAAAAAAAAACTTCCTTTTCTTTAAAAAAAAAAATCCCTAGCTTAAAAGTCGCCTCATTAAATTAAGGACAAATACAAATGACAAGTGGAATCAGACAAGTGAAGTAAATTTGTAGGAACAGGATAGAAAAGAGATGTCTTCAGAAAGAAGCAGCCCTAAGTGTTTCTCACTGATTATTTCTATGTAGAAAGTTTGTGAGTCTAATGTCACCAAATTATCTAATTTTAACATAGAATCATAATCTTATGAAATGCAGTTTTTATGGCTAAAGTCACTTACATATGTATAAGTCTATACTAGATAGAGACTATGAAGTCTGTGTTCTACCAAGAATTATAAGAAATGTCCAAATTCTCCAATAATTGTACCAGAGAGTAAGGACAATAGTAGTTGGCAGGTAGACAAATGATGACCTTGTAAAAATAAATAGATAAAACAAAAACAAAAAACAAAATAGAACTCATTTATATATTTATTTTATTTAAAGATTTATCCATTTATGCATACAAAACTGGGTACAGTCCAGAGGTGCAGGGGCAGTGAGAGGCTTCACCAGAGACAGAGTGGGGGGCAGAGTGGGGAGCAGAACAGACCAACTGCAGAAGGGAGCAGTGGGCGGGTCAGGAGAGGTCTGCAGTGTTACGTGGATGGCGTCCGGGGTGGGAATCAAACGCATGCTGAAGTGGCTTTCACTTCTTAGTGCTGTGCTTTAACCTGCTATGTCACCAGGGAGTGTCCTGTATCTTTATTTTTAAATGGCAAAAAAAATAAGATTCCAGAAAAAGTGACATAGGAGTTACACATTAATAACCATATTGTGCTTGCTCACAAACACTAAAAACTCAGATTCACAGAACAGTGGCTTCATGGGAGGGACTTTGATACTAACAAATGTTGAGACCCTGAAATGTCACTGGATAGTAACACAAGTGGCGTTTGATGAATGTTGTGTTTCTTTCAGAATTTTAGAACATTTCACAGTGTTTTTCTGAAGTCATTAATGTCCTTTGAACTTTAGGGCATAGCTAGAAATCCACATTGTGACACAAAGACAGACTCCGGTGTACAGAGATTGCAGAGTACAAGATGAATGTGTGCTTCATTGAGGATTAGACCTTTATCTAACATTTGCCTGGAGTTAGGTCCTCAGTTTAATTTTGTCCTATTCCTAAAAGGAACCTTGTCCAATTCATAGCACAATAGTAATAAATATATAGTAAAAATTATGTCTGCTTCAGGCTATTTCTGCAATAGCTACTTAATTTTTTCCTGATTCCAATTTTAGTGCTCTCATTCTTGACACACCATCTAGAGATTTCTTAGTCAAATATAGATTTAAATAAAACCCATCTATGTATCAGTATCATCATCTGGCCCATGCAGGTCATAACTCCTTACCTGGCTATTTTCTACACACAGAATTTGTCCTATGTCAACCAAGCTGCACCAATTTTTCTAGCCCTTGATACACAGAAGGATTATCAGTTTGGCCCAAAAGGCCATCTCATGCCAGAACTGCCTGCTTTCCTCTGCCAACATTCCTCTCCATCCCTTTTGCTAATTACTACAGAAACAGGAATCATCTTTGCTCCATCTATTGTCAGCTCCCAAGCCCACATTCAGGATTTCATCTAGTGGATGCTTCAGAACCAGTCTCTGAAGGCAGTCACAGTGGTTTTTACTTACAGCTTTCTCTTTAATAAATGATTAATGCTGGTTCAGAACTTCATGTTTGGATCAGTAACAAATCATGTGATCTCTTAGGAATAATTTCAGTATCCAAGTTTTATAAATTTTCTAAAGCTGTACTGACATAATGCTTTCTAGTCTATTAACAAAACTAACTCAGTATAAAGAATTAGAGTGGGATGTTGCTCCTTCAAAGTGGGCTCCCTGAAGAAATAATCAAAAGCCTCAGTATGTTGACACAAAACTTTAATCTCCAATGTAACATTTGTCCACATGGACACAGGAATCAGGGCATTTAGAAGCATACTTTTCCATTGCAGGCAGTATCTTCTTCACCAGCAGATAAACGGATGAAGTTGTGGAGCAGTGCTCATCCTGTTCAGTGATTTAATTTCTCCTTCTGCCAAAGCATAATGAATAAGAAGAAAGTAAGATTTCAGACATCTGGGCTCTCCCTGGTAGAGCAATGGGTCAACGCATAGCACTACAAAGGTAGCTTCAGCCACTTCAGCACGAGTTCGGTCCTAGGCCAGGAAGGTGACCCACATGGCGCAGCAGACCTCTTCTCATCCGCTGCTTCCCTCAGCAGTGTACTTCATTGATCTGCCTATTCTGCTTCCCACTTTGTCTCTGGTGAATCCTCTCACCTCCCTTGCTCTTCTGGCCTGCACTCCAGTTCTGTATTGTATAAAGAAATACATCTTCAAAAATTTTTTTAAAGAAATTTGAAGCCAGGTATAACTTTAGTCTTGATGTATTTCTTCCCCTCTATGAATTAGCTGCCAATGCAACAAGTTAGGACTTACGAGATGTTCAGGTGACCCTAGCCTGGGGGCTGCTTGAACCTTGTCTGATTAGTAGGAGTTTTGAGGACATTATGCTAAGGGATTCCTTTGGTTCATCCTTCTACAGCAGCGGCTTTACTAATTTGGAATTTGAACAAATGTCTTGACTGTGGTTCCCTCTGTCATTCTTCTGGGCTTTTTAATCTCTCCAAATCTTTATATACTGATAAAAACCAAGGATAGTTGAAGACACTATATCCCAGAGTACAACAATTTAAGAGTTTTGATTTAACTCTGCTTATAACCCAAGCGAATTTGACAAGTTTGTCAAAAGACACATACTACAAATAATATAGCAATACCAATAAATAAAAGTAGTAACAAGTGAGGATATATTTGGTCAGGGAAAAGAAGAACAAAATAATACTGGGGCCAACTACAAAGCCAGCATTTTTATTTTGAATTTTAGCTGAATACTGTCTTACTCTTCTTTCTAACATATCTTACAAATTAACTTCAGATAGCCCAAGATAGAGCTAAGAAGTAAATGTGAACTATCGCAAGGAATTAGAAGCAGGTTTTGCTAACATGGGTCTGTGCTTTTTTATAATTTGGGCATCTGAGGGGCATCATATCATGAAATTCCAGCTAACCAAGGCATTCTAAAATATCATGTATAAAATAATTGTGATTTTAAGAATCCATGTCGATTCTCAAAATTAAGGGTTATTACTAAGAGCAGCACAAAATATGCAAAAATAATTCTCTCTTCTAGTCAAGGTAGATCTTATATTGTAGACTAAGAATAAAGTAGATGTACCACTGCTTTTCTTCTTCATATTAGCTACATGAAACAAACTGGCTGCTATTTTTAGCAGTCACATCATGCCCAGTAAAAGCAAGACACCCCACCCTTGGTTCACTTATACACAGTATGTGAACATTATGCATATCTTATTGAAAATTATGAAAAATGATTAATCACTATGGAATCACTCTACTGTATTATGATTTTTTTAAAAATGAAATTGGATCTTCATTAGTACATCCTTCTGTCTAAATATGATAGCCAAATAAAATATCAACCTTATGTGATGCTTAATCCAATCATTGGTGAAGTAAATGAAGGCAATGTGTAATCCATGCAAACTAGAATGACAGTTTCAAAGCATAGTGAAAATCCTTAGTCACCCGAGAGGATTTAAAGGGCTAAATTTTAATTTGCAATCTTGATCCATAATAATTAAAAGGCAAAGAGGTTCATTTCAATGTTTTTTCTAGTTCAAGGACAATTTGGTTCTAAATTGACCCAGATGAATTTTATGTAATTTGATTAATAAGGTTATCTTCTCACAAATTTATGAGGATTATGCTTTGAAAATGCTATTAATTTTTATCTTTTTTTCCAGTTTTCAATTATATGCAGTATTGCCTAATGTTAAATTAACCACTATCTCCTCACTACATCAATACATTTGAAATAAAATGTTCTTTTCCCCTCACATGTTTTCTTTGATATGATAAAAAGAACAATTAACATAGCAGTTTAGGGTATTTGGCAGTAATGATTCTTATTGAAAAATAAACATATAATGACATCCACTGCATATTATAGGCTTAAGATGTTGAACCCTAAATTGGATAAATGCAGACTTTGTATTACATTGTTTGTAGTGTCACCAGTGAGTAAACATTCAAAAGCAAACAAGTGTGTTTGCATAGACATACACTACAACAATGATGCTACCTGTGCACATGATTGGGAAACTTTTATCTCCTTAGAATTGACCCTGTTCTGATCCCATTTGGAATGGGGTGGGAAGAGTGCCCTTGACTGTGGTGATGGCACACCTGTGAATTGGTGATGGGAAGCCCATGGAGATTACAAGTGAGATGGAAAAATTCACAAAATGAAGAATGATTAAAAAAGAAAAGAAAAGAAAAGAAAAAGAAAGAAAAGAATTGACCCTGTAATTCCTCAGCAGTTTAATGGAGGATAATCTCTTTTGAAGGCTAGATCAAAATATTTTATTTTATTAGAATGTTTTCCAACTATTGATTTTTGAAATAAGAAGGTAACTAATTCTGGAGTGTATGCACACTTTTATTCACATAGGGGTTAACTGTATTTTTTAAAGGGGAGGTTTAAATGGAATTTTGTTAAAATTCTAAGCTTAGTTTTTGCTACTTATTTTGTAAATGACTGCTTTGGCATTTTTATCATATGAAGTTGTTGACAAGAAACTAATTATATAAGCTCATACTTCTTTTTCAAAACATAAAAGTTCATTATTTTGAAGAACTATTTAAAACTGTTACTTTTCTATAGTCACATAAAGGTTTTTAGACAAGTTTCTAATTGGATTTCATTTATGCTACTTTTGAATTTACATTTCTCATGATATATCTCATTATATTTAGCTAATGCATTAAATGTTTTTGTTACTGCCTGCTTGTTTTGATAAAAGTTGTTTGAGACTTGGTGAAATTTACTCTTTATTCTGAGACTACCTGGGAAATCTTTTATTAACTTATGCTGTAATATTTCCAATCCCATAATTTGAGTTAATGTAAATAGAGTTAAATTAATTAAGAAAATTCATTTTGTATTGGTAATCATATGAATTACAAGGATAAGTATTTGAGACTACATATGTATATTATATATTAGAGGAACATAGAAGTAATTACAGTCCTTGACAAACTAAATGATATTAAGGACATAAATAAAATGAATAATAATAATAATAAATAGAATTGATTCTTACAGACACAACAAATTATGTTCTACAAACAAGAATATAATTTTTCTTATCTATGATTAAATCTATTTTAAAAATATATCATCTACTTGATGACAAAGAAAATAGCAATCAACAAAAGAGGAAGTAAAAGCATTCTACATTTTTTTTGTTCTGACACTAGTTCAATAATCTTAGAACATATGGTAGAAGAACAAAATTACTTGACAATATAAACATTGTTAACAGGCATACATATAAGTCAAACATAAAAACTTTATTGGTGTGTAGGAAAATATTTCCCACCCCGTTAATATCCTCAGGCTAGTGGGGTAACTAAAATATTGTCAGGTAGGTTAGCAAAGAAAAATCAATTTAGTAAAGGACATTTGTAACTACAATGATTTTTACAAGTCCTGTATTCAATGGGGAAGTGGGTCAAGGGAGTTAAATATTAAGGCAAGGGGAGAGGGCATGAACATAAGGACTCCACAATACAAGGAGAGGAGGGACTTCACCTTTACTCTGTAAATAAATAGGAGTTTCTCAGGCAGGGCGTCTCCTAGATACCCACTGTTAAAGCGACCTTGGGATTCTTCTCAATCTACATTCTTCTAGACCACTAGGGGGAGCAGTAACTACTTCTTTGATTAGGGGAAGGGCAAAGGAGTCCTGATCCCTTCTTCCATTTGGGAAAGGATAAGAAGATTACAAGAAGTCAGAAGCTCAAGCCTTCAGGATTTTCAACGCAAAATAACTACATGCCAGAAAGGGGCACCTTGAGAGGATTTGGATGGTCTCAATTAAGCAACTTTACCTTTAATTAAAAATATTCAGAAAACTCAAAATAAGACATATGAACTGTGAAATCTTTTTCAAAGGAAAATTCAAAGATATCGATATTTTCATTGACAAAAGAAAAGAAAGAAAAAGACAAACACAAATATTTAAATGTATATATATATTCATAAAACAAATATAAGGAAAGTATAGAAGAAAGGAAATAAAAATATAAACAAAAGTTAATTTTAGTGTAAGTAAAAAAATCAAAAACATTTGGCAAACTAATTTACCCTTTCAAGAAAAAGAAAGAAATCTTTAATGTATAAACTAATCAAGAATATAAAGTTTTCCACCATGAGATAATAAAAATATTTTTAAAATATGTTTCATAATTCTAGATACAATACTTGAAAACACAGATGGGGTAGATGTTTCTAAAATGTGCACTGTAAAAACATGCGTACTGGAAAGCATCCTACAATCTATGTCAAAACTTAAAGAAATAGATACTCTTTTAACCTGATACTGAGCACAGAGGCAAAAAAAAAAAAAAAAGTCTACCATTTCTATTTATAAAGTGAAAATTGGTTATCACTTTTACATTGTAAGTATTGATGCAAAATTTCTAAGTGAAATATTAGCAAATATAATCCAGTTGTATATTAAAAAAAAATCAGAAGCTTTAACAAAGTTAATTCATTCCAAAATAATTCAGCTTTGGTATGATATTATGCAATCTATATAATTACCAAGTTAGAAAATATGCCATTAATATGTGTATCTAACAAAATTGAAGTTATCTCTTGTTTGTGCATCTAACAAAATTGAAGTATCTAACATAATTGAAGTATAAATTTGAAAATTAGCAATCTAACTAGCAGATTTGAACAGAAACTAAATATAATGTTGTAAGGAGATATACACCAAGGCTGGCACCATAGTGAGTGGTGGAACACTTGTCATCTACCTAGTAAAAAACATCAGTGGGGCTGGGAGATTAAAAGGAATAGAAAAGAAATGGGAGAGAAGAGAACAAGTGAAAGGAAGAAGAGGAAGAGATGTGGGAGAAGAAAGAACAAAAAGAAATAAATCAGGTTCCTGAACTACAGAAATCTGTGTAGTCAATTGCCGCGTCCGGCTAATCGGAGCCGAGTCCGGCGAGGGACGATGAGGTTAAAGAAAACACAGGACACCAAGGTTCTTCATCCAGGAGTCTCTCCCTTTATTGTCCGTGACCCCCTTTATATATCATTGGGCAGTAAGGGTGGGAGTTTGGAGGAGAAGAGTGGAAATTTACTGAGAAGGAGGTATGGGGGAAGTGAGGAATTTCTCTTATCACACCTCGGCCGGCAACTGCCAGACGCCTGCACTCCCTATGGCGCAGGGGTCTGCACTCCCTCACTGCCTTTATGGCGCCTCAGGCTGTTAGATAGGATGACCGCAAATCTGCGTCCACCTTATCGGTTCAACCATCTGTTGCCATGGTAGCACAGCGGTGGGCGCATTCCTCGGGGTCCCAAGAGCTGGGTGCAACCGAGCCACCAACAGTCAATTATATTGTCAAATAGTTAATCTATCATTCTTTCCTAGTGATGTGACTACAAGTAAAAATATCCAAAAGAAATAACATTAAAAATTCATCATAAACAGCAATAGTCAGTGAAATTTAAACTCAAATTTAAAAACTACTAAATTAGAAACAGAATAAATAAAGTCTTTTTAAAGTAGTGAAACTGTGTAAACTTGGAAAAAAATAGAACAGCATAACTTCAGTGTTGGGAATATGAAATATTATAACATGTAAATATATGCCTATGTGATTTATGACTTTGGTTTGTGACTATATAAAAACATAGAAATCATTTTGTTAAAGGACATTCTCTATAACTTGTTAAAATAAAGTAACTTGAAAATTTCTCTATTTTAATGTTAATAGATCAAGTCTCAATATAAAGTATCTTCTCTCTTAAGCGTTAAGATACACACAGTTTATTTAAATTTATTATAAATAGATATGGGAACAATTTAAAATTTAATACAATTAAATATGGGTAAATGTATATATGCACCATATATAATAAATTTACAATAATAGATTATCCTATATAAGTAAAATAAGGTACATATTGCTAGAACGATATAGAAAGGACCTGGATGTTATCTTGTTCAGTATTTGCTATTTCAATTTATTTTATACTCATGTTTGTTAGTGGCTGTAGCTGTGATCACACTGAATTATTTATAATCTTTAAGAAAAGTTAATCATTTTACCATCTAAGTAGAAAATATCAGCCTTACAAGCACTTTGAAATTTTCCTAACATGTAACTAAATTATGTCATGTTATAGGTAAACATCACTACTTTATTTTAAATTTATTTGGTTATTTCTGTGGTAAAATTTGTTTACAACACTGTGTATAATTTAGGGAAATAGGTTAGCAGAACCCCAGATGCATATCGCCACAATACACCCATCACCAAAGCACCCATAGTTCTTTACCCTAAATTCCAGACCATTCCTTTGGTCGGTCCTGCTGTCAAATTTCTAGGGCTTGTTTTGGCTTAGTTTTGTCAATTCCTTTGTTTTGTTACTCTGCAATCTACATGGGTGAAATAATCTGTTATCTACCTTTCTCCTGATTTACTTCAGTTTGTATAATACTTTCCATCATGTTGTTAGAAAGAGCAATATTACAACTTTATCATTAAATAGTATTCTATCATGTATGAGTATCATATCCTCTTAGTCCCACTCATCTGTCACTCCTTTTTTTTTTATATTTATTTATTGATGCATTCAAGAACTGGGGTAACAGGACAGAGGTATGAGGGTGAGAGGGATCACTAGAGACAGAGTAGCGAACAGAACAGGCAGATACACTGAAATATACTGCTGAGGGGTGCAGTGGGCAGGTCAGGAGAATTCTGCTATGTCACGTGTGTCACCTCCTGTCCTGGGATAGAACTCGTGCTACAGTGGCTATGGACAGCACCACCATACTGCGCTCTAACCTGTTGCCACTAGGGATGGCCCTGTCACTACTTCTTAATTACGTTCTGTTACTTTATAGTAGGTGGCAATCTATGTCATATTGTGGTGAAAGAAATAAGCAGAGGGAATGTAAAAAAACAAAAATGTTGGTCCTCCCTGGTGGTGCAGCCATTTAAAGCCCTGGAGGAGATCCACATGGCGCCGCAGACCTCTCCTGACCCACCCGCCGCTCCCCTCAGCAGTGTACTTCGTCTATCTGCCTGTTCTGCTCCCCACTCTGTCTCTGGTGAAGCCTCTCGCCGCCCCTGAGCCTCTGGCCTGTACCCCAGTTCTGTATGCAGAAATAAATAAATCTTTAAAAAAAAAAAAGTTAAACAGCGTGTGTGTGTGTGTGTGTGTAAACATTTGCTTATATGTCTTATTTTTTTATGTTTTATTAGTAATAAATATCTTTTAAAAGATAAGCTGTTAGTGTTCTTTTCTACATAATGGTCTATCACTGAGAAGATTTCTGCTAGTAAGAGAAAAAAAAAGTATATATTTTTCATTTTACTGCTCAACTTATTTTGAGTTAGAGGTTAATAACAGGTAGCAATTTTTCTTATAAAAGAGGAAAATGTAATTAAATGGTAGTACATTCATATACTTCCTTGTAATTCCTACTTCTGCATTTCTTCAGGTATAAAAGCTAACACAAGTTTTGTTAATCATAGCCCACCAAATTATCTTTCTATCAGCTTGGAGCTCCAAATGTGTGGAGAGATGGAAAAGTTAAATTTACAGTTTCATTGTCTCTGAATAATTTTTAATATCCTAACCTTCTGTATTCAGTCTCTGGCATTTTATGATAATGTCAACACTTAGGAGAATCATTATGTTTTATTCATATTTAATGATGATTAATATGTCTTTGCAATATAATCAAGATAAAATAGTCTGATTCCAAAATTGCTCTTTTTGTATAATAAAGAAAACAGAAATTACTGAGGACTAAATTAGGAATTTAAAACAAACTTAAATATAACAAAAGGGTGTATTTTAAAACTTTCACCCATTTCTTTTGAAGAGGTAAATTTTGAGTAAGAATATTTAGTTAGAAAACAAATTCTCTTTTTTTTTTTCTGGAAGTAAATCAATTCAAAACAAATAGTACAGTAATTTCTAACCACTGTGCATCAGATGTGAATGGTTACTTTTAGCTATCTACTGGCCATTTCTTTCTCCTGGAGTTTATGTGTTTGCACACTACACTGAACTAGCACTCACCCACATGTCTCCCTCTCTTCCACCTCTAGTATATACCTCCCTTTCATGCCTTCCTCTTTCCTAGCAGCCCTATTCAGGAAGTTCAGTTCATGGCATGATAGAAATTGTATATATAAGTGGGAATGGGGAAAACATTACCTGTTCTTGTGGCTACTGCACGGGGATGCCCCAACCCTTTGCAGAGATTCTGTGCCATGACTAGACTAGAATCCAAAACAGCATCAGATGGATTAACATAGGGAACCGCAAAGAATTATACAGGTCCTATGCTCCATCAGGAGTTTAAGAATGAAATGAAGGGGCTGAAGGCACAGAGAGAGATGGAACACTTCACATACAAGCAGGGTATAGCTTCATGTAACAAAACTTTGCCTCTTGATGTATACCCTACCTTGAGATAGGTTTTTCTGATAAAATAGCTTGTTGAGCCCTCGCTGGTTGCTCAAGGGGCTAGAGCACAGCACTCTGAGGCTCTCCACAGACACTGCAGTACAAGTTTGATCCCCAGGCACAGAGCTGACCCACATGGTGCCACAGATCTCTCCTGCCCCCACTTGCTGCTCCCCTCAGTAGTGTGTTTCAGTCTATCCGCCTCTTCTGTTCCTCACTCTTTCTCTGGTGGGTCCTCTCACCCCCCACATCTCTGGGCCTGTACCTCAGCTCATGTATTCATAAATAATAAATATTTTTTTAAATAAAAGCTTGTTTCAAGAGATATTTTTATATATAGGTTATGTGCATGAGATAACCTTAGAATTGACACAAAAAGTTAAACTTCCTAGTAATATTCAATTATGCTGTCATTATAACCTACTTTTTTTTTTTAAAGATTTATTTATTTATTCATACAGAACTGGGGTACAGGCCAGAGATGCGGAGGGTGAGAGGATTCACCAGAGACAGAGTGGGGAGCAGAACAGGCAGATCGACGAGGTACATTGCTGAGGGGAGCAGCGGGCGTGTCAGGAGAGGTCTGCCACGCCATGTGGCCACCTCTGGGGCAGGCAGGAATCGAACTCATGCGGAAGCGGCTTTAGATTCTCAGTGCAGTGCTTTAACCCGCTGCGCCACCAGGGAGGGCCATTATAACCTACTTTTATCAGAAATGTAAGCAATGGCCTGGTTCTATAATTGAAAGCTGATACTTCCTCAAATGCATAATATTCATTTTAATTTTTCCATTATAGACAAATAGATGCACACATACTTTTATTTAGGAAGTATGAGCGTATCCTCATTTTCTGAACTACAAATGGTTATTTAATAAATAAGTTAGAATATTCATTTTTAAATAATTATATACCTCAAAATATATTCCTGGACTTTGCTTAAAAGTTAAGTTTTCCAGTATGGAGGTTTCTTTTTCTTTTTTTTTTTTTAATATTTTTTTATTTATGTATTCAGAACTGGAGTGCAGGCCAGGGGTGCAGGGGTGCAGGACAGTGAAAGGATTCACCAGAGACAGAATGGGGAGCAGAACAAGGTGACTGATGAAGTACACTGCTGAGGGGAGCTGCAAGCGGGTCAGGAGAGGTCTGCCACGCCATGTGAGTGACCTCCAGGGCGGGTATCAAACTCATGCGGAAGTGGCTTTAGTTTCTTAGTGCTGTGCTTTAGTCTGCTGTGCCACCATGGAGGGCCTGGAGATTTCTTAAAATATAATCTAGATCTACCACTTATCCAGCAATTTTACTCCTAGGCAACTACCTAGGAATGTAAAAACACTAAATCAAAGGAACGTAGACATCCCTATATTCACCACAGTACTATTTACAGTAACAAGCGAAGGAAACAACCTAAATGTCCAAAGACAAATGTGTGGATTAGGAAGATGTGGTATAATCACACTGGAATTCTACTTAATTATACAAAAAGAATAAGCCTTGCCATTTGGAACAACATAGATGAAACTGAGGAGAATATGGTAAGGGAAATAGAAGGAGAGAAATATTGGCTGATTACAACATGTATGGAATATCAAACAAACCAGAGGAACTGACAAAATTAAAGCAAAGCTATCTGACTACAGAACTGACACTACTAGAAGAGTAGATAAAGGAGAGCAAGCAAAATTGGGAAAGGATCCAATGGACTATGGTAGAGGACTATGCGAGCTTTGGTGGTGGGTGTGCTGTGGTAACATGCATCTGAAGAGGTATGGACTATTACCCTTGAATCATACACAGTTCTGTAAACCAGTAGTACTTCAATAAAAATAAAAGAGTAAATAAAATGAATGAAAATTAATTCAGTTTGCAACATTTTAGTTCACTTTATAGAAGTTATCATAAAAAATGTACAAACTGAGGCCCTCCCTGGTGGGACAACAGGTTAGGACACAGCACTGCAAGCTAGCCACAGCTGCTTCAGAGCAAGTTCAACCCGGCCTTGGGGTTGACCCACATGGCATGGCAGACCTCTTCTGACCCTCCCACTGCTCCCCAAAGCAGTGTACTTCGTCAGTCTGTTGCTCTGCTCCCCACTCTGTCTCTGGTGAATCCTCTCACCACCCCTGCACCTCTGGCTTGTACCCTAGTTCTGTATGCATAAATAAATCTTAAAAAATGTGCAGACTGAAAACATAATGAACCTTCTGTTCTTTTTTAGTGATATTAATCAAAACATATAAATGGACTTCAAATTCTTGGGTGGAGGAGACTATATAACTCAAATGAAAACTTGGCAAAAGTGAGAAAGTTATGCTTCTGATTATGATCTGCAGGATGTTGGCTTTTTTTTTTTTTTTTTAAGATTTATTTATTCATACAGAACTGAGGTACAGGCCAGAGATGCGGAGGGTGAGAGGCTTCAACAGAGACAGAGTGGGGTACAGAACAGGCAGATCGACGAAGCACACTGCTGAGGGGAGCAGCGGGCGGGTCAGGAGAGGTCTGCCACGCCATGTGGATCTCCTCCGAGGCAGGCGGAATCGAACTCATGCAGAAGTGGCTTAAGCTTCTTAATGCAGTGCTTTAACCCGCTGCGCCACCAGGGAGGGCCAGGATGTTGACTTTTTAATGTTTATTTATCCCCGTTGTCATTTTCCTAACATGTGTGCAATGAAAATCCATCTATGGCAAGTAGTACACAAGGAGAAACAAAAAGCTACACACATTTAAACCGATGGTGACAGGTATTAATTGGAATGTATTTCTTTTAAATCCAACAACATATTTAAACATAAACACATCTACATTGTATACACTATATTGGGATAGACATTATTTATCCTGTGATCAATTCTTTATAGATACTCACTAAAGGAACACCCAGAACTCAAGAAAATAGTTATCCTGAATGGCTCCCAGCTTATTTTAAAATGACTTTGGGAGGACGTACAACTCTGCTTTGCTTCTGAAAGATATATACTATTTGCCTCCAAGACTCCAAATCATCAGCCATGTCTTTCTCACTTTAAGATGACACTGTCCATCATCTAGACTTTAGAACTATCAAATCAAGTTCCAGTTTCAAAGTGTCACTATGACAGTAGTCTACTTTAACAAGAATACGTCAAGAATGCTTGTCTTCCTGTTATTCCTGATTAAGCCATGGGGTAACCTCAAGAGGTAAATTCATAAGCATATTCCATAATATACCCCTTCCTTCTCTTTGCCTCTGTTTTAATCAAAAGCTGTTCTGACTTTCATCACCGACCCCAATCTCTACTTGCAGCTTGTCAAACTACTATTTACACAGTGCGATAAACTAACACATTACAGTGTAAGTGGGTCACTATTCACCTATAGATCTTTCATCCAAAAAGTTTCAGTGTGATGTAGCTGTTGCAAACAGTGCTTTCTTTTCAATGGCTAGTTGACCCTGTCATGTTAGGTTGGCTTCTTTAATAGGTCTAAACCTTACCACATAAATTCTGACCTACTTTTCTCTTAACAGAGGACAGACCATGTCAGTGATTTGATCAACTCAATGCATATTTATATTCTAAACTTTATTGGTTTACTTGTCCTAGTTAGAGCATCATTAATCTGAATTGTTACTACTGGGTCACACTTTAGGATTTTCATAATGAACATTAATTGAAATAAAAGATTGTGTGCTTCCTAAGAGGTACTTTCTAGAACATTAACATTACCATATTTACAAGTAAAAGTGATCATTTTAAACTTGAGGTCTGTACAAAATAGGACATTAGTACTAATTTGGAATAATTGTATATTGTTTTGACATTAATCCACTGAAGTCAAAGTTTTCTTGCATGTTTTATAAGTAATATGTCTATGACAACCAAAAAAATTGACTTTATTAGCTACCAGAAAAATATTTTGTCATATTAGATTTTTTTTCCAAATATTTCTGCCACTAAGGATGTTTTTCAGTGCTTCAGAGACCTTGAAAAATTGATTGCATATTTGGAAATCAGAGTAAAAGTAAATGATGCTCATTAGTATCAATTTTCTTTTACTTTGGTCTACATGGGGGTAGAGGTATAGTGACTTAATTTGCTTGTTAAGATGAGGATAGGTAGTTGTTATATTTTAAGCTCAGAAAGTAGTTTATCATCTAAATTATAAAATAAACAGCAAATATTATTTATATTGCATAATCGCTATATGACACCATTTTACTTATCCTTTTTCATTAACTTTCCTTAAATTGCAATAACTGTGGAACTAAGTGTCAGAAGTACAGAAATAAACATTTTGTTATTCTTGGATAAATTAAAGATAGATCATAAAAGAGATAGATTTATATTTGAACAGATAAAGGCAATATAATGTAGCTTGAAGGAGGTTCTTAGTAACACAAAAGAGTGATTCTTTAGGGCCCATGTCCCTATGAAATGAAAATAAATATGATAGTGATAATTAAATAATAATCATTACCACTGAGTATTCTAAACTATGGAAGGTTCTGTTTTATAAGATCTTAAGCCATAAGTAGGTCCTTCACTGTATGAGATTAGAAATTGTTTCCCAGTTCAGTCTTTCAAGAAGAGCAAATTTACTATAAAAATACAAGTCTACCTAACTTCAGATTGTCTTGCCTTTTATTATATTACATTGAGTGTGTCTGAATTTAAAACACGCAATAATAGGAATTAGAAGAGAATCTTATTCTAGAAAGAGAGCCAGAATGAGAGTGAGGACAGCTTACAATTAACCCAATTGCGCTACTTTTTTTAAAATATCACTTTGGGTAAGTCTCAATTTTCACTGCATTTGATCACTTAGAGATAACCACACCAAAATCACTGTCTTCTGATGTGTGTGTGTGAGAGAGAGAGAGAGAGAGAAACAGAGTAGACCAGTAGGAAGCATGGTAAGAACAATAAAACTCTGGAAATTAAGGTGTTCCACAACTTCAGATTCTCTCTTACAGACATCTCTCCATGACATTGTACTGGATAGTCCATACTGTTTTAAAGGATGCCTTTCCCCACCTTTCCATCTTTGTTCCCAAACCTTCTGAAAGTATCAGTCCTTCTGAAAAACCTGTTCCATCATCTTTTATGTTCGCATGGAGCTGTAAAATAGAATTATAGTGCATAGCTACACTGTATTATGATTATTCTTGATTCTTCCAGATTCTACCAGTGGGCCATGAACTGCTTAATATATTTTCTCTGAGTAAAAAACAAAAAGATGTGGGCCCTCCCTGGTGGCACAGCAGGTTAAAACACAGCACTAAGAAACTAATACCACTTCCTCTAGAGTTGGATCCCCACCTGTCCCGGAGGTGATCCACATGGCAAGGCAGCCCTCTCCTGACCCGCCCGCTGCTCCCCTCAGCAGTGTACTTCATCAGTCGGTCTGTTCTCCTCCCCATTCTGTCTCTGGTGAATCCTCTCACCGCCCCTGCACCTCTGGCCTATACCCCAGTTCTGTATGCACGCACATACACAAACAGATGCTTCAAATATTTGTGTTGATATGAAATCAAGGTACTAAAATTATAAATGTGAGTTCAGTTATACACGTTCTTAGAGTTAATTTGCTTAAGCAAGGAAAAACCCTATATTGCAGCTTGTAAAGTTGTAAAAAAGAGAAAATGGCCTCTGATTTTTTTTCATATGCATATTTTTACAGGATATTAGATTTGTATAATCAAGGGGGAAAATACAGATAAAAGAATAGAATCCTGATTTCACTTTAAAAGTGGGTTAATATTAATTTTAGTAAAGATTGATCATTGTATATCTGAAATGTCTTATTTAAGGGATTTTAAACTTAAAATATGTAGTGTAGCTCACTCACCTTGTTCTTTGTATTTCATTTTTCTTCTAATGTCTGCTCTTACTTTCTAAAATTTCCTTAGATTACTCTGAAATATATATATATATATATATATATATATATGCACACACACAATACATCTCTCTGTGGACTTTAGAGCAGCTTCCCAATAATATATGTAACATACCATACTTCAAGAATATTTTCACATTGGGTTATATTACTTGTAATACAGGTGAAATATGGGGAAAACTCACAGTTGTATAGAAAAGATGGTAGTTTATGAACCATCATTGCTGTATTTTTTGTCATGAATCATTCTAGGATACACCTTTTCAATGCATAGCTGCTTTTAATTAAATCAGCATTATCATAGGGAGTATGATTTTCATTTTGAGTGTTGCCACCAGCAGTAAAACATCCATTTCCTTATAATTGATTTCCAAGTTTATTTAAAATGCTCTATGAGGCATAGCCTATTGAAATGACTCATCATGTTGATAGGAATTTCTTGAAGATAAAAGCTGTCTTTGAATGTGTGGTAATGTAGAATAGAGTTTTACAAAATTTATCTTAAACTTGTTTTTACTATAAAATAGTTTTTTGTTTCTTAATTAAAATTAGTGTTCTTTATAAGACTGATTTCAAAAACATTTGTGAAATTGAGCTAAATACTAGGCTATTTTTTAGGGCAATATAAGAAATGAAAACATTTGTTCTCCAGTACCCCCAAAATGGTTCAGTAAGTGGTTGTGCTATCATAATATTGCACCATGAATCCTTTGCTGAAAGGATAAGTATTTGAACCTCTGTGCAATAAATTGTGTGTACGTTGCAGAAAAGTATGAAAAGAGGTAAAGGATGGGGAAAAATAAAACAAAACCCTAGATCTACTAGACTGGAAGATTAAAAACTTTGGTATAGAGCCAAGGGGTATAAGCCCAGAGAGGATGAGTAGAAAAAGCTGTGCTATGGGTTATAAGTAACAGTCTATGGGCAGTTACTTAACTTCCCGGCCAATGGAAATCTATTCTACATTTCTGAATGGAGGGTGACATGATCATAAAGTACAACTTTTCGAGATTGAGAAGCAATACAGGTCAAAACTTTGTGGACACACAAAGCAGGGGAGAAGCTGACTATACAGGAGTCAATTGGAAGGATTTAGTAAATTTTTGTCTGTGCTGAGAGAAGGAAAGCAATAGTTTTCTTATAAGGCGAGAAGGAGCGGGACAGAATTTGTGTTAGAAAATAACAGGATTTATTTTGGAAAAATATTAAATGGTAAGTTTCCTTCCCCCCCCC
>NW_004567104.1:53820050-53838896 GCF_000260355.1 Condylura cristata | reverse complement strand
TATATATATATATAAAATTTTCCTCCTAGTCCAGTATAAGAGAATTGCTTTAACTCTATAACTATGTATGATAAAATAATACAGATAATTCAGATGATGTCATCAAAAGATGATGTTCTAATCAATTATTGTTTTGGAACTACACTTTGAAATTAGGAATATGCAGTCAGCTTTGACATTTATAACCTGTAGTTTGACAGAATACTAGCTAGGCAATTGAAACTGTTCAAATATTTTGTGAACCATTTGTGTGCTGCGCTAACTACAGTTTCTATAAAATTCTTAAGAACAACTTTGCCTTTCTCATCTTCTGGAAGATTAATTTTGTCTTATTTTCCTGGATGTACTGAAGTTCTTACACAAAATATTTTATTTGTACTTTAAGTCCATATTATATCAATTTTTCTTTTATTTGCTCTTATTGAACATTTAAAAATACTGCCCCACAGCCCCACTTTTGATATCATTTCTTATATCCTTTTCCACATTACCTTTTCTCTCCACAAACCCAGTGTAAACTTTCTCACCTTCTACTCAGCCCCAAAACTCAGTGACAATTGGACCCCACTCCACAGATTCAACTCACTCATCAACACCACCAAGGAGACCATGGTCCTATATGTTATGGTCTTCACCTTACAATGCTTGTCAAACGTTTCTAACTAAGTGTGGGCAAACTTTTCCAAACAGTTGTGCATGCAAAATGTTCCTTTTCTGACAGGATTTTAAAATCCTGTTGCAAAAACAAATGAGTATTTTGTTGTTGCTTTGACTATTTTTATCTTTTAATACAAAGATAAAATCAGTAATTGATCAGTTGATGCAGAAAGATTCATTTTCTACATTGATAGTTGATAACTATATAAAAACACATCTGTAAAGTTTGTTTTTGAATTGGTCTTTCATTGGTATTCTTAAGTATCCCCAAAATATTCTATACTGGTGTTTTGTTAAAAATAAATCCTTTAATTTTTTCTTCCATTCTCTCTTAGTCTACCTGGCGGGTTTCTAATATGCTTCATATCATCAAACTTCTTCTTCTTCTTCTTTTATTTTTTTTCCTATTTTCTTCCTGGTAAACCTCTGTGAGTTTCAATGAGAATCCCTATTTTGATTACTTTTACTTCTCTTCCCCTATGCAGAGGCTTTGCCCAGTGGGAAATCTAATCTATTCTATAGAAATATATCATATTCAAGATTTGCTAAAACAAATTCATTTATCTTACCCCAATCTTACTCCAGCTCCTATGTTGTCTCTCAGCGAATGGTGACACCTTTCTCTTTACATCCATTAAGCAGACCCTAGACTCCATTCTTCCTTATTCTCTGGTAAATTCTCTCCAAGTCTCTTGCCACTATTTTGTTTCATGCCTCCTTTACCTCACATCTACATGACTTTAAAAGCCCACTAAAAGGTCTGCTTTTCTTCCTCTAATGCATTCTTCTTGTTATAGACATACTAGTGTTTGGAATGCATTTATGATCATTCTCATTGTCATGAATTAAAACTTAAGCTCACTAACAAGGCCTACAAAGTCATTCACAAGACCCCTGTTCATTTCTCATCACACCAGACTCACATTTTGTGTTCTAGATACTCTGAGCAATTTGGACTCTTTTCCAACCCAAGCTTTTTCTTGATTTTTTTTTTTTAAAGATTTATTTATTTGTGCATACAGAACTGGGGTACAGGCCAGAGACTCAGGGGTGGTGAAAGACTTCACCAGAGACAGATTGGGGAGCAGAACAGGCAGATCTACTAAGTACACTGCTGAGGGGAGCAGCGGGCGGGTCAGGGGAGATCTGCCACACCATGGGTCGCTTCCTGGGCAGGCGGGAATGGAACTCATGTGGAAGTGGCTTTAGCTTCTCAGTGCTGTGCTTTAACCCGCTGCACCACCAGGGAGGACCCTTTTCTTTAATTTTTAACCTGCAGCTCTCTGTTCCTAACTTCTTCCTTCCTGCCTCTGGTAGTCTTTGGCTCCTTGTTTTTTCAAATTTTGGTTTAAAAAAATTAAGCAGCCTTTCCCTATCACCGGGGCTGATTTGGTATTCAGTCTACTGCTTCAATTCATCTCATTGTAAGTTACTGCTTATTTGTCTATGTTCCCCTCCTCATTTATCAGTTATGAATTCAGGTTTATCATATGCAAGACAAAAATAATAAAACATACCACACAAAGTTCTAAATTAGAAAATATGCATAGTGTATTTGGCACCGTGTCAAGTAGGTGTTAAGCACTCAAATAGTTGTTGTGTCAGTAATCTTATTCTTTATTGCAGGGACTGTGTCCTGTGTATCAACAGGCCAAACATATTATGTTATTTATAAATATTTTTACTTCTTTATAATCAACTTTGCATGTCCACTTCTTATCCTACTTCACTGTAGAATCCTCTGGCTCTTTTGCATCCAGTGTGATTGATCAGTAAGTACTATTTGAAAGCTTGTGACAAATAATTACATTTTATTACAGACCACTCATCTAGGTAACGTTGTAAGTATTTTCCTAGAATTCTTACTGTTTCTAATTACTATCTTAACATCTTTATACTCTCTCTTGCTAAATCTTACCTGTTTTCCTCTTTGAAATCTCTTGTTTAGTTTTTTTCTAGTATGACCACTGTAAATAATTTTCTTTAATCTAAATCTTGCTTCAGAGTGTTAAATTCAGCCCCCATGTCTCTGAATAAATCTAGAACTCCTAATTTAATAGGCTAAAATTAATGTCACATTCTTTTTTCCATCAACCAGATCTACAGTTATATATATACATTTATACATTCCTTCACTAGACATAGTTCTATGGCATGTAACCTCTCAATGTGAGAATCTTCATCTGTAAGATGAGAATAAAATAGTACCTATTTCTTAAACTATTATAAGGACTAAAGTGACAAGGATTAATGTCACACAACATAGAAGGAAAAGTGCTGTGTGCATGTTAGCTATGTTCAGCTATTTTTAGGGTGATGCTCATTTTTTTAATTTGTTCCTGGCACAAACATGCAGTAATTTAGTTCTTTATGACATCAGACTTTACCATACTGTACTCTTTGCCAACATCCTAATTCTGAGTCTTCTACTCTCTACATCATTACTATTTCGATTCATAGTCTTAACTCATCTTTTTGCTTTTAACCACTACTTTTTTTCTTTAAAAATGTTTAACTTATATTTTTATATTTTAGATGCACTTAACACCCTAATTTTAAACTGAGAATTGTGTTGTTCTCCTTCAAAAGTATTTCCTATGCATATTTTTGTATACTTAAATATTTCTTGGTTTCTATTTTCTCTATTAAATAGTTAATTTAATAGAGAACCTTAAGTACTATTACCCTTATCTAATTTTTTTTTTTTTAAAGATTTATTTTATTTGTACATACAGAGCTGGGGTACAGGCCAGAGGCTCAGGGGCGGTGAGAGGCTTCACCAGAGACAGAGCGGGGAGCAGAACAGGCAGATTGACGAAGTACACTGCTGAGGGGAGCAGCGGGCGGGTCAGGAGAGGTCTGCCTCGCCATGTGGTCTCCTCCGGGGCAGGCGGGATTTGAACTCATGCGGAAGTGGCTTTAGCTTCTCAGTGCAGTGCTTTAACCTGCTGCGCCACCAGGGAGGGCCACCCTTATCTAATTTTTAAACACAAATGTGTTACCATAATGACAACAGGTAACAGAGAATTGTAAGCACAGAAGAAAGGTTCCCAATAGAAAAAAAAAAAAAAGATTGCCATTTTTCTACATGTACAATGTAACAGTTGAGAGGTACAGAAAATCAGAGAGAGAGAGAGATTATAATGAAAGAAGAATGGGATATGAGTATGGACACTTTTCCTTGGGAAAAAGAAAGATACCAAAAATACTGCATAAATCATTAAGAGGTGTTATTTCTATGTTTCAGAATCTGTGAGAGATATCCAGAATATATATATAAAGATATAAGAGGCCATATTTTTGTGAGCAATAAATTATTTTGAAGTTATTACAAATTTGTTTTTTGTTTTTTTGTTTTTTTTTAAGATTGAAAAAGTTAAATTCTTTACTAGAATACCTTTAGGTAGAAACTGGAACCAAATATACCATATGCCAGACATATACTAATAGTAACTTTTAAAGAGTAATAACTATGGCTAGATTTCTTTTTGATTGCATGAAATTTTCCTCTTGTGAATAAAAAGAAAATAGAGAAAAAGCTACAATGTTTTTTCAGTGTTTTCTTACAAGTATTAAATCCACTGAGTAGGTCTTTTAGCCACCAGATTCTTCTAGGAAAATGAAGACAATATGTGAACCTGAAACTGAGAATAAAGTGGTTTTGCTTCTTTGGAGTTATTGGAGACATTCCATGCAAGGAGATATTTAAGCTATTTATCTGCTTATCTCCAGAGTTCTTGCTGACTCAGTGATGATGGTTAGTTTTCTGACTCAAAGTCTACAGTAACTTGACTTCTTGCTACCTTGTCTTCTTGAGATTTAGTCTCTTTCTGTATTGGAGTTCCATCATGCTTCTTGTCTCTAGTGACAAATATTAGGAACTCAGTGTCAGAAGGAATAAACAGAAGAATCTGAATGGTAGAATAGTTATGTGGAAATTATTCTTTTTTCTCTTCCATATTATGAGTACTTCTGTAAGCCTCTTTAGGCTCCTTTAGTATCACAGTTTTAAGATAATGCATGTGCACAAGTATGTGCAACAAATGTGCTGATTATTTCCATAGGGACTGACATTATTTGAATGGGGAAGATAACTAATAAGTTTCTGTGCTGTTCTTGGTGATTTAAATTGATAGGCTGACATGTTCTGCCAGTCTTCCTGGAAAATGAAGATAATTTATTGGTCTTTAGTTTCTGGAATCATCCATTTCTTTCATAAAGGCAGGCATTCTAGCAGCTGTATCCCAGTTTCCAGGTATCCTGAGTGATTGAAAACAGATAGCAAATGCACTCAAAAAACCAATACTCAGCATTTTTGAATATATGACATAGGTTGCTCAGTTGGGCTACCTAAGAAGACAGTGCTTGAAACTGCCTCATTCCTTTGTTTCAACAGAATTTGTTCTTGCCTGTCCATCCTCACCTATCAGGGAAAAAAAAGGAAGAAAGAAACTTTTTTCTTGTGCTTCCTAACTTTGTCTATTATTTTGAAATGGAATACCTTTTTTCATACTATAAGGTGTTTTTTTTTTCTTCTTAGATGAAGCCATTTTCTGATACTTTAAAAATAATAGCAATGGTAGCAACATATAAAGTCCTTTTCTTTGCTAGTGAGTATTATTTCATAAAATCTTATACAGTAAATACTATTCTCGATGCATGTTTGAGAAGTCTCAGTGGTTCTTACTAGTCTGAACACAGCTTGAGAGTGACAGTCATATTCAAATTTAGAAGTCCTGAGTCTAGAACTCACATTCTTAACCATGAAATATAGGAATGAACTATCCATCTTTTCATTTAGGCAATGGCAGTGTTTTGATTGGGTATAATTTTACCCTACCCCAAAGCAATGCGTCATCCCAATCCTTACATCAGTTCTTCGTATTCATTACCAGGATTTTAGTTAGCCCATGTTTTAGTTTATTTCCTTTTAAAAATAAATATATTGACATGACAGTGATTCTTACAGTATCTGTGAGACTTTTGACCAAAAATTCACTCAGCTCTCTTTGCTTTTATTATGCTATTGGTGTCACTGGTGATATATCCAGATTTCATTCATGTATGAAAATTTAGGCATTCTATAATACAGCCAAACATTTATCTAGTATCCTAATTTCCAGTCCCTTTAGATGTTGTTTTCTGTCATCAAGAACAAGTTTCTGGCTGCTATGGTATTGAGTTTGCCTTTTTCAAGTAGTTTGAGCACAATTGTCATTTAGTAAAATAAACATGGTTCCATTATTTGTTAATGTCTTCCTTAACAAGTTTAAGATTAGACTGCATCTCAAAAATTCCCATTGGGCAACACTTAAGAAGTGAGTAATATCTCTGTCTGCCTAAGTCAAGTAATCCCAAATGTAAGTAATTTACAAGAAGGCATCAGGGACAGTTACAATAGACATATTGCAATATGTCACTAGAAATCAGCATCTTCCCACATGTTTGATCAACAGCCAGATGGAAGCTTTTATCACGTTTATTTAGTCTGAAATACACATGGTAATTACACTGGACCTTTGATTCAAGGCCTTATTAGTGTCTCAAGAGAAGTCAGGAAATGAGTGTGTCAGTAGCAAACTGATGTAGTCATGGCCCTCTGGATAGAATTTACATCTATCACTGCTTAGACTATAGTATTACTACAAATCACATTGTATCTCACATAAGGAAGAAAAAGGAAAAGCTTTGTTAACCTTTTTGTTAACTATTTAAAAGGTTAACATCATTCTAAAATATTGCTTATGTTTTGTTTTTTTTTTTAAAGATTTATTTATTTGTACATACAGAACTTGGGTACAGGCCAGAGGCTCAGGGGCAGTGAGAGGCTTCACCAGAGACAGAGTGGGGAGCAGAACAGGCAGATCGAGGAAGTACACTGCTGAGGAGAGCAGCGGGCGGGTCAGGAGGGGTCTGCCACGCCATGTGGTCACCTCCTGGGCAGGCGGGAATCGAACTCATGCAGAAGTGGCTTTAGCTTCTCAGTGCAGTGTTTTAACCCGCTGCACCACCAGGGAGGGCCCATTGCTTATTGTTTTACTCACTTTAATGACTGGTGAGTAAGTAAAGTGAAATGGAATTTGACATGGCCAATATATCACAAAATAAAATAAAACAATATACCAACAAAGGGCAACTGATGTGAACTGTCCCTGCCTTTCCACCCCCGAACCAAGGACCCTGAATTTTTGCTATATTTAGACATAGTGGATGAGTATACACAGGGTTTACATCGGATTACTAAAAAAAAAAAAATGCATTTCAATGTCTACCTCTCAGAATTTGAGTTAGAAAAAAAAATGCAGCAAAACTTTATTTAACTTTAACATTAGATTAGTAAATCCTAACTACAGTTCATCATGTTTATATATAGCGCAAAAACATAGTAAGCAAAGCTGAACTTTATTTTATATATAAAAACACATTGAAATAATATGCCTATTTGCAGTAATATGCCTATAAATGTTATCTCTGAAGGACAAAGGTAACATAGGTAACAAGTGACACTTAATGTTAGAGGTTTCATTAATGTTTAGAGGTTTTTCAGCTCTCCTGTCCATTTGTTTCTATGCAGGCATCTCTTTCTTAAACCTACAATTCCAAACATAACCTACCTGCCCACCTGTGATGATGCAGATTTCTCTTCAGCAACCGGCTCCCTTTGCAAAGCGGCTGAGGCAGTGTGCCTCTCAGGGTCACCCACTGGCCACCATGCACACCTCTCTTTGAACAAACTGGCCCCTTTCCATGGCAGCTCTCTTTATAGTAAACCTGACGTTTGGAATACACACAAACACACACGTAAAAATTAGACATTTATATTATGATTGATAATAACTTTCCAATATCATAAAAGGAATTCAAAATGAAATACATAGGCTTCTGAAAGTGCCACCAAAATATTGCATCTTCTGATATATTGATGTTTTCAGGGGAAAACATAATTAAGACTGAAATACACGAAGCAGAATATTACTAAAAAGGAAAAAATAATAGACTTTTATTAATATTGGATGACATAACTAATGAGAAATGTTAATCAAATCATGCACACATTCTGAAATGACTTCAAAATTTTTATTGTTTCATCAACTCTATAGCTATTATTGTTGTCCTAATAAATTGGCATAGGATTTTTTATTCTTACTAAAATGCTAATTAAGAAACAAAATCATTATATCCATAATTTGTCTTCATATCCACATTAAGTCAATGCAGTATACACAACTATTTTGTTATCCCATATTTCAACTAAGAGGATCTTTAAGTTGATGACCTTTAAAAAAGATTAAAATCATTGATATCATTTCAAATTACACCTTAAATCGCATCAATTGTATAAGCAAGAAATAACACAAATGGATTGTCTACCTTGTTTGGACAACATTCTGAAAACTTTCCATGTAAAATATCATTTCACCTTCACAGCAGATCTTCACATAGGTGATCAGTGAGTAGTGTTTGACAGAGGACTAAGCAAAGTCTCAGTGAGATTAAAATACATTGTTCAGGTGACTTAATTCATAGTTGGCTGAGTATAATTTGAGCTTCTCAGACTATAATTAAGACTTAATTAAGACTATGATTCAATTAATGTTCATGCAAATTTTTCTTTTTCTAAAAGAAAGAAAGTTCTTTTGTTTTTTGATGGAGGATTTTCAAATTTATTTGTTTTGATTGTTCATACAACAGCAACAACAAATTTACGAATTACATAGTATTTAAAATTTCTTTTATACATAAAGATAAAATATATCATTATGAGTCAGTGAACAAATTAGAGAAGCAGATGTTTACATTTTTTTGTAATGACCTATTGTCTATAAAATATGACCTTGAGAAAACTACTTAGTTATTTGTTATTTTATCAATGTGTTATCTTTTTTTTTTAAGATTTATTTATTTATGCATACAGAACTGGGGTACAGACCAGAGGTAAGGGGGGTGGGGAAGATGAGAGGCTTCACCAGAGACAGAGTGGGGAGCAGAACAGACAGATCAACAAAATACACTGCTGAGGGGAGCAGCAGGCAGGTCAAGAGAGGTCTGCTGCACCATGTGGATCACCTCTGGGGCTGAGGCGAGGATCGAACTCACAGTGATGCAGTTGCTGCTAGCTTGCAGTGCTGTGCTTGCACCACCAGGGAGGGCCTGTGTTATCTTTCAAGAGAATCTGAGCTCTTGGTGACTGACAGACACTGAAAAAAGAGCAGAGAAAAATGACTTTATGGGAAGGCAGGAGAAAAGTAGAAAAAAATAAAACTCCATTTACTATAGAATTATAAATTAATGATTACATTAAATGAGAATGATAATGACTATGTTTTGTAATCACAAATAAAATATGATTTATTTAGGTTTATATTAAACTATATCTGTGAAGGACAACTACCTTTAAACTATATGTGCATTTCTAAAGTAAAGGATGAAAATGAGAGTGTCATTGAAATTTTAGGACATTCTGTATCTCCACTTCCTCTCATAGAAATCCCAAAAGTGATAAAAGTATTAGGAACATTATTGAGGTTGCTCTGGGGAGGTCATCAGTGACTCTTGACTGGTGATTGATAATCATAAAGACTAAGCCATGAATAGAAACTTGGAATTTTCAGCCAAACCACATTTCTCTCGAGAGGGGAAAGAGACTGGAAACAGAGTTAATACTTGATCATGCCAACACAAGAAAGCCTCCATCAAATACCACAGTAGGGTTTAGAGAGATCTCTGGTTGGTGAACACATCCATCCTGGGAAGTGATACATCCCAACTTGATGAGAACAAAAATGCCAGGCTTGGCACCTCCCAGACCTTCACTTGACTGTTCATCTGCATCCTTTAACACATCCTCTAAGAAACTATTAAATATAAGTTTCTCTGAGTTCCATGAGCCCCACTAGCAAATTAAATTTGAAATAGGAGGAGGCCAGTTGTGGGAAGCTCTGATCTGTAGCCACTCCAGCAAAAGTTGTGGATAAACTGGGGACACTTGTGAAAGACATCTTGCAAAAGGGAGTCATTAGCCTGTGCAATAGTATCAGTATTGAGCTAAGGTGTGAAACATCCAGCTGGTAGCAGGAAGACTTTCTTGGTGTGGGGGAAAATCTCCATACAAATTTGGTGACTATGTCAGGAATGAAGTGTCATCTGTAAAGATAAAGGAGACACAAATAGAAGAGAAGGCAGAGAAGGAAAGATCTGGGATTGCCCCTACATTGGTTCTTGCTTAAACGAATCTTTTTAATATAGGTAACACTTCAAATGGTTTTATCTACATTTCTGATCATAAGGTACAAAATTTTTAACATTGCCACATATATTTTTCTTCAATTTGGTTTAAACAGTGTTGTGAATGCATTTCAGAACTATCATTTAGGTTTTTTCATTTGTATGCTTGGACTACAGAATGCTGTGTAATTATTGTTAAAATGAATAATTATACTTTATGCATAATAGGGATTTAAGCCCAGTGCTTTTTAACAATGCTGTATGACAAAATTTTACAAATACTCATACTTCATATTAACTTGTAAGGGCAGAATTATTTTGTAGGCATATCTTCCACTCATTAATATTTAAGTCAGTATCCTCTGAAGAATGTGTTACAGGCTTAGTTAGTTGCAGTTTGCATACTTATCTAATAAATTAAAAAAGAAAACCAGCCTATTAATTCATAAGACATGCAAATTTCATGTATGCGTCCATAGAAAGCATTGTCAATTAAGCATAGTAGGTTCACGCTAACATTCCTTTCACTATTTGGGGAACAGTCAGGATTATTTTATGCTCATAAATGTGAACAGAATTACTTCCGTCATTATATTCACTAGCTAGATCGCAAACACTCTATTAAATTCTGAATGGTGTGCAAATATAGTATTATATATATGTATATATATATAAAATACATATGTATATAAGTATACAGTGGAACAGATCTCTGAGTTAACTCTGCTGAAGTTTTACAATATTATTTTTCTCAGAATTCATGTTAGAAGGAATTTCTAAATTTGATAAACTTCTTCCAAAGTCCTCTTCTAGTTGGATAAATATATCTACTTAGCTCCATGATTAATAAGTATGATACTGAATTGTCTTCTAAAATACACTATTTGAGATATTCTACTGTATTTTTATTATAATTTATCAATTAAGAGATTAAATTAAATTATTTTTTCTTTTAAATAAAAATTAAATTCTAAAGATTTTTTCTATATTACCTTTTTGGTTTAAGTAAAATTATTTGTGAATTTGCCAATGTACAGTCAAAGTCATGTAGTTTTGACTATATTGGAAATGAAGTTCTAGATTATAGAATAGGGGGAACTCAGTGAGCCTTGGTCTTTGACTCATCTCTTACAATCTCTTCATGGAATATCTTTTTTTTTTTAATCTTTTTTTTTAAAGATTTATTTATTTGTGCATACAGAACTGGGGTACAAGCCAGAGGCTCAGGGGTGGTGAGAGGCTTCACCAGAGACAAAGTGGGGAACAGAACAGGCAGATGGAGGAAGCACACTGCTGAGGGGAGCAGCGGGTGGGTCAGGAGAGGTCTGACCACACCATGTGGTCACCTTCCGGGCGGGCGGGAATCGAACTCATGTGGAAGTGGCTTTAGCTTCTCAATGCTGCGCCACCAGGGAGGGCACTCTTCGTGGAATGTCTTAAGTAGAGAAACCTTAGGAAAAGAGGCCCTTCTGTAAAGGATTTTAGAAGAAAGCATGAATTTTGAGGAAAATTATTGTAAAATTCTAGCAATTAACTCAGAAGTCTGAATCCAGTGTATGTACTTCATATATGTAAACATTACCCACATGAACGTTTTCATTTATGCCACCGATTATTTTTTAGCACTCATTAATCATGGCATATCATTTTGATAATACTGTCTGCCTCTGAAAATATTTATATACCCTTCAAAATCAGCGTGCATTAGGTTCTGTTTACAGTTTGAAGTTTTGAACCTAACTAATAATTATGAAAACATTTATTAAATATTTACTACTAAACATTAATCATTATTGTTATTATCTTTCGTGGGTCAAGTGTTGTACTATCACCTCTTCTGAACCACACAAAATTTCTATGTGGCACATAGTATTATCCTACATTATATCTTTGAAAACTGAGACAGGGAGAGGTTAAGTAACATATTGGTCATACAGTGAAAAAATGGCAAGTAAAGGGAATATAGTAGGATTTTCTTTTTATTTCAATGTAACATAACACATGAAAAATAAGTTAAGATTTAAATATTTAAAATATCCATTTTTATTTGATGTTCTCTCCTATGTGGTATGTAGAGAGGATATGCACATTATATTTTTATGAAAACATTCACTATTATAGCTGGAAACTGGTTCAGTGACCATTCAGTGGTTTTTATAAAATACATGTGAACATAGATAATGTGATGATTATGATTATCACAGGAAAAATAAATTGAACAATAATGCTATAATACAATATGTGTGACTAAAGTGACTAGACTTATAATGAAAATGTGAGAAATGACATGGGTATTTATTTTAGAAGGAATTACATTATGTTTATAGCATTTTGGTGTTTTTAAAAAAATGAACGTGTTCTAACAAAAAGATCTTTCATCATGATTTTGAGCTTATTCTTTCATTATAGTCATTTCTGTATATAGTTAGCTATCAAAAATAATTAGCACAGTCAAAACTTTTGAGATTATTGATGTTATAAATATTCTTGTCATATACTTTTTTATTTCCAAAGTATTAAAATATATATGTCCTATTATTTTTCTTCTAAAATCATGCTAAATTTAATTATTTCAGGTCATGTTCTTTTTAAAAAATTAAGAAAATATGTGTTTAAATCTAAACTTTCTTCCTCTGCACAAATTCATGCCTGCAATTTACTAAACCTTTATTCTACTACAAAATACTTTAATCCATCTTTTTACATTTTAAAGTATATTGCCAAAGTAGACTTATGGCACTTATGGCAATGTCTTATATTAGTAATTTGTCTTCCCTTTTAATGGTTGCTCCCATTTATTCATTTTATGTGTGTAAGCCAAAACCAGTGATGTGACATTGAAGTAAGACCAGTTAAAAGTTAGAAAGACATGAGGCAATGGGATAAGAAAAGAACAAGTTCTCGAAATCATATAAATGTCAAATAATAAGAGCACTGTAGAATGAATTTCAGTATATTTTTCTTAAAAAGCCAACTAGGGCCCTCCCTGGTGGCACAGCGGGTTAAAGCACAGCACTAAGAAGCTTAAGCCACTTCCGCATGAGTTCGATTTCCGCCTGCCCTGGAGGAGATCCACATGGCGAGGCAGACCTCTCCTGACCCGCCCGCTGCTCCCCTCAGCAATGTACTTCATTAATCTGCCTGTTCTGCTCCCCACTCTGTCTCTGGTGAATCCTCTCACCCTCCGCATCTCTGGCCTGTACCCCAGTTCTGTATGAATAAATAAATAAATCTTTAAAAAAAAAAGCCAACTAAACTAAAATTGCATGTTTGTTTACAATATCTAGCCTTATGAATCATATTTCATTCACATGATATTTATTGAGCACTCATCAGATATGACATGTATGTATATATTCTGTATTTTATTTTAGCACTAACCCTTTGAAAAGCCAAATCAGGTATAGAGCCCTATTTATAGATAGACAAAACAGAAATGAAATAGTACTTGGATCTCAAGTTCTAAGAGTGCTATCATTTCAGCTCTTCTCTGATCTTAAATCAAGACTGCTGATTAATGCAGAAAAGTTACACCATGATTTGATATGATTTCATATGACTAGTTGATGATTTAGTTGACCTTTCAAAGCAGCAAATAACCCCATGGTAACCAAAAAACTTACTTTGTTCTCCTGAGCCTATAAAATACATTCACAATCATTTCTTTTTCTTCCCTCTCCTCCTATTATCACACATGTAATATCCTCCCATCGACTTCTCTCCCTTTTTGGGTGTCAATACTAAAAAAGATGAAGCATTTTGTGAAGGGTCCTCAGTCCTAATAGCTACACTACTCCTCTGGTTGAGAGTCCTCTTAGGATTGTTCAAATTCCTCAGAGCTAAAAAATATCCTCATTTGAAGTAGTCAAGGAAATACTATCCCAAATTCACCAGAGAATGAAAGATCAGTGAAACAAAGAAAACTATGCTAGAATCTACTTTATTCAAGATTAAGAAAACACCATAATAGGAGATATTTTCCACTAAAATTTTGTTCTCAAGATCAAATAGAGTATCTCATTCAAGTATATATTTTGTTTGGCCCAGCACATTATTAATTATTTATAAATACTAATTAAAAATTAATTATTATAATATTAGAAAAAATTAAGTCTTGAAAAATGATCCAATCTTGAAAGTAGAAAACTCAGTAAAGAGAATCTGTAGTCCAATGCATAAAATCAATATAGAATGTGGTTACACTTCACTTTTGCATGTTCAAAATTATGTGCATTGCTTGCAGAAGTATTTTATAAATTGATTATATCTCTTGAAACTTGATAAACAAACTTGAAATACTAAATTCAATACAAAACCAACAAACAAGTGATTGTATAAGTATAATGAAAATCTTTCAGAATAGGAAGTCTATGCACTACAACACATGGGGACATTTGTTGTTTATTTCACTGACTGTGAATTTTGAGACAATTAATACATTATAAGATGAAAGTTTTAAGTGTGTGTTTGTTTGTATCTCTTTTTAATCTATTCCTACAAATCTAACAAATGTATTATGGGATGTGACTTTATACTAGAACTCAAAGGTTTAGAGCCTGTATATGTTGTATATGTTGTTGATAATTCGTATCGTTTACACACACAAAGGACAATTATTTTCATTGTTTTATCTCTTAAAGAATATTCTTAAGCATGTTTTTGTCATAAACTGTAGTTGTATCTATAATTAAGATACTAGATGATTTCTGAGTGAATGTAGTGGTATTTTTATCCAGAGACTTTTCTAATGTCATATAGTACCAAAGGACAGTATATATATATGTGTGTGTGTGTGTGTGTGTGTGTGTGTGTGTTTCCTCCATAAATGTTGTGTAGCTGTTTCTTAATCCAGTGTCTGAGATTGCTTGGCCATACTACCACATACATGTAGATCTTTCTAATATTTTACCATCATGATCCTTTTTTTCTGAAGCATTAGTCTATTTAATAAGGGTAAATAGACTCATAAATACATGAAAAAAAGAACTCAGACTTTATGTTGGAATCAAGTTATGCAGAGCATTAAATTACAAATCTAGTGGCTTTCTGAAGGTTGCATATTATATTTTTACTGAGCACTAATTTTAAAAATATGTATAAAATAGCACTATTACTGTATATAAACAAATAATTGATATCATGAAGGAGCAGTTATCCATTGCTTAGAACAGCAAATTGACACCTAATGATCTAACTTCTGTCTGAAATTCAGTATGAGAATTTAAAGTCCTCCCATCACTTATTAAATTTACATAGTCCTAAAACTGTGTTAAAATTGCTATTGTATCTTTGTTACAGATCTAGACAAAAGCTTTATCTTTAAGGAAAAGTGCATCTTTAGAAAAAGATAAAACTAAAGCAAGAGGATTCAAGAGGAAAAACTTCCCTATGAAATGATTCAGGGCTAACTGACGAGGAGAAAGAGATAACTGTTGTTTGAACTTTGCATACCTAGAGGAAAAGTGGGGGTGGGGCTGCAAACAGAAGGTCACTTAGCATAGGTGGACTTTGAATTCTTCTTCATGATAGAGGGAAATAAATCAATTTGTTAAAAGACAAAATATTAGAAATTACTTCACAAACACTTGTTCTCAAAATAGGATTCATTTGATTATTTCTAAAATCTGAATTTTTAAAATATTTTTAATGCCTTCCAAAAAAATGTTACAATAATTCGCTTAGGCAAGCTGTACATTGGTTTATTGATCATTTTATTAATATAGCCATGGTATTTCTGTGTCAACACTTTTCATGCATTGAGCAGAATAATCAGTTTATAACATAGAACTTGACACAACTATTCAATTAATAATTCTCTGATTTAATCCTCACCCATTAAATTCGCACCAGATTCATTTTGCCCAGTCTCATATAATGCAAATCTTCCTCTATTAATATACCCCTCCATCTTTCAAAGATTCAGACATTTAGAACTCAGTTCACCATTTTGGGTAAACAGTCCTAAATAGGTACTGTAGAAAGTTGAGAAGGAAGCAGTTTTTGTTTTCCACTTTTCTCTGCCCCCCCCAACCCCCATATAACTAACAGAAGTGCTTCTGTCTTGTCAATCTTTAAGGCCTTTATGTGTAGGAATAGATTTAGCCTTTGGCAACCCTGGAAAATAAGTCGTATTCACATTCTAAAGATGAGGCAGTTAAGAGACTTGTCCATAGTCAAATAGATAGTGGTAAATGGTTTAAGGTTTGGTATAAACAATTTATAAGTCTAGAACTTTGAAAACAGTTTCTTCCCTTGAAAAATATTCACTTACTTTTATGTTTCATTTCACTGATTTCCTTTTATCTGCTTATGTAACACAGCATAGTTCCATCCCCACACTGATTTCATTTGATACTCCTTATGTCAAACATTTTATCTAAACCCCTGGGAAACATTGGCGTATGAGTGTATACAATGCAGGAGTTGTTATCCACAACTTCACCTAATACAATGTATAGCTCAGTTACAGTTAACTCACTAAAAGGAATCGATCTGTGCAGTCTTAGGTGTTCTATTTGTCTAGAAATGGTTGACAGGGGATAAGTATGGATTTCCTATACTTCCCCCAAACTACCATCATCTTAAATTTTCACATAATTCAAATGAAATAATCCCTGAAGAAGGCCAAACTATAGTTTCTATACTAGTCAGTTGGGGCTGCAATAACAAAACACCCTACTCCAGGTTCCTGAAACAGCATAGATTTATTTCTCTGGTTTCTAGAAGATAGAAGACTAAGATCAGGGTGCCCTGTTTGGGTTCTGGTAAAAGATCTTTTCCTATCTTGCAGACTGCTGTCTTCATTTCCAGCTGTGTCCTCTTAAGGTGGAGTGAGAGGGAGAAGGAGGACACACACATACACATACACACACACACACAGAGGAAGAGAGAATGATAAAGAACACAAACATTCTTGGGTATCTTTTCTGATAAGGACAGGTATTTTATCATGAGGGCCTTGCCATTATGAATGCATTTAAATTTAATTAGATACCAACTCCTAATGTAACCACCTTGGGGATTAGAGCTTCAACATATGAGTGAGATGGGACAGTTTAAAACAAAACCCCACTTTCCAAAATTTTAAATATGCTATATGTGCATATTCCTACAAAGAGATGGGGAATCAATAAGAAATGCTTAATCGCATTTGATTATAAATCAGAGCCATTTATACTGTGAAGTTAAGTTTGAAAATTCATTTATTTCTGAAGGTGATATTCCTAACTGTATACTTATTTTTCTGAGTTTGATTTTATAATTTTTGAACCATTTTACTATTAAATTTATCCAACAGGACTTTTTATCACTTCTGAAAACCCCATAAACTCCAAAATGAGCACAAGACATCAATATAAATGATTTTATTTAAATTAGCTTTTATCATGCATTCCAATATCATATTTGGTCCATATTTACTCTATTCCACACTTGATTCATTTAATTCTTTTTAAGTAAAATTTTAATGATATATCATTCATTTACAGAACTATATAGTTTTAGGAGAATCGCTTCAAACTTGAAATATTAACAACTCTGATGGTTGTTGTTGGGGAACTGTTTGGTGACTTTTCCCTAAGAGTTCTTATCTTCATTTAACTTTCTATTCTTTCTTGCATCTCCTTAGTCTTTAATATTTTAATATTAACATTGAATTATATTCCTAAATTTGTCAAAGATTTCTTTCAACTTGATTTTAACCTCAGATTTAATTAACAATTTTCTAGTCTATTTAATTCACTGGTCAAATTTATTTTTCTGAATTGAAACTGAATAGTTGATAATGAACTTATAGTTTGAACTGTGACACTTAAGTAGTTTTGAGGCATTTGTATTTGAACTATGAAGTTTGAACTATTTAATAAGAAAATAAATAAATTTCTTATTATCAATTTCACTAATTTGTGAAACTGCCTGCTTATTAGCAAATATCTTTGTAATCTTATCACTTTTTAAATATTATGTAATTATTACACCAAATTTTTCTTTGAAATAATCTTTATTTTACTATGTAATGATAACCATTTTCATTTAACAGAAATGATATCAGACATACACGTTAAAAGATTTATATAAAATTATTTTAATTGCAATCTTAATTGCAAAAAAAATGCAATGTTGTTGGAACTAAAAATCATGTCTGATCAGTGAATAAAATATTTATTGTAAAATAATTCTAACACTTCGATTAAAAACTGTCAGCAGTTATTATTTTCCATGCTTTATCCTAGAAATTCAGACTTTTTTTGACGTTATATTGTTTATTTAAGTTCATACTTTTAATTCTAAAGGGGAAAAACATAATAGACTAGACACTTGATGACAGAAATAGCCTGCAGAGGCTTTATATATTGAAATATATAATTAAGGATTTTTTCCATATTAAGATTCTGAATAAAACTGTAAGTTATTTTTTATTCTCAATATCAAACATCGCTAGCCCTAAATACTACTACTTGATATAAAAATTTTTGGAGTTCGTTAATTTTCCAATAATCCAAACTCGGTGATGCTCAGAAAAAAATTATCTATAGTTTTCTTTGTGTCACATACATTGCAATTAAAACACTGCTAATATATTATCAGAGTTCTTGTTAGCAGACTAACCTTAGAAAATTATGAACTAATATGTGAGCATGCAAAATGGCCTTTAAAGAGACATGATAATATTTTTCTGAATAATAATACTCAGGTATAGTACAGAAATTTCTAAAATTTTTACTTCATCTTTTTATTGTTATAATAGTTGGAGTGGGATAAGAGAAAGCATATATGAAAGATTCCCACTGGGATATAGCCATTTAAATAATGTATTGTCTTTGCACTGTTCAGATGATGCTTTTCTAATTCTCAATCTCAATAATTTATTTGCTAAGAATAGAAATTAAGGATAGATTTTTATTTCTTACAGTTATAGGAGGTGGGTAATAAAAGTATAGCTAGCAATGATGGATTTTTAAAAAT
>NW_004567104.1:53790496-53819865 GCF_000260355.1 Condylura cristata | reverse complement strand
TGTACCCCAGTTTTGTATGAATAAATAAATCTTTAAAAAAAAATACATTTGCTAGTGTACAAAATTATAGCATCCTTTATAGTCATATAAATGATATTGAATAAATTAATTGTATACAATAAAAATTCCTGGGATTCTCTGAGACTTACTGTGTTGATGAGATGAAGGGCTTCCTATATAGAATTTAAAAAATATATATGTAGGAATGTTCATGAATAGGGTCATATAAATGAGTGTTGTGAATTATTTTCTCTGAACATCATTAATATATCAATAAATATTCATGAAACTAAGTTAAAATATATACAATGACAAATATAACAGTAACTTAACTTATTAACAGACCTAACTGTAAAAATCTGGAAAAGAAAGGGGAGAATGAATGATTTACATATTACCTGAGATTTTACTGTGAAAGTAAAGAATATAGCAAAATAATACAAAATAAATCAGTGCAATCTCTTTTCAGTGGGACCTCATACCAGTAATGATCTATATATCCCAACAATATGTAATGCATTCACTATGTACATAATTCAAATGACCCATTTTTCATTTACAAAGATCATTTCTGAAGGTAGGTTGACCTGCAGCCTTATGGCAAAGTAGGAATAAGCAAAGGGATTAAAACACACAACACTTCTTCAAATAAAACAACATTAATAACAAAACTAAGAAAAAAATACAAGTATATGTAAACAGAATAAATAGATTCAATTTGTATCCAATGAAAAGAGAAATAAGGTATGTTCACCAAGGAAAAATTGTATCTCAGATGTTTAAATGTAGTTATATACTAAAATGAAGAAAACATTTCACACATACCACTTATAAATAATATAAATAATATAAATTGCTAAAGCATACATTAACAAAAATACAGTATAATAATAATATAAACTGCTAAAAACATACATTAACAAAAATACAGTAAGACTAAATAGAGAATGTCGCAAAAACAAAATGCTTTCTAAAGAAAATCTATGATAGAATATCAAATCTAAGCAGAAGATGAACTTAGGAAATACAAACAAAACAAAATGCAAATTAGTAAAATGATTATAAAAATAGTAAATAGGGAATGACATGTATTTGACATGAATTAGTTTCTATCAGTGTATAATTGGATTTTCCATGGGGAAAAAATTAGAAAAAATGATTATTAGAAGTAGAAAAGAAAGAATTCATAAACAACAAATAAAAGTAGTTTCTAACTTTAATACAACGTTTAGGTTTGTAGATTTTCAAATGAAGCAAAGTCTTAACTAGAAAAATATCGCAAAATATATCTAGGGAAAATATCAAAATATACTGGAGGAAAAAAACAAATGCTGATAGCTGTCAAGCCGGAAAAGCAGGTCAGTTAAAAAAAAAAAAAAAAAGAAAGAAAGAAAGAAGGAAAGGAAAGGAATACAAGAGCCTGAACAATTTCAAGCTTATTTCAGGGCAGAAAGAGACAACACAAGTAGTCAAAACTGACAAATTGTTCTGAATGTTGTAAAAAAAGATGAAGACCACAGCTTTTCTTGAATGTTGATTCATGTAAAAAGTACCTAGCTGTTCGAGGCTCATGGATAAAATCTTCTTTTAATAAGATGTATACTCCATATCATAAATGAATGAATGCTTTGCTATCAAATTTTGGGTAAATGGGAACTGTAAAAATAAATCTGGATATTGAGATGAAACAAAATCCTGTCAAGGGAGCCCTATGACTAGTGTTTCAGATTTTTATTGCAGATTGGAGATCATTGTAATCAGGATGATATTGTCATTAGTGCTCACAAAACAATTTGCAGTAGAAAAAGAAAATGTGATGTGGTATCAAATATAAAAAGCAAAACTGTAGCAGAACATAGGAAACTCTAGTTAAATGAGTAAGGAATTAAGTATGTTGATGGTCAGGAAATAAGAATGATAAATGTAATCCTTACAAAAATTAGACATAATGCTTTAGAAAATAAAATACAAAAAAATAATGGAAATTGAAAAAAGAAGGCATAAATTTAATAAAAATATAATAACATTTCAAAAAATGTTAGTCAAAATTACAATGTCCAAAAAATGACCTAAGGGTTCTCATCAATTAAAATAATTTGTAAACGTTGTTACTTGTGTAAAAAATGCACTTAGAGACACCTGCCATAAACTAGGCTAGAATATGCAAAAACATTCCATAGTTCATGGTAACGGGCAAAAGTTATTGAGGAAAGAAATATTATGGGCAATGACTAGCTTTCAATAAGATTAAGCTATAGCTTATACTTTAGCCTCAAATTTTAACAGTGTGATATCCATTGAAACGGAGGATTCAGATTCCCTGCCCCACTTAAGAAAGGGTGAGCTGAGCAGTGAGGAGAAGCTAAAAAAGATCAAAAAAAGACTAAAAATCTTGGAGGAAGCATGTGGAGCAGAGACACCTATGAAGACGCAGCTGCATTTGCCTTGCTTGGACTTGTACGAGGACTTGGGGGACATGGAAAGAGGCCGAGAGACCGGTGAGGAGGCTGGCAATAGCAGCCTTTATCATGATTTTGCTCTTTTTCTCTCAGACTTGCCTAACCCTTTCTGCCTCTTCACTATCATTCCCCAGTATAAGGTGCCTCTGCCTTGTGGCAAGCTTTGCAGCTGCCACTTTTTTGATATTTGGGCTAGGCATTTACCTTGGGGTAATTTCGGAGGGCGTGTCAGGAGAGGTCTGCCATGCCAGGTGGATCACCTCCGGGAAGGGGATCAAACTCACACTGAAGCCTGTAGCTCACTTGCAGTGCTGCGTCCTAACCTGCTGTGCCACCAGGGAGAGCCAGAATGAAATACTTTCTATGTGCACTAAATTGTAGTAGTGTAAATGTTAGATGACAACATAAATTTCTCTATGTCTAATTTAGTCATACCAAAAGTATTTCAAATCCTGACTGGCAGATTTGACATCACCACAAAAAAAGTTTGATAGACTTGATTACATAAAAATGTAGACCATCTATGGTACAAAAGATCACAAATGAAGAATACTGAAAAAGAAATTGTTACAATACCTTTACCTTGTTACGAAGAAAGCTTGTAACAGATCTCATGCAGGTATTTCAAAATTAATGAATATGGGCAAAAGAAGATACAGTTATGCTAACCTATAATTTAATAAGAATGAAATATTTCCATATTGTATTTACAAAATATTTAATTATAATTCTGATATTAATAGCAAATGGGGAAAAATTATTCAAATTAGTGGAAGGTGAACTTATTACAATGTTTCTGCTATGTGTTTGTTGGTATTTGTTTAAACTCTCTGTTTATTTCCTTTGATACAGCAATACTACCCAGAATTTACCTCCAGGAAAGACAGATATGGAGATATATGAATCAAAGTAATTTCTCAGTATCCCAAAAGAGTGCTCAGTTCTGAGAGATAGTCAGCAAATAAAATGGAAATTATTTCTCACTATTACTTGAGTTAGAGGTGGGATTTAAAACAGATTGTAAAAATTCTAAGAGCAGTAACAGGGAATAAAGTATATCCAACTTACCTTTTGCTCCCTTTTTTTTGAGATCTACATACAGCAAACCTCAGATTAAGGAAACTATTGAAAATATTAGAGAAATCTTAATAATAACTGCTCAACAAATATAACAAATTAACTTTTAATGATTCTTTTTTTTCAAAATGATGCTTGTTTATTTTTCTCAAATAATTTGATGTATGTGGTCTTAGCTGGGTTATTTTCTTCCAGGTGGAGATTGCTCTGTAAATGATCCCTAGGCTTATTTATTCCTAGTTCTTTTATTTTAAACTTGCATCTCACCTGGATGTATTTAACCCTGGAGTGTTACATGCGGGATTTTTTTTTTATTGACTAGGCCTTCATTTGATTATCTAAAAGGTAAATCACATGTTTACATTCAACGGCAAGTGGAGCTGGAAAATATTTTAGTTCTGTACCTTGAAAGAACAAGTAATGAGTTTGTCATCAGCTAGAATTCTATTTCATTCTAATCACCAAGTATTTTTTTTTCCATCCATTTACCTATACACAAATGACTGCCACATCCTGTCTAAAGAGACAAAATATGGCTCCATCAAACCAGTGTATCCAACTCAAAGACCAAGATTCTGGGGTACTGACAGTCCTCTTCATATTGGAGTCCTGCAACAAATAAACCAAGCAATAAATTATTACTGCTTCTTCCTACTCCGTCACAATATATACTGATAGAACAGTGCCAGGAGAAAAAGTACTGCTAAAGGGGAAAACTCTTGGAAATAAATAATTTTTAAAAAATAAAAGAAAACACAGGAAATACTGCAAAGTCATTGGCCCATAGCAATTGTGAAGATATGCCAGACTGATATTAAAAAGGTCTTTACCTTGGCAATAGTTGTACTTCCCTGAAGAACTTGTATATTCTCTTTGTTATTTTTTGCTTCTCTTAATTTTACTCGGCGGGATATTTAATCTTGTTAGTCACACTGTGTGGCCACACCTACAGTTGGTGTTTGGGAACTTGCCCTGCATGGGGCATAGCTGTTAAAGTTTATTTTTTGATTTCATCAACTTTGGTGGTCCAGAGTTTGAAGTTTCAAATAGACTTTTTTTTTTTTCAATCTTCATATATGCTTCTTTGACACAACGGTTCCATTAAAACTATAGTGGACATCAAAACTACTTCATATTTATGTGTTTATAACCAAGGTCTTTCAGAAAATTAACTGCTAAGATTCATTTATGTCTTTACTTTCTAGCTCATAAATTACTTTTTGACTGTAGACAGCTACTAAGATGGTATCTAAAATAAAATTTCTTTTCAACTATAGGCAGCTACCAAGAAGTTTTCTACAATAATGGACTTTGAAGGTTAGGCAGCCTACTCAATCTGTTCTTTACTATAAGGTTGGCCAATAATGGATTTTGTCGTCCAAAGCTTCACTCAATTATATCCCTATTTTGCAAATTCTACAAATAATTGATTTTTCAATTTTTGAGTACTGACAAGTCTGGACTTTCTTTTGATCTTTTTGTTTCTGCTTCAAAACTGGCCATACTTTACTGGGATCATCTCTTTCCTTTAATATTTTACTAAGGCAGGATGTAAAAATATATTATTAATTTGTATCTTTCCAATCACTTCTTCCAAAGATACAAATAAAAAGGCACTAATTCCTCAATGTCAAGTATTAATCATTCTGTCAAATATAGTTAATACAGTTTGGGACATCTTTCTGCCGTTAAATGCCTTCTACCCTTTGTTCTACCACCGCATACTCCTCTGAAGTTCTGAATCTGTTCTTCTGGAAGCATTCTTCTCTCTAAACTGGGGGATTTCCTCAAGCCCTGGTTTTCATAACTCTTCTCCCCTCTATTCAGACTCACTCCCTTGAGGTGTTCATCAATTTCCTTAGCTCTAAATATTTATATAATGAAAATTTGCATAAGTTATACCCATTGCTGGATATAATTTTATTTAGGAAATAAAATAGCTGTTTTCATTACACTAAAAAAACACAATAATTATGTAATAGCATGTATGTGTGTATAATCTCATACTTAAAGTCAAATCTCTAAAAATTCAAGCTCAATGACAGCTGTGTTATAGCCCCAGATATATAGTATAGCTATAGTATAGCACATAATGTACACATTGGCTAAAATATAATACATATTAATGGAAATTATTTAATAGAAATTTGCTCATTTTCAAAATAACTCAGTCTACTGCAGATCTGTGTCTGTACTCCAATAACATCGTAACTTGAACAATATATTCTTCTCTTTTTTAGATCCCAATGCTTTGGCTGGCCAGGCCGGGCCTGATCATGCTCTTATAGGAGGAATAGTGGCTGTAGTTGTATTTGTCACTCTGTGTTCTATTTTTCTGCTTGGTCGATATCTGGCAAGACATAAAGGTAGGGTGTATTTAATATTGTATTCTAAACTTTGACAAAAGAATTCTCAAGATTGACGTCTTCATGAAATTTTTATGTGTGTGTGAAAGGGAGAGAGAATATTTAGTCAATGGCAAAGGTCATGAGGTCTGAGTCACTGAATCAGAAAAAAATTATAGAGCAAGTTTTTAATTTATCTTTAGGACTAAAATTCAACTGTAACTTTAACCATTGGTCATTGCTTTTGTTTGCAAGTATTGGAGATGTGTGGCCATCGTTGTGAGGAAAATACGTGATTCCTTGCAATGGGCTATGTTGCAAGCTATTGATATAATCAATTTTAAAAGTTGTTAACAAAATGAATGGTGACACATTTGACATGTTCATTATCAACATCTTCACAATGGACCTTGATTACTCCAGCTGCGTGATCACGTGGTCTATATCTATCATTAAAGAAGTGAAAGTACTCATTAGCCAAACCACTTTAGCTGTTGCCTCTAGTTAACCTGGTCTAGCTTCATCTACGGTATATACCTGAAGACTGAAAAACACGATACATCTTTAGAAGGGTAGGTTGTGTGGTTAATTATGCCTCAGAAAAAAATGCCCCAACATAATAGGAAATCTGGCATAACTGCCTTCCTAAGTGAATGTAGCTTTAATGTTGGTTACTTAACCAGTCTCGTAGAACTAACAACTTTTTCTTCTAATATTCACAGGAACATATTTAACAAATGAAGCTAAAGGAGCTGAAGATGCACCAGATGCTGACACAGCCATTATCAATGCTGAAGGCAGCCAAGTCAATGCTGAGGAGAAAAAAGAGTATTTCATTTAAAATGCAGGCCAAGATTCTGAGTTTTACTTACCAGGCTGGCTGCTGGAGAAAACTGGCTATCATCTTTCAGAATTCATTTCTACCATCTTCTGCTACCTTTATTAACTTCCATACTGTACTGCTATCAGTAGCCAGTGTATACCAACAATCAGCTGTCAAAGCATCATTCTTTAATTACTGTACCATCCATAATGCAGGACATTTCTTACTGCCTAAATTCCACACCATTGCTCTTTTAACATACAGTGCTTGAATATACAGCCTTAACAATGTTAATCATCTCCTTGGACCATGATATTGAATTGTTTTTATACATTGAAAGAAATGTATGAAGAGGTTTTTTTTTTCCCCCCTTCATTCTTTTCCCCCTTCAAACCATATACCTTGTCAGCTTGCCATTTGACAGTTTCACAAGGAACAGGATTAGGTGATGACCTAATGTTCTTAAGTTTAATCAGAGATTAGAGGTTTACAATGTTTTCTATATGTCTACCTTCAAAGACATGTTTTGGAAACATATGCCCTAGAAAACATACACTGAAAACACTGTAGTTTAGACTCTGGAATGTTTGAGATTATATTGGTAAAGTCGTATCAATTTGCTATATAAATTTATAGTATTTGATACCGGAACCTTTGTGTGGTTCTAATGATGACGGACATATAATTATAGAGATCCTATCTTTAGGTTATTTTAGCTTCACTTACCAATACATTGTTCCAGACATTTTACTGCTTTGGGAATCACAAATATTTCATTTCTAATTTGATTCTATAATTTATTTGTTCCACAAGGACTCACCTGCCTAAACAGAATTGAAATATCCATAGGGCACAATTTTGAGACATTTTAGTATTTGTATATAGTGCATATAATAAATCCACTTAAACATTATTTGATACATATTTAACTTTTTTGGCTGTAGGTAATTCAGTCATAAATAAGCATTTTCTAATGTCCATTATATCCCTTTAGATATTATTACTTAAACCAATATTATAAGTAGATAACATGTATTAGTATTTTTGTCTGTATGTCCTAGCACTGTTCAACAACAAATTTTTCTAGTTCTTGTCAATTTTTATTTGTTATACAATGGAAGCACAATGTTATAAGGAAAGGTAATTTTAAGCTAACAACCAGTGCACAGCCTCAGGTTTTAAATTACAACCACAGTTGAATAATAACCTAAAAATAAACTCTTAGTTTGCTAAAAATTTACAAATTTTAATTTGACAGTTCCAGAACTGCTTACCTATGTTGGTTTGCCAAAAAAGATGTGTTTAAAATATGTTTTCTGTATAAATGAACTAATTCTTTATATTAAATTACTGTCTATGCATTTTGTGAGGTACAAACTTATAAAACAGTGAGTAATAGAGAATTTCTGCCATGCTTTTAACTCCAAGGTGAAAGTCTCTTTCTCTGGATTATTTCTGAAATTTTGGTGTATTTAACCATTAAGAAATACTGTATTCTTAAATATGACACAGAGTCAACCTAAAGTCATATTATTTCTTCGAGTAAAATATAATATTGCTAGGTTAGTTCTCATTAAATTATTATATGCTAAAAATTCAAAATCCAGTTAGATAAAAATTATTTTCCCATTCACAAACATTGCACCTTTAAGAAGAAAATGTGACAATATGGTAGCTATACTTGAGATGTCTGAAAGCATGATGGCCTATGGTTTTAAAAATAATATCTTGGAATTTATTTTTGGGGAATGAGAATGGTTGAGTATGACATCATGTATTAATATCAAGTGAAAGACAAGGGTGCTGTATCTTAGAATATTTATCAGAAAGTATAAATCTTTTAAAGACAACGCTAGAATTTTTAAATTGTTTTTTCTTATTGTTGAAGCATTTATCTTGTTGATTTCTTACAAAAGAAAAAGGACGATGTCAGTCAAGCAGCACTTTTTCAGAATATACAGAACATAAATAATATGATGTGGTTGAGTGTTAACATAATAAATCATATACAGTATGACATTTTAAGGAAATAAGTCTGCATTGATGTGATTGCATGCTTGTTTTTACAGTTCACCCCATACCATCTGTGGAAAAATGCAATAATATGTTAATATAGTATGGTAGTTTTGAGAGAATCAGGTAGGTGCTACTAGACACATTGAAACTAGAATAGGTTTATAAACTGTTCATATCTTTCAATGCATAATCTTTAGAAAGACTCCACAAAGCAAAATTCATCCTGTTAGTACAAAATGGAAAGGTTCTTATTACAGAAGTAAGTTGTATAAACTGCATCATCAATTACTATTTAAAGCCTAATTTCAGGATGCACTTACAAAATTGCTACTCTTCATCGATGCTGTATTTACATCCCTCTTCATTTCATCTATATTCTACTTGGCTCCAACTGCTAAAATGTTGCTTAAATAACTCAATCATTATTTATAGCACTATAAAATTAGAAATCCAAAATTTGTTGTATTTCAAGATTTTTGACTTTTAACCCGTTATAGTAATATGAAAACCCACTAGAACTCTCTAAGAGAAACTAACTGGTATATTATGATTTGTGGGCTTTCATCAAAATCTCTGCCAGTTCATTTAAAAAATATTGATCTGAATTAGGTGTTTCTGTTACTAAAATTATCTGCAATAAATTATATTTTCCTATCTTTAAAAATTATTTTATTTTCACTAAACAAGGAAGTAAATTATAAGTTTCCCCCTTTGTGTAAAAGCCACAAAAAATGAGTTAACATTTCCTAATAGAACCCCGTCAATTGCAGTGCCTGAATAGTGCACACTAATATGCACATAGAGCCACTTCTAGCTCTGCTTTGTGAGTACTGTAGCTACGGGACTCAAAGTACGGAATGTGCGCGAACCACACATAGACACACACACACACACACACACACACCCTAGTAGAATATGGAAGATTATTTTTTATAAAAAGTAGTACTTATTTTCCAGTGTCCTCTTTAGTGTATTAATTGGTTGACTTCCATCAAAAAAGTGTAGACAACATTCTTTTATTCCTTTTGTCCATTTTTGAGTATTCTAGATAGAATGATGATCAAAATTAGGAAGTAAAAAGAAAGTTTGCGAGTGCAAGAATGAAGTAAAGAGTATGAATGGAGCATGATGGTGTGTATACACCGTGTGTGTGTGTGTGTGTGTGTGTGTGTGTGTGTGTAGGAAACTGGGGAGAGAAAGAGTAGGAGGAAGAGAGAGAGAGGGAGAGAGAGAGGGAGACTTCAACTTGTTTTCTTTTACCAGAGAATCCAAGAAGCAGTTGTTTAAGGAACCTGATATTCAAGTTTAATGTAGAAATGGATGATCTCGTATTGCTTCAAGATGCATAATCTTGCTCTCAAATCCCACAATTAAATAACAAATAGAGAAAGAAAATTAACTTTCCTAAAAAAAAAAAAAAATGGCAAAGAAGCTACCACCTCGTTTATTTTTATTTCTTTGTAAAAATATAAATATCTTGATTAAAGGACAGGCTCACTTGTAATTATGTACTCATGATTGTAGCAGCATTGAGATTCCACATAGGCACATGTACAGCAGCTGTTTGACGGTGATGGTTCTTCCATGTAACATAGCAGTTATCGTGTAATTTAGTGCCACTTATTGCAAAGTGTTACCAAGGGGAATATTTAAAATCACTTTCCTTTTCCTTTGGACATAAAAGATAATGTAATGAATGATAAATATGAAATTTCATATGACATTTTTTAATGTGGAGAAAATACAAGCCTCATATTTTACTATAACATTCCCATCTTTTATTAATTACTTAGAACCCTCTAAAAATACCCCAAATTGTCCCCCTTTGCAAATGGTAATCTGTTATGAATATACAAAAAAAAAGCAAGGGACAAACACAAACTACCTGCAACCACAGCTAAAATAAAAGAAACATCTAATAAGAATTACTGAGTAATGCTTTTTATTAAGTGGCACAAAGTACACACTAAAAACTATGCAAAATATAGGTAACTACACTGTACGTACATGTAAGTATCTTGTACTTGCTGTGTATGGATGTTGGAAACCCATGTAATTATAATATGCATTTTGAATATTGGGAAAGAGGAAATCTTAGTGTAGATAATAGAACTTGTTTTGAAATATACACTGGCAATATCGATATATACTCAGTGCAATATCTGCAATTCTATTGCTGGATTCTTAATGCAAAGGGATTTTAAAGAATTCTTCCACAAAATTCAAGAAGTTATAATCTTCATTGTCCTCATACTAAAGTTTAAATTACAAAAACAACTTAGTTTATTTAATTATTAATGCAACACAATAAAATCACTTGGCCAAGTTTTTAGTGTTATGGGAGAGAAACAAACAATCCAAGTTTTAAATTTTAATTTACATTTAATTGAATTTGGTATTCTTAAAATTTCTTTGAAATGTGTGTATGTTTTCATGGATTGTGGTACTCTTACTTTAAAAAAAAATTATTTCATCAGATAGCATAGGCCACCTTTAGTAAGTTAAAAATCACTGTATCTAAATGGACTTTTTATAACTTTTCTATTTTTCCCTTTTCTCTCCTTACTCTACCCCAAACATGCCCTTTGCACTTATACCCTTCCAAAGGCAATGGATTGAAAGTAGCAAGATAAAAAGAGAGTTAAAGGGAACGTATAAGAATGGGTTCAAAACTCATCAGCATTTTTATGTATTGAGATTATTAATATTGAATGCAATAGTTATTGGATAAAGCTGGTAAGTTCTCTGCCATGCATACTTACAATAATCCTTCTACCTCTCACTTTTAACATGGGCTATTATACTTCAATATAAATAGAAGAAATAATTATTTACAAGATATCCCAGGAAGCACTCTTTTGGGACTATCCTAACAGTCCACTCCCCACTCCCTGGGAAATCTCAAAAGCCAACTTCTTTTAGTGTATTTAGTGGTGTATGGATCTGCATTTGTTTTTCTTTTTCTACCATTAGCTGTTCCTATAAGAAAAAATATGACAACTTTATAAGTATAGTTCTTTTCATGCCTATTAATATTTCAATGTAATATAATTGTGTTGATTTTTTAAAAAGTAACTTAAATGGCAACACTTTGCAACTTTGCAATCCAATCTAACATTTCATTTATATTAAAATACAACAAATTCATATAAGTAGATGCTGTGTTTTTAAGTAAAAATTATGTATGTAATTTATTTTCCCAAGAAACATTATCTACGTAAGTTTTTAAAGCTGCTTCCTTATTAACAATCAATCCCTGAAAAATGAATGCAAAGTATTGCCACAAATGCCCACTTTATTTTGTCTGCATAGACATAATATGAAGTTTCAAGTGATGATTTAATTATTAAAGAAAAATGACATTTTAAAAGCAGATTTTCCTCAACGGGGGAAAAGATTCGAGAACGTAACTCAAATTATGATGCTGAATATATAGTCAAAGTAAGATGTTTCTATGTTATGTGGTTATGTTACAAATAATATTTGGTCTTATCTTTACCATCTTTACATATATCTATATCTATATATAGGTTTATAGATACGGATATGCTACAAGAAATGTATGGTTATTTTGGAGAGAATGGGCCCAAATGTGAAAAAAATGTAAAGAAAAAAACACTATTTTCCCCTATGAAATATATGTATATTTAAAATGAAGAAAAGTTAAAAGATTTGAAGATTGCAGGGGCAAAAGAAAATCCTACCAGGGCTCAGCACTTAAGCACTTTTCCTACATCCAGGGTCAGAACAGCAGAGATTCCTACACGGACTTTTAAGTGCGGTATAAAATGCCACAACACACTTCTCTTACACACAGTACTGTCGAACCTCAAATGCTTTCCTTCTTCAATACTTTTCCTTGTACATGAACTAATAGACACTTTTCTCTTTATATTTGCTGATAGTGAAAGTTATATGCAATAAAATATTTGGTGGTCGAAGCAGTGGTTACCAGTTGGTTAAAAAAAAAATACTATGAAATGTAAAATGATTGTTATCTCTTGATCCTTTTGCTTTTCTCTGTGTTTCTAATGTATTGGATGATTCTCACGAATAGAAAGAAAAATAATTTAGAATATTTTCAAAACTAGTATTCTCTCTTTCTCCTTAACAATGTATAAAATTTTAATCTCTTTACAAATTTATTTAACTGTACCTGCTGTACTTCTTGTAGATTCAATGATGCAGTCAAGTAGTAACTCAAGGATTTACAAGCTTGTAATTACTGACCTATTTTCTTCATGTTCAGTTCACATCAATATTTGTGAATTGGTTGTTTAGCTTTTCATTCAACCAAAAAATATTCCTTCAAGAAAGCTCCATTTTTATCATAAAATTTTCAGCATAACCAACATTGGAACAAGTCTACCATGTTAAAAAGATTTAAAGACTTATCTCGGAAAATGGTACCCAGAAATGCAGGTGTTCCCAGTATTGTAGCTTCAAAAATAAAATGTTCTATTTAAATGACCTGAAATTCATAACTTTTGGAAGGGTATATTTAGGCCAACATAAAAATAATTTCTGTGCTGTAAAAAAATTCACCCAAATCAAGCATACTGCACAGAACATAAACATAATTATTGAATCTACTGTTACCATTACCATTTCAAAAAAACAAAATGCATATTGTAATATTAGGTACATGACACTTGCATGTTGATATGCCTATATACTTACAAAGTATTCAATGTGTACTTAGTGGCGCTTAAACTATGTCATGTACAACTCTTATAAACATCCTTACAGGGTTCCCATTTGCACTTCATCTTTCAGTAAAGTCTTGTCAGAAAAAAAAAATTGTCTGATACATATGAAAAATAAAATCTGAATTTTAGTTATCTGTTGGACATTACTGAATTGTCTATTCATTTAGTTCATTTTCCTAGGCTTGAAAACAGACATTGAAAGATGGAACTTTCTTTTTCCCACTGACAGATTATAAAGATGTTACAGAGCATCCCTTCTTTCCAAACACATTATTTTGAATATCTTTTTTGAACTGCATACATTATCCATTCATGTTAGATTTCCTCAATGATGTCCACTTTCCTTGTAAATTTCTAAATGGAAGTTTTAAAAATCAACCAGTAGTTAAATAAGTGATACCTTATTCATACATAATTTAATCTTTACTCCTTGGAATATATGAGCCTTGTAGTATGACTAAGGGTTAAAAAAAAACAAAGTAACTGACTTAAGGGAATTTGCTTGAGATTGCCAAAATTTTGAAACTCTGTAAAGAAAATTTTACATTCACTTATGTGTGTTTACAGATGTTGACTATGAACGGAAGCAAAAATACTTAACCCTTTTTTTTTCACACTCTAACCAGTATTATATAGTTCTACTACCTAAGATACTGCAATTAATAATATCAGTATGTCCATCTTAAGCTTATGCCAATAAGAATTTGAGATAAGCTTTTAAATTTATGGAGGGTTTTCTTTGTGTCTTTGGAAGTTCACTTACCATAAGGTATTTTATAGTCTACTTTAAATAACAGATTTTGTTATACAGGGTAAGCCAAAGGCTGTACAAGAATTAGTGTCATTGGGTCTGATATTTGTGTTAGACCATGAAATATTCCATTAAAATTTATCTGTAAATACAAGGCAAGATTTTGTATCTGGTTTATTTTATTAAATATCACTTTATTGTCTTATTCAATGCCCCCCTGCCCCCCAGCAAAGGAGCCTTGCAATATACGTCAGCAAATTAATACTGTATTGAAGAACAAATTCAATATCTGAAAGAAATGGTGATATTTGAAGTAACCTATTCATAGACATGATAGTTTTTCTTATTGTTAATGAGGCCCAAATGCCCACTCATATTCAGCTCTACAACCATATACACACGATGCCATGAGTACTGGAAAAATAATTATTGTTTTCATCACGGCAATTGCTGCTTCTGTCAAAACATTTTTTGACATATTTTAATCAAGGTATGTTGGAATGCTTCTTACTACAGTTGGTGAAAGGATAGGGTTAAGTCCCAGTGCTGTTAAACGAATGCATAAAAGTTTATGCATAAAAGTTTTAGCGCAAAGAGGGACTTTCATTTTATGACAGTTGTAGAGTGATGCTAAAGATAACTGTACATTTCTGGAAAAGCAGTTCCAGGAAATAAATCTCTGTTTTAAAATTTCAAGCCATACTTTGCTTTGCAAAAGCTAAGGATGCCTTTTTAATGTTTTGGAACATAACAAATGAAAAATGTGTAGAGAAGAGTTAAAAGAGGAAGAGAAGTCTCCTGGTCGCACTTTCAACGCGCCACTTTGTGCTGCTCTCCTTTTAACCAAAACACAACTACTGAGCACCCACTATTTATCAAGTTAGTCTACCCCAGGAACTACACCAAGAACCTAAAATAGAGTTTTTTTTTAATGCCCAGATCTTCAAAACCTGTTAATCATTAAATTATTGTTTGAAGCAATGACCATCTTCTGCATTTTGGACATTTTATGTTGGACGAAGTGGAGGAAATTCTAATTTTAAAATGTTTGATTATGAAAAGAACTCATAATTTGATGAAACAGAAAAACTAGTATATAGACTTTTAATCAGTCCTCATAGTCTTATATTTGATAAATGTGTCTATCTGAAAAAAAAATTCTATGCTGGTTTTGTTTTAAATCTGAATAACAAGCCAATAATTTACTACTCTAGGAAATTTACTCATCCTTTGTGACAAGAATCAGCAGGTTATCAAAAATATACAATCTGCACTTATTTCTGTAAGTTTCATTCGCTTTGTCTTTCCTAGTTTCAATCCTTACACAGGTATATATGTAATCTGAGTATAAGGAACCTGTAGGGAAAATGTCTCACATGGTTTGGAGTTGGTATTCAGTAATTGCATAGTGTAGACTTTAAAAGGAATGAAATGTTGCTAGGAAACAATACTCAAGTGTTACCATTCATATAACAACTTGAAACCATATGTAATTGGTAAATTGACATATTGGTATAATAGTGGTACAGTGGATTTTTTTTCTTACCAAGAAAGAGAATAACAGGAAATAGAATTGTTTTTCACTATGGTGAGAGGGAACAAATTATTTAAATTGAATTGGAACTTCCTAAAGACATTGTCTACTTGTTAATCTTAACAAATGGGAACATGTCCTAATACCCTCTCTGTCAAAGATCAAAAAAGTTTAAATAAATCGGGTCTCAAAGAATCATGGTCCTGTAGACTCTGAAGGCTCTATGGCAGGAGCACAGGACTCCCCCTTTAACTACAGAATACTACCAATTACATATTCATTTGCTTAAAAAAAAAGTTTTTTTTTTTTAAATTGGGTTTCCATTAAAATATAACTTTGCACCTCTTTCTATGAATTATCCATCCTGTATTTTAGGCTATTCCCTGCAGTCACCACCAAGTAACAAATTATTTCATGTGATGCTAAAGTACCTTCAATGGCCTGTAGTTGTCACTGGTGATGTAATTTTAATCATATTTTGTTACAGATTTTCTTTTTAATTGGATGGAGCTATAAAATGTGACTTGCACATAGTGCTTTCCTTAAAAATTGGGGCATATTTTAAGTCTCACAATGAGCTGGAGTATAAGATTTTTTTTTTTTTTGCCATAGTTTTGCATCAAATGTCATATCCACAACTATACAAATAGTTTTCAACCAAGTTTGTCTTCCTTGTACCCAATTTTGGGGCTAAGGTATCAAAGTATTCCCCTTGCCACATAATAAGAAATCTGGTCTCTGACTTCCAAATGCCCTGGCATAAAGCTCTCAAACCCTTGAAATATCTGGAAGTGATGTGTATCTGTGTAGGCTATGATATGACTGTGGTTGAGGGCTCCCTCAAGCCTCTGAGAGAACCTGGTTTCCAGGAGAACCACCTAGGTGACTAGAAGTCTGCAACTTTTAGCCCACCCCATGTATTCCCTCTTCCACCTCTGGAAGGGGAGAAGAACTGGCTGTTGACTCAACCACCAAGCATCAATAATTTAGTCACTCCTGCCTATATGATAAAGATGTTTTAAAAACCTATGAAGTATAGAGCTTCCAGAATGATGAAGACTTGGAGTTGAGAGTGTGGTGAACTTGGAGAAGGAATGTAAACTTGAGCCCTATTCCTGATATTTTTTTTCCCTATGCATCTTTTCCATCTGGCTGTTCCTGTGTGATCGAACCAGTAATCTAGTAAGTACAGTTTTTCTAGTTTCATGTTGTTCTAGTCAATAATCAAAATTGAGTAGGTGTTATAACAACATCCCGTTTGTAGCCAGGTCTAACAGAAATACTAGGCAGGGTGGAAATGTGTCAATTGCAATTGGCTTTCAAGGTCAGAAGCAGGCTTGAGGGAGTCCTTTACTTGTGGTACTTGCAGCATCTGTGCTAACTCCTGGAAGCTGCTGTCAGAATTGACTTAAACGATGGGACACATAGTTGGTATCAAAGAATTGGTTGAAGTTGGAACACCACATTCTATCCACACTCACACTTGGATTACAAAAGTACTCAGCATAGGGTCTTATTTTTTCCTTTCCACCCACCAAGTAATTCTCTGATTCCAAATATTTTCTGCTTGTCTAGAGACATAGAAAATAGACTATTTTCATTAGAAGATACTTTTTGAAAAAAAAATAACATCACATTTTACAAAAAAGGAAACTTGGACATGACAGTGTATGTTTAGTGGAAGAACCAGCTTTAGAACATAAATCTAATTACTGAACTCTACTACCTCTCTATTGTGTAATTCTATGCTACAAGGAACACATTGTCAATTCTGCTTTCCTCAACATTATTTGCTAAATAGTATTAGCAGTGCGATTTATCAGAGACATAATCTATATTGTAGGATCTTAGAGTCACCATTGTTAAAATTTATAAGATTCTGAACTTCTCTTAGTGTCGTCACAAATGAATGATTAAAGTGCAATGTGATGTAAATTGTATTTAATGAGGTTACTGACAGTAAGTAGGAACCAAACCAGAGATTTATGTTTTTTCATGGTGGTTCTTAGAGGAGAAAGGGACAATTTAGAGACATGATAATTCATGGAGGTAAGATCTGAACAACTTTGTGCTAAGGGACAATTTGTACTTCAGAGAGCTTAAGGATACTGGAGAGTGGGTGGAAAAGATTGTGTATTTTCCTAATTTATTGTACGAATTGATTTGGAACTCTGGAGGAAAAGCCACTGAAATGCCACTGGAAATTATATTATCCCAGGTCAAAGTCCCACATACACGAAAACTCTCAAGCTCAAAATGGGGTCCCATGATGGGACCTCATATTCTGCAGTGGTCATCTTTGAAATTTCTTGGAATTTTATCTCAGAATCTGTATTTTGTAAGTGAAATTCAGTGTGAGTAAAGAAGAACATGTAGGGGGCTGAGGATTTCAGTTCAAACGGCTCTGTCTGTCACCACCTTTTGCCTCCCAGAACAGATTCCCAGACGCCCAGTCCCCCCTTCAGAATCCACGGTTGGATGAGGATGCCGTGGCCCCCCAGAGCAGTCACGGTGCAGACTCAGGTACTGTGAATCTGCCCTGGGGGTTCTCTTGCCTGAGGGAGTACAGAGTGACTCAGAGAAAGGAAACAAAGGAAGCTTTTGTTTCCCTGCTTTTTTTTTTTTTTAAAGATTTATTTATTGTGCATACAGTACTGGGGTACAGTCCAGAGGTGCAGGGGCGGTGAGAGGATTCACTAGAGACAGAGCGGGGAGCAGAACAGGCCGACTAATGAAGTACACTGTTGAGGGGAGCAGCAGGCGGGTCAGGAGAGGTGTGCCGCACCATGTGGATATCCCGGGCTGGGGATCAAATCATGTGGAAGTGGCTTTAGCTTCTTAGTGCTGCGTTTTAACCCGTTGCACCCCCAGGGAGGGCCCTATCTCCCTGCATTTTTGAACAAAGCGTGTTCGCATTTTCATTTTGTGCAGGACTTGGAAAATTATGTAACTGTCCCAACTTGAAATTTCCATAGTGTAGTAACAACTTACTGTTTTCAAAATTTTCTTGAAAATAACCTATGAGTATCTTACATGTCTTGATTTAGTGGGTGTGCTATAGGATATGGAATTCTTATTACTTGCTCTTTGATTAAATATGCTGTAAGTCTTTCCTTTTCTCCATTCAGGAAAAAAACAAAAATTATGTTACTGGTTCAAGATCCTGAGGCATAATTTACTGAGAAAATTAATATTTTTATTTTCTAACTTCTGTGTGAACAATAAAACCACAGAAATGAAAGGTGGTGCATTCCGTTGACAATAAATAACCCAAACAGTACATATAAAGAAATGGTCCAGTGCCATTTTTATTAAACTCTGTCCTCAGATTATTTTCTGAGGACATTAATTGGTGATTGCAAGGCAAAAAATAAAAAAAGAAAGAAAGAAAGAAAAATGATAGCATAATCATAATACTAGATTTAAAAATAAACAACAAAAGAAACAGTAAAAAGCAATTTACTTCTCTTTTATGATTACTGTTGAGAACCTGGGAAACTTTATTTTGACTCCAAAACATAAGCCCTTTGTTCTAATAAAATTCCCATCAAGGAGTAATTCAAACCATTATCATTGATCTTGTTGATATGCAAATCAGATTTCATTTATTTCCCCTGAATAAAACACCTCAGTAAATTTTATTATTTTCAGATAAAAGTATAGACACAAACCTTTCTAATTTCATCCTGTCTTTCCATTCAATTTAGATTTCTGTCATCCCCTCTATTTCTTTCCTAAAAATCCTGCATTCAGTGAATACTTCAGGTTTCTTCCCTTTTTTTCTCATTAATTCAAAAATAATTTCCAATCACAATAAGGTATCAGGCCAGTGCTTTGATCTGGATGTACAATTCTGATAAATAGACACTTCCCCTGCCTTTATAGAGCATATATGTTCTCAGGAGTGAATCAAATATTAACCAAATATTCACACATCCAATACAGGATTGTTATTCTAGTAAATAGTGGACAGGTACAAAATGATACAGAGGGTAGAGAGTCTCACCTGATGGGGTGTCGTGGTCTTAGGAGGAAATGCTTGAGATGATATTTAGATGAGCTGGTAGGTGCTGACCAGTTGAACATAAGAGAAAAATATTAATTGAGGAAGGAAAACAGCAATTGTTAGGGGCTAAGGCAGGCATATTGCTTTTAAAGTTTAACAAGAGAAGAATTACATGGCTTTTTATCACACTTGCATCTTTCCCACAGCATGATTGCTTAGATAATCTGCATTATTTTTTTTTCTCTAGAAACTCTACAATATATAGTAGAAAATAATAGACAGGTTTTATCAAAATTCCAGAAATCATTCAATATTTTAAGAGTGCTAGTTATACTGGTAAGGATGCAAGCAAAGTTGTGAGACAACCTGGACATAAGCAGCATTAAGGAGCTGCTGTTATTAGTGTGCAGAATAAGGTCCCGCTACCTGTGGGCCTCCAAGCCTGACTATGCTAAACAGTATCTGCCAGCTGCCTCATGAAGACAAAGATATCCTCAGTGCATAAGAACATCAGTAGTAAATAACTTTAATACAATTAGTGTGCAATAGAGAATCAATGTGTAATAAATAGAGAGAAGAGAAAGAATATAGTTAAAATTGTATTCCCAAGAAACACCCAAAGTTACCCCTCCCCTCAAGGGTAAATATCCATTCAAACAGGATTGACCCTAAGCAGGGCAGCTGAGATCCAAAGTTTGCCATGAGTCAAAGTCACCTGGTGGGATCCAGAAGAAAGGGGCAAAAGGGGCCAGGGAAATCTGGAAGGAAAAGAGCTAACTGAAAATATAAGTCAAGATAAAGGCTGCCACAGTCCCGGAGGAGAGACCCAGAGGTCTCTCATCCATGTCTGTGTGTCCTTCAAGGATCTCCGTCCACGCACCCTGGTACAAGTCCAAGGCTGAGAAGGAAGTCCAGCTTTTTTTTTCACATCTCTCTATTACACCTGTCTCTGCTAGGATTCTCCTAGTCCTTCCTTTTGGTCTTATTTCCCAAGTGTTTCTCCCAGTTTTTTAGCTTTTTTCTTGCAGCCCAGCTCTACCCTTCCTTGGGTGGGGCAAGAAACCTGCAACCTCCCCTTCTGACTATCATGCCCTGACTTGAAGGAAGGTGAAAAGCCCAGAAGCAAGGATGTGCCACCAGGACTTAGAGACTTGCTGGTGGGTACTTAGGTAAAAGACTTGAAGGTACCCCCAAAACTGTGGGAACAGCATATTTGCTTCCCTCCACTGTCTTCTGATTTCATGAGAGACTTCCAGGTGACTTCTGGAAGCCAGTGGCAAGGAAGCTTAGAAAGCAGACTTTTGGGAAATGAATAGCAGAGATTTTCTAAGAGCAATAAAGATGCGTATGAGCTTTGAAAACTTTCCATATTCTTAGAACTTACAACCTAATGAAGGTCATTTCTTCTTAGTAATGCTTAGATACACCAATAATGCAAATATATATTTATTTTAATCCCCACAAGTCTTGTGTTATGTGCATAGGAGATTTGAAAGAGGATTCAGTTATAAAGAAAAATTAGCTCTAAATAAATTATAAGCTGTCAGATGCTTGAGGTTGAATATTATAAATATTTTATACCTATGATTTTTAACTTATTTCACTTGTTTTGAGTACTCCAAGTATTCATTTATGTTAAACCGTTTTTACATAATTGAAGATGTCCCCAGATTCCTTTATTTTACTCAAGCAACAAATTATACTGAGCACCCACTCTGTTCCACACGTATGAAGAGACAGAGGTCTCTGGAGAGGTAGCAGTCACTGCTCTTTCAAGATAATCACAACACACTTGTAGTGAATACAAGTTAAAGAGAAACACTACGATGAAATAAAAAGGAAAACTCTTACTGGATGGTGGTTCCAGAGAAGAAGGTTAAACTATGAGGTAGCTCACTCTTAGAGAAGAACGCCCACACCCCCCCCTTTTTTTTTTAGAACATTTATCTTTTAAAATAATATAACAGTCTATTTTTACATCATTTTGTGCATTTTTCTATCTCAGTTGTAATCCCCTTGGGTTTCCCATCACCAAATCACTCGTGCCATCACCATAGACCAAGAGAAGAACCATTTAGAGCAGCAAAGAGGGGGAAAAAAGCAGAAAAGGAAGAGACCCACCCACGCACATTAACCTGTCCCTTGCTGCAAGAGCAAGGGTCCTTGGCCTAAGGCAATATCTTAGGGACACTTGCATGACCAAAGGGAACAAGTTCCAGTTTCTACTTTCAATATGTTAGCGAAAGAGACAAATTTAGTCAAATTGTGGCAATAAGGGCCTGTGGTTGGGGGTAGTTCAGTGTGAAGTGGAGATGCTGAGAAATCTGGGAAACGCAGATGGAATGGGTCACCAGGGGAGCTGGAAGCTCAGGAGTTGGGGCATTCTCCAGGGTCCAGTTTGGAGGTTCCCAAGCAAAGTTAGGGGCCAGATGCAACATGCGATGTTCTCAGTGGGTGAGGAGGCCTAGAGTGTCTTGAGAAGTCCAGGTACATGATCCTGTAAAGGCGAGCACAGAGGAGACAGGTTGGCACAGGAGAGTCCAGATCCCTGGCGTGGATCCAGATCCAGTGCGCACTTTTTCCTTTTGCTCTGCGGTCCAGGGCAAGGAGGCTGACCTGCGGGGTGCTTGGCACTCTGCTTCCCACAGCTGTGAGCCCAGCCAGTCTATCTTGGGGCTGGATGGTTGACTTCCGCTGATAGGAGATGGCCCAGGGGCCTCCCCCAGGACCCCACCCCGGGGGGTGCAGACATCTCACCTCCAGGAGCCCAACCACCAGCACTTCCCAGCCTGCCGGCAGGGCTCCTCGGGCGAAAGACTGGTTCTCTGACTAGTGAGTATGTGAAACCATAAAGGGGCTAGGACGTCTAAGTACATGCTTTAGGTGACTGTAATGAGGATTGCAGGATATAAATTGGGCAAAAAGGGAAGGGAATACAAAAAAGGAATATCAGTGGTCTGTGGTTGCGGACTGGGTCAAAGGTAGGAAGCAGGTAGTTTGCAGGTCTGAATCCTGGCAGTAGGCAGCTGTTGACCATGATGAAATGGACCCGATCCACTGAGTAAAACGAGGAGCGGAGTTAACTGGAATGCTGGACCACATTATCGTCTATGGATAGTGAAATCACCTGGGATTGTGGCACGTCTGTTGAAATGTGTGATAGTAAGTAGGTGCAAAAATACTGAAGGACGTGTGTGGGGACAAGAGAGAAGGAAACAGCAGACGTGTTGTAATCTGATGAGGTAAAATAGAAAACAGGCTCTATTAAGGAGAATGTTGGGCATGTGATCTGGAAGCAGGGTGACAAAGATGGGGTTACCTACTGCTCAGCGTCGCTCTCTGAAGACTACAAGCAGTCAACAGGTGCGCATCATAAAGTAAAAGAGGAGGCAGACCTTAAATGGATAAGAATATTATACTGATCCTAGTGGACAATGTAGAGAGTCTGAGGGCTAAGAGGTAAGGAAGGTGTGGGGTTTTCTGGAGGATGCAAAAATCTGGAGTTCTTTCTTGACTTCTACTACCTAAAAAGAAATAGAGAGAGGGTGTGTATGCTGATACACTCAGCTAACAGGATGTATTGTATACATTTACATTTTTCTGTGAATTATGTTGGTTTGACATCTTAAAAGAAAAATTCCTGCTTGGGAGAGATGCTGTTCCTTGGCTAGTCTAAAATTCTGAAAGATGGTGAGACCCAACAAGGAGCATGTCTGTGCTATGCAAATTAAGACTTGCAGATTATACTTTGGCTCATGCATCCCTGACAGCAATTCCTCTACCTTAACATCCTGGATCAGTGATGAAGAAACTTGAGAACGCACCTGAAGACAGAGATGAAATGATTCAAACTAGCTAATTCCAAGTTGTCTGTCCTGTCTTACCTCTCCTTTGGCGATACCAGTGGATGTTCTGGTCCAATGTTTTCCTCTTGTTCTGTCTTCTTCCTGTCTCTTTTGGTGTCTTTCCCATGTGGCCTGCCAGGAAGCTCTGCCTCCTGTCCCTAGAACTTATTTTTTTTTTCTCCTGTCTCACTTTTGTGGTCATGCTCATAGGCAAAGGGTCTAAAAACAGAATCTCTTTCATTGATCATCTGCTACTACAAAAACCCATAGTGCAAAGCAGAGCTGTAGCTATGGGAGCTGGGGTGGAGAGGTGGAGGTTATAGCCTGTTGCTGGCTGAGGTCCCACCCTTCCAAACTCCTGCCCCCAGGGCCTCCTGTGGAGTCAAAAAAAGAAAACAAACAAAAAAACCCAAAAAACAAACAAACAAAAACAAAACTTCCTGCCTTTTTAATAACTCCTGAAATGGCCTTTTGATTCTGCTCCCTTCCTGGGTACCCCCTTGCCATGGATCTTGGGGGGCAGAATTCAGACAATGGTGCTGCAGCAGTGGTCTCTTGGCTGGAAAAGTGATGGAGTTTGCACCCAGTCCAGCAGGACTTGCTGGTCACCCTTATAGACCCTTGGCTATCCCGGGCTAAATCCAACAACTAGTCATAACTGACTGATTCCCCTGAGAAATAACCAGACTATATAATGAGGGGGGCAGTTCCAAAGTGTGTTCCAATGGGGTTGGGGAGTAGAGAGACTTTTTTTAAAAAAGATTTATTTATTTATTTGTTCATATACAGAACTGGGGTACAGGCCAGAGGCTCAGGGGCGGTGAGAGGCTTCACCAGAGACAGAGTGGGGAGCAGAACAGGCAGATCAACGAAGTACACTGCTGAGGGGAGCAGCGGTCGGGTCAGGAGAGGTCTGCCACGCCATGTGGTCACCTCCCGGGCAGGTGGGAATAGAACTCATGTGGAAGTGGCTTTAGCTTCTCAGTGCTGTGCTTTAACCCGCTGCGCCACCAGGGAGGGCCCGGAGTAGAGAGATTTTCAAGGGTCAAGTAGGGAAGGGATCTGAGCTTGGGTGATTCTTTTGGGAATTTGTGAAGTTCATTTGCCTTTTTGTTATTGGCTTATTATCAGACAGAAAGCTTCAGCAAGGTATCTTTTGGTAATTCTTCCTAATCACCAATAGAATTAACATGCATAGAGGGAATAAAGAAAGATACTAGTATCTAAATATAAATCTCAAATTTCCCATTCCCTGTGGGTAAATATCCAGCCACAGAGGTTTGACTCAAAACTGAGGCCTGACAGCTTGCCACCAGCTAAGGCACTTTCCGGCAGGGAACCTTAAGAAAGGGATTCAGAGCAGTTCACAGAAAACTGGACCTAAAGTTCAAAAATCAAAGTACAAATTAAGGTAATGTTACAGGGCAGTGAGAGGGGCACCACTGAGCCCCCAAACCTGCCTGCTCTAACTAGGTTCTGCCATCTGCCGCATCAAGACAAAACAGATTTTAATGTAAAGGAACTTTAGTACAGTGAGTATACACTATAGGAGACAAAGAATATAATTAATACCTGAAGTTACCCATCACCTCGTGGGCAAGATACATAGAATGTAGAACTGGAACTTAGAAGGGGAACAGCTGCAGGTTTGGGAGACATTCATTCAAAATTGTCTGTCACGTACAGTGAACTATGCTGCACTGTCATATTTCCAGGAATCTGATCGTTCCTAATTAAAAGTTCCAGATCATCTGGGAAGAGAAATCAAATAGTACTCCATGTGGTGTTGGGCTGATATATTTTTGGAGCTAATGGTTTTTGGGAGTGGGGTCCTTGGGTTCACTCTGGGAAAGATGCCCCTTTAAATGGCTTGTGGCAAGTTTCTTTAGGACAAAGAGATGTTAGCTTCATTTAAAGAGCAGGTTTATTAGAAAAAGGCACAGAAAAGTAAAAGACATTTACATAGACATATGCTGCAATAAGGGCTGCCCCAAAAGGGACAGGTTTGCTAAGAGAGAGGCCGGCATCATTGCAGGCAGACAGGCCTGAGAAGAGCGGCCTCTGCTGTGGGAGGCCATGAGGAGAAGCCCCTGCCCACACAGGTCATGACCAGGCAGGAGGCTGCTGCCTTGCAGAGGGAGAGAGTTGGTGAAAAGTAACATCTGCATAGGCACAGGGTGGGCTGGACTGCTGTTCCTTGGTGGGCTCCCCCACCCCACCCCTGCCTGCCCACAGTCCATCCCCTCCCCCCCAAGGTTTTATCATCTTTCTGTAGGGAGGGGCTCATATTTGGCAATGGTTGGCTTTTTGCTTTATCTCCTTATCTTCAACTTCAGGTCTGTGCTGCTGACATTCCCTACAGACTTCAGATAGTTTCTATAGCTGGATTAATGGCTATGTTAATCCCTTCTACTCCCACCTCCTTGTGAGTCTTGTGATGCCTCCTTTCCAGTTTTTTCTATTCTTAGCTCCATAACGGGCTAAGAATATCATCTGAAACTGACATTTTTTTTTTATTTCTGTATGTCAGTGAATTAATCAGTAAGCATCAGGCAGATTGATATGAGAAAAAAATATATATAAAAGAAACAATACTAGTGTGTATAAACACTGTACATATTACAGAGAACTAGTGTGAGTGATGTCACCTTAACTATTATAGTTAACATAAAGGGTGTTTGGGGAAGAAAGGAAAAGATGAGTCATCACGGAATTTACCAAGGAAGGGTTAGTAGGTAAAGCTATGCAGTTTTAAGTTGTGTTTTATCCTGAAAAAAAGAGATTAAGTCTTTCTAGTTAGCATGTGCCCTGGTAGAGAGAAATTTACACAGACATGTCTGTTGCAAAAGCAATCTCCACCCAATCTTCAGAGCTCCTCCCATAAATCAACCTTTTGTCAGAAAGACATATTTTTGAATTGGCAGAATTTTGTTCCCCTACAGTGTTTTATTTCATTTTTAAAATTTTTCTTGTCAACATTAACTTATTTATTTAAGTTCATGTGATAAACTTTCATTCCTGGTTGCCCTGTTAATTTTATTTAGATTTCATAACATCAGGTTTATAACAAATATAAAGTTAAACTAGGAGTGACGAAATCAATCTTTTTCTTTCTTGCACAAATATGGAAATTGTTTAGTTTAGCTGATTTTTAAAAAAAAATTTAAAATTTCATATAGTCATTTCTTAAGATGGGTTAGATTAGAAGCCATCATGTAATAGAAAGATGTTGCCTGAAAGATATCAACATCTAGAGGTGTTACAGGGCAACCCAATGTGAACTGGTTGCCTGTCTGTGGACACACACACAAAGGTTTGATAGTGGGTTTACTGTTAGGGGCCGAGAACTGGATACCGCAAAAGACAGAGCGTCACACAAGCATGCAATTCGCAAAGTAGAGTTTATTGGGTTGGCTAGCCGGGGTCAAGCCGTTCCCTGCCAGACACGCAGGAGTCAGGCAAGACCCCGACCAAAGGAAAGTCAGGGAATATATTGGCCTTGTTGGCCGTTATATACGTCAGAGCCCACACAGATTCAACTTAGCAAATGGATTCAAGGATTAACAGACATCACAGTCTGGGTCACAGTTCAACCACTCAATGACAGGTTTCCAGGAATAGATGTCATTTCCTGGTGCCCCAGATCCAATCAGCCTGGGCCACACCACTCCCATCATCCAATCAACCCCAAATGCACATTGTCCCTCCTCAACCCATCCTGCACTCCGGGGGGTGGGTGTTGGGTCCCTGCCTGGGCCAGTCCAGCCCTGCTGACTTGGACTCCAATAGCACACTGAAAGCTTATCAAGAGCCAAACAACAGGGACGAACCACAAGGCCAAGAGAACCCCAGAGCCCACATGTCCGGTTTTATCCCAACCTGGCTGCTCAGCTCCGCCCTCACGTTCCAACATGCTTCTCTTTGCTATTGATGGGATTTGTAGTTCAAATAGCTGGAGTAGGGGCCGAGTCCCTGAAACCTGTATCTGTTACAGAGAGAAGAGTGAGATGCTTCATATTATAACACATATATTTAAGCAAATAAAATAAAGAACAGTGTGTGATGTCTGTCACTGTAACATAGTAATTCGAAGTGACAGTATCTGATTCTAAAGTGAATGGAGGAGGATTCCGTGTACTATTGGCCTTTAAACATTGCCACAGTGAGAGACTGAGAGGATATTTTAGGTGCATTTAACATTTTAGATAGAAAACTTTAAGTGGAGTTTGAGTATAGTCATACCTTGGAAAAGCATAGAATGTAACTGGAGATGGAGTAAGGAATGCAGGGGAGGCATCAAAATGTAACAGGGTGGTCCCTAGGAAAAAGGGAAGTTCCAGGTTCCCTGCCCCACCCAGGAGGAGGGTGGAGCTGAGCAGAGAAAAAGGGGATAAGAGAAGAGAGAAGGAGAGAATGAAGCAGGATGGAGAAGGAGGAGACCTGAGGAAGCCACATGGAGCAGCGAGCATGTGATGAGGAAACCGGGCATGTTTCCTGACCCAGGACTGGTTAAGGCAGATGTTGGTGAGAGACCTGTAGGGAGGTGACTATGGCAGTGTTTATATTGATTTTGATTTTGCTCTTTTCCTCCCAGATTTGTCTGGTCATTTCTGACCCTTTCCCATGGGTCCCGGCCAGAAGGTGCTTTAGTCTTGTGGCGGCTTTCAGGCCTTGCTTTGGGCCAATCCTTTTTGGGTTGACTTTTGCCCACGAGGAGATGGGTAACTTCAGGTGTTTGATTTAAAAATTATATTCTTTGTGTTCCGTATTGTATATTTACTGTATTAAAGTCCCTTTTCATTAAAGTTTTATATGTTTTGGCTTGTTGCGGCAGATGGCAGAACCCACTTAGAACAGGCAGGTTTTGGGGCTTCAGGGGTGTCTCTCTCCCCAAGTCATATAACAGATTTTGTCCTGTAACAAAAAGACTGAGTCACACAAAGGGGATGGGGAGAAGGGGACAGTGCAGCAACTGACACAGCCATAAAATCAAGGTCCTAACCTGGTGTCCTGGATGCCTGAATATCTGCAGGAGTTCCCAGCAGATAACAGACTTGTTGGGGGCTGTGCCTGAAGCTCAGACCCAGGAGGTGAAATATAAGAACATGGAGATGAAGCTCATCAGGAATCTCTTTCAGAGTCTATTCAAAGTCAACAAACCTAGGCTGACAGAGAGTGAGCCCCTCCCTGGGAGAGGCTGTTTATATCTCTCCACCAGCATGGGGGTCTCTCTGCAAACCTGTACCTTTCAGGGCAATTCTTCCTGCCTGCTTGTGCCTATATAAGTGCCTTTTTCTCTCCTGTCTCTTTTTAATAACGTTCTCTTTATAACTGAGTCTCAGGCCCTCCTTGGTGGCATTGCAGTGGGTTGAAGCACAGCACTAAGAATCAAAAGCTGGGTCTTCCCAGGTGGCTCAGCAGGTTAAGGCGCTGCACTGGGAGGCTAAGGTCACTTCTGCATGAGTTCGATTCCCACCTGCCCTGGAGGTGACCACATGGCGTGGCAGACCTCTCCTGGCTGGCCCACTGCTCCCCTCGGCAGTGTACTTCATCTATCTGCCTGTTCTGCTCCCAGCTCTGTCTCTGGTGAATCCTCTCACCCTCCTCCGCATCTCTGGCCTGTACCCTCATTCTATGTGAATAAATAAAATAAGATCTTTAAAAAAAAAAAAAGAATCAAAAGCTACTTCCGCATGAGTTCGATTCCACCTGCCCAGGAGGAGATCCACATGGTGTGGCAGACCTCTCCTGACCCGCCCGCTGCTCCCCTCAGCAGTGTACTTATTCGATCTGCCTGTTCTGCT
>NW_004567104.1:53775962-53790341 GCF_000260355.1 Condylura cristata | reverse complement strand
AGCTCTGGTGAAACCTTTCCCAGAGTGAACCCAAAGACCTGGAACTCTAAAAGACAACATCAAAGACACCATGTATTTGAATTTATTTTGATATGTACATGCATTCCAGAGTAAGATTATTGTTTTATCTTTTATAACATTGTTTTTTAATGGTTTGAAGACATAGTTGGTATATTAAAAACTGTATTTTAGAAATGTATACTTTATAATAAGTATAAATCTATCTAAAATCTGGAATATAAATTCAGGAGTAGGCTATCTATTTGTGAATATGGTATATAGCATACTTCTCATTTAAGATGGTGTAGTAAAGCTTTACTGTCACAGAGCAGGGAGAGAGGGTGCTCCTGAACCGCCAAACCACCAGCTCTAAATAGGTTTTGCCATCCGCTACATCAAGACAAAATATAAGATCTTTAATGTAAAGGGACTTCAATACAATGAGTGTGCAATACAAAAAAGACAATATAATTTCCAAATCAAACAACTGAAGTTATCTGTCCACTTGTGGGTCAAAGTCCACCCAAAAGGGATTGGCACAAAGCAAGGCCTGAAAGCCCACCACAGTCTAAAAGCACCTTCTGCCAGGACCCATAGAACAGAGTCAGAAATGGACAGACAAGGCTGGGAGGGAAAAGTAAAATCAAGATAAACACTGACATAGTGAACCTCCCCATGGGTGTCTCAACCAGTCCAGGACCAAGAAACAGGAGCTGCTTCTACACGTGTCTCTCTGCTCCCTGAGCCTCCCTCAGGTCTCCTTCTGGCTCTCCATCCTGCTTCCTTCCTCTTTAGGTTCCTGTGCAGATTCTTCCCTTCTCTGCTCAGCTTCACCTTCCTTCTGGGTGGGGCAGGAAATCTGGAGCCTTTCCTGGGTCCACCCCTTTTACCTAACCAGAGTAGACAGAACAATAAACAGAGGTTAACAATAACAAAACATAACAACTATATTTTCATCAGAATTGGGAAACCCCAATACATGTTTTCAAAACATGAATGAAAGTGCTGAAAGACAGAGCATGGCAAACTTGTCCAGATTCAGCAGGGAAATAGGTTTTCTAAACTATAAGACAAAAACTAATAGTAAAACCAATTTATTTTGAACAAACAGCTCATAGTGTAGAAAGAGGTTGTAGTAAACTTGTGTACTTGATTAATAATACTTAGGTTAGAATAGGAGCTAGAAATTATTCTGACATTCCATTAAGCAAAAGCTCGCCTGAATATGACAAATAAGAGGAAAACCTAAGAGTTGCAATGAATCTCTCTCCCTCCCCCTCTCTCACACACACACAAACACAATTGAAACTCTCTCCACCCTGATCTAACTAAAAATCATACATTGCTAGATTTTTTAGGAATTGGCTTGTCACTCAACTGGTTGAATGGATAAGATTGAATTTCAGAAATTATGAATGTAAATCCTGGAGAGTAATTACCTTTTTAAAAATATTATGTGACTTTCCTATATCATTTGGGATTTTATTTCTATGTACCAGGTAGTCAACTTTAGTCTTAAGAAAATGAAGTTTATTTTCACCTGTAACTACCTTAGAGTAGGGGAAAGCAAGTCCAGAGATAGCATCGTCCTGCAAAGATATCAGGAAGCTATACTGCATCCTGCTGTATTCTCTGTTCTCCCTGTTCTCTCTCTGGCATATATGATCAAAAAAATAACTGTGTTCTCCACACGGAGAAAGATAGAAGGGGAATGAGCTAAGATCTGGGTGTGTTCATACTACTTAGTTATTTGGGGGAAGTAGAATCACATCCCTATCACATCCAGTAGAAATCTTCCATTTCATCTCAGGATCTGGCTGGGGTGGTCATGCCTCACTGTCATACAGCCTGGGGCTCTGAATACTGTTTAACTGCACAATTCAAAACCAAATTGTGTTCTTATCTATAAAGAAGGGGGATAAAAATATACTGGATAGTTAAATAAAATGTCTTGCCACATTTGGTGAAAGGAGTCTTAAAACCCAGAACCCCTAGAAATTGAAGGCAAACAGAAGAGAAGGTCCAAAGTCTTTAAATTCTAGACATGGTCTAATGGCATTGTTTGAAATTATTACTCCTGCGTGCTAGTCAGTTCTACCTTGGAATTTTTAGAATCTAGGATAGAGGAATTTAGACAAGTCTTTCATCCAATTTGAGTGTGTTTTCTTGCAATTGAAAAGGTCCAAGCACACCAGCCTCACTGTGAGCCTTCTTGCTATCCCAGTGTTACATCATGCCACAGAGGAGATGCTTACGAGAAACCTGACGGCAGATGAAAACATAAGGTACCTGATACTTATCTATCCCTTGCACTAACTTAACTGCCCCACTTTCTTGTTTGCAATACACACCAAACTTTTGCAAAGAGCTTTTCTAGAATTCATGCTTCAGATTTATAAAAAGAAATAAACAGATAAATATAATGGGTCTTAGGTGATACACTGAAAATAGAATGTGAATGTGAATATGTAGCATACAAATTATGAACATATTACAAACATGTTAGAAAGTTTAGATCATAAAGAAGTAAAAATTTGGAGTATACCTTCTACCACTTTATCACAGAAATCAAATTTCATCTCTGAAACAAAAGAGTATAATGACATATAAGGACTTAAGGAAAAGTGGGACAATGGAAAGAAATGAAAAGTCATGAGGCAGACTTAGGCAGACAATATATTTTATACATTTATGTGTAAAAGAGAAAAATAACATTATCTCAGAAATAATGGTTATACTAGAACTAGAGAACAGAAAATATAGCTTCCTCAAAGTAGTTAGGGAGATCGAGAAGAAAATTAAGAAAATTGAGCCAAGTGAAACAAAAGAAAATGTGTAGAAGTATGATTTTAAAAGAAAATGATCATTGTATGTGAACAAAATAGATGGTCTAACATATGTGCTATTGCTGCTCTTGTAAAGAAATCAAAACAAATAGAATAGGTTAAAAATAGCAGACACAAATGGAAAAGTTTTCAAGGAGATGATTTACAACAAATTGCATAAAATAAATGAAAACTTGAATGTACATACTAGAGCCACTACTTATCTTTAGGAAAATATTGATACAGGTCAATTAACACAAGTGTATTTCAAGCAAAAAAAAAAAAAGGAATCTTTGGCACTCAGAGAGCAAATTCAATTTGTTTCTGTTGGAATAAGTAAGACTGGTTTCAGACTCAGGTTGTAACAATGTGAAAGTCAGAAAGGTAGAAGCATTGTTTCACAATTACTGGGAAAGTAAAATGTAATTTTAGATCAAGCCAAACTTTTATTCAAGTGTGAAGGCAACAGACAAAAGTATAAACTCAGGAAACGTGATCAGAAGAAGACTATTTAGATGACAAGTTTTTACAAAGGGAGAAAATGGAGCAACTTGATAAAACCAGTGAGCTTCAAAATCTTTGCAAATGCCAGCAAAAAACACAACTTTGACAATTTAAGTGACAGGGTGCGAAAGGGAAAAAAATGTTATTCATTGTAGTGATATGTAAATAATATAAACCAGTAAAATTCTGAAATGCAAATCTGAAGAAGGTGAACGTTGGGAGAGGCTAAAATGTGGGGGCATTTTGGCACGATTGTTGACCTGCGATTAGTTCTGGTGTGGACACTTCAGGTTCTGGCTCTGCCTTTGCCTCTGACTCTGTGACCAGAGACAAATTGGCTGACCTCCCTTGCCTGCTACTTCACATCTGTGTAAAGGAACATTACACTGTTCCTAAGTAGTGGTTGCCAGCATTGCACTGAATGAGTTCATGTTTATAGAGAACACAAGACCGTCCGTGATCCATAAATCCCCTGTAAAAGTCCTCAATGGGGCAGTATTTAAGGATTGGCTCATTAAGACTCCGTGGGATCAAATTTCAGGTCCTTGTCAGTTTTTTTTTAGAAAATTAGAGCCTAAATTACCAGTTGTTCATCTTGGGTTCTTTGAAAAAGAAACAGAGTTAACATTAAATATATTACTCTTTCCCAATTTGGAGTAAAGAAGGGACTAAAATAATTGTAATATTTATAATAAATAAGTTTATTTATTTATGCATGCAAGAAGTGGGGTACAGGCTAGAGGTGCACGGGGGTAAAAGGATTCACCAGAGACCTAGTGGGGAGCAGAACAGAGGGAGCTATTGAAATATATTGCTGAGGGGAGTAGTGGGTAAGACAGGAAAGGTCTTCTCCATGTGGGTCAGCTTCTTGACTAAGGATTGAACTCATGCTGCAGTGGCTACAGACTCCTGAATCATGAGGGAGGCCCAGGCTCCTCTGTTTTTTTCTGAATAATTCTTAGAAGTAAAATTGCTGACTTATTTAGCTATTTACAAAAATTAAAAATTTTATGAAAGTTACAGTACTTGTTTTCATTATCACAGAGCAGTTGCTATTTATTCCTCTGTTGCAAGTACATATTAACATTAGCTTTTAAGCTGAAAATTATTTCTGATCACTTGATTTTGCATAGTATTTGTTACTAGGGAGACCATATAGTAATATTAAATACAGTGTTTGGGACCCAGGGTCTTTTACACTCAAATTCTGGGTTTGCCAGTTTCTGGCAACATGCCGTTAAATAAATTGATCTCACTTAGATGCAATTTCTTCATCTGTGAAATAGGAAAATTACAGTGCCTTGCATGAAGCATTTTAGAGGGTTTCATTGATATTTTGCATGTTGGGTTGCTGTACAAAAATGGTATATTATTATTATTGTGACCTCATGTACATGTATTCTTCATAATACACACATGCACACATGTTAGGTGAAGTTTTTTTCTCTGCTGCCCTCTCCCTTCCTTTCTCTTGTTTCTCTAGTAGTAAGATGACTTGACCTCCAGGAGATTGGCCATCTCCCGCTTTCTGTTTGCTGTAACTCTTCTTCCCAGAAAAAAAATGCTGTTTCTCGATGCCAAATCGTGGTTGTCATTTCCACATCATTTCCATCTACTGTATCCTTTTCTCTCTTCCTCAGAAGGCTGCAGGCACTGTTTCCTTCCTATTATTTTGCCTTCTCCAGGAGGGTAACTATGTGTATGGCCTGGCTTTTTCCTTCTATCTGATCCCATCTGTAATGTGGCTAACAGAAATTAATCCACTCTCCTGAGAGCCAGATGTTATTATTTCCTAATTTATAGTGCTGATGTGGGTTTCTCTTTCCAGGCTCAATTCAGAAAGAATGAATCTTCAGGTTGATACCTTATCCCAAAGTTAAACCAGGGCAATCAATTTTTATAAATATTGGTTTTGTCTGCTAATTCATCTGCGCCCCCACCTCCTTCCTGGGCAAACAATTCCTTTGGTATAAATTAATTTGATGTCTTAGCTATCTTCCAGGTGCTTACAAAAAAAAAACGGAAAAAATATGCAAAGGCATGTTTGACTTTGTGTCAACTTAGAAACCATGTGTACACCCTCTGTTTAAATGAACATTGTATTGACCATAAATCTTTTATTACTTTTCTTTCATTTATCAGAACTAGAAAATAAGATGTCCTTGTTAGCGATTCAGTTTTCCACTCAAAAGTACCTCCAGCCGAGGGAACACTCAGAAACACAGACTGTTTCTGGGAGATTGCTAATTAAGGCTCTGTATTTGTGCAATGAGTGGGTAACACAAGTACTGAAACTATTAAAATGTCACAAGTATAATATAGGTGATATAAATTACTTCTATTTAGTTCTGTTTTTTTTTATAGCTTATTGTAGAAACTAGATATGTTCTATATAAAAGGGGGGAAAGAAAATATTAATATGGGGACAAAAATCTTTGAGAAATATGTATGTGTATATATATATATATATATATATATAATCAAATTGCTTTTGTATCTCTAGTAACTTAAATTGTTTTTCAGCATCCTGGTTACAAAGTCAAAATGTTTGTTAAAGTTAATCCTATAACCATGATCCATAATATCAGAGTAGAACAAGGAAACTTTGATCTACCAGTACAATACCAGTATAATAAAAACCCATATATTGTTTGTTTACTTTTTCAACCTGGGCTTGTAGAAGCACAGTAATTGAGCACAGTTTCTATATTGAGGGGATATTTCTCACATCATTTTTAGTATCTATTAACTTCACCTTCTTCAAATGAGTTCAAAGTAGTAGTAATACTTCAGTAATTTGAACACTCCATTAATCTGATTTTGTTATCTATTTTATTCTGTTCCTTGATACAATTACAGTTACTCATAAACTTGAATAATTTGATGTACCTGACTTCAGATCTTTATCTGTGACCACGGTTTATCTACTGGGACCCCTTCATGTTAAACCATTAAATCATAACCTGAGTATCTTTAAAGCCAATGGATTCAAAGCAAAGTTAGAGCTTTTCTTCACAAACTTGATTTTTTTCTTCTACTTTCGCTATTAGATCAACATGATTTTATTTTTGTGCTTAAGCTTTTTATGCTTAAGAGTTATGAGTTGATTGAATCAATCTAGCACCTTATAATATAAATGAGGGACACAGGCCCTCCCTGTTGGCGCAGCAGGTTAAAACACAGCACTGAGAATCTAAAAGCCGCTTCCGCATGAGTTCAATTCCCGCCTGCCCCGGTGGTGACCACATGGCATGGCAGACCTCTCCTGACCCGCCCGCTGCTCCCCTCAGCAGTGTACTTCGTCGATCTGCCTGTTCTGCTCCCCGCTCAGTCTCTGGTGAAGCCTCTCACCACCCCTGAGCCTCTGGCCTGTACCCCAATTCTGTATGCACAAATAAAACAATCTTAAAAAAAAAATTAGGGACACAAAACATACTTTATTAAAGGGTGTATCTGTGAAGAAGTTTCTAGTTGGCATTCAACTTGAATTGGCAGATGGAATAAAACAAATAACAGCCCCGAACACGGATGGGCCTCAGACCATCATCTGAAGATGTAATACAACACAAAGTTAAGTAAGAGAAACTCCTGCTGTCCAACTGTACTTTGCAATACTAATCTATTTCCACCTTTGGACTCAGACTGAAATATTGGTTCTTACTGGGTCTAAGGTCTTTTGGATGGAATTTATGCCACTTGTCCTTTTGTTACAGGGCAGTCCCCATATGAAATGGGTTGCCAGATTGTACTCACCTGTGAACTTAAAATGACTTATAGTAAAATTCAGCTACAGACATTCACAAAATGTTAATAAAGGTTTTATTTGCAAAGGAAGGGGAATGAAGAAATGAATATTTCAGGGAGAAAGAAAGGGAGATAAATTGGTAAATGCATCCTACCAGAATCCCCATGGCATGCTCAGAGCCAATGAAAAGCCAAGAGCCTAGAGGCCAAGAGACCCAAAAGCTGAGAGTATGAGAGCAAGAGCCAAGAGAACAAGAGTCGCTGAGGGCCACATGACTGGCTTTATACCAAATCTGGCTGTTTAACTCCACCCTCTGTCCCAGCAGTCCTCCTTTCAGTAAGGATTCACACAGACACACACACACAAACTCACCCACCCTATTGTTTCTATTTCTCTGGAAAAACTAGTCTAAACAACAACATTTTTTTTTTTTTTAAGATTTGTTTATTTATGCACACAGAATTGGAGTACAGGCCAGAGGTGCAGGGGTGGTGAGATGATTCACCAGAGGCAGAGTGGGGAGCAGAATAGGCTGACTGACAGAGGTCTGCCATGCCATGTGGGTCACCTCCAGGGTGGGGATCGAACTCATTGAAGTGGCTTTAGCTTCTTAGTGCTGTGCTTTAACCTGTTGTGCCACCAGGGAAGGCCCACAGCAGCATGTTTAACCCAGACCTCTTATTGTACCTACCATCTAACACCTCTACCCTTTTCCCTAGAGAAGGGTTAAATTCCATTAAACCACTGACTCAAAATAAAATGGGTTCATATCTAATTCAGATAAAACCAAAGTATTTCTTTTGGCAGGTGTGAGACTGTAGAACAATGTGAAAAAAAAAATGATGTGTGTACCAACTATTCTGTTCATCCAAATATATGTTGTGTCCCACAAAGTGCCTGGAGGCACTATGCTATTCCTTTGTATCCTATAATTTCTGCTTTCAGCCGTAACTGTCCAGGAAACGATGACACTTTATTGTTAACTTCAAAACACATACTCCTAACTTGGCTACCCATGTGTAAAAATAACATGATCTGCTAAATCTCCAGGAATATGAAAAACACTTATGTAAAAGCGGTAAGCTTCTTAGTCATGTCCTTTTATTTTTATGTTTGTCTTCATGGTTCAAAAGATGCCAAACACAAAGTTTATAGCAGTAGCTAATGGAGATACTCTTTGCCAGAAGCAAAATGTTTCAAGTGAGTTGTAAAGTCTGCTTGGTCAAATTGAATTCAGAAAAAGTTTGACTTACTCCTACAGGCAATGATTAATGTTATTAGCAGGAATAATGCCACCGAGGTAGTTTATCAGTCACAATATCTAACTTCATTGAAATACTTTAAAAATTACAGAGTATAATGCTTGGTTCCATGTGAATTCTCAAATAATTAATGACAGCAAAACATGAACAATATATTGACACTTAACTGTACATCTGATAGGTGAGAACGTGCAGTTATTTCTAAGAGTTTACTGTCTAGACTTAACTACTAAGATAAGCTTTCAAACTGGACTCCCTGGAGGCTAATATCTACAGGAATGCATTCAACATACATCTTTCGTTAAATAATATATGATGTTTTGAGCATTAACTGTGCGTAGAGTTTAGAATCACTTTCAAAAAATGAGAAAAGAAAATCATGTAGAACTGAGTTTGGTAGAAAAGAAAAGAAGGAAAATCTAAAAGAAGACTTACTTCATTTATTCTTTATTATTGCAGTACTATTCATTAATTATGTTTATGTATGTATTCATTATGGGGGGATATTGACTAGAGATAGTTTTGGTTCTCTCTCTCTTTTTTTTAAAATTTATTTATTTATGCATACAGATTTGGGGTACAGGCCAGAGGTGCAGCGGCAGTGAGAGGATTCACCAGAGACAGAGTGGGATGGAGAACAAGCAGATCAGTGAAGTACATTGCTGAGGGGAGCAGTGGGCGGGTCAGGAGAGGTCTGCAGAGCCGTGTGGACTCCTCCAGGGCAGGGATCAAACTGGTACTGAAGCAGCTGTGGCTAGCTTGCAGTGCTGCGCACTAACCCGTTGAGCTAACAGGGAGGCCCAGTTTCATTTCTTTTCTTTCTTTTTTTTTAATAATCTGTGATTTTATATTATCTGCTTAATTGCTCTGGCAAATATCTCTAGTACAGTGTTGTATATAAGTAATGGATATCTTTGTTCATTAAGAGGACAGTATTCACATTTTCCCTATTAAATATGATGGGTGTTGTAAGTTTTCATTTTATCATTATGAGAAACTCTATTTTTCTTTTAGTTCTATAAACAGGTTTTGAATTTGTACAAATGCTTTCTCTATGTCACTGAGATGATTGTCACTTAGTCTATTAATATTATATAGCACAGTGATTACCTTTCATATATTATTATCTATGTATCTATACATTACCTATGTAAGTGCTCTTGGACTTCGTTATCAAATTTTTTCAAATACCTTTTTTTGTTCTCTCTCTTTATCTGTTTTGTTGTTGTTGTTGTTGATACTGACCTGTAGATTTCTCCCTTGGCAAATTATTTTCTATGTATAATTCACTAGATTTCTTGACTGAAGAAAATACATATGCACCTACTAAAAGGTGAAGTTGAAAAACATAAAAACAAACTGGTTTTGAGGTGGAGTAGGGAATATTAGCCAGGCAGGAGGACTGAGAGAGATGTCCAAGGTGATGCTACTATTTACCCTAACAGAAGTTTCAGTAACATAGCTGTTGGCTATCTCAAAAATCAGTGTATACAAAATTTGCATTTCATTGTATGCACATTTTAAAATATTAAATGAAAGAAATTACAAATGTTAAAATCTAGTAATGTTGTGGATTCTAAAGTTCTAGAGGAAATTTTATTATAGCTATATTATAGATACCTACAATTAATAAACCTTTAGATATATCCAAAGTAAGACTTCATTATCAGCTCGGAAAACTGATAGTTATGGGAACAAGTTTGTTTAGTGAAAGTTGACAATGGATAGGTACTCATTGGTACACTCTCAAATTTACCTTGTTTTGAAAAATATATATGAAAAATTAGGGTAAAAAGCTAAACTGAAGACAGATAATAGATTTGAAACTTTTTTTTAAAGGTGTGCATTATAAATGATTAGCATATTCCAGAGTGAAGAAGCTTTGGAAAACTGACAGAACTTCAGAGATCCTCACCAAAGTGGTGCAACTAAAATCCTCCAGAAATTGAGGAGAGATAGATGATAAAAAAGAAAAAAAAAAAAAAAAAAGAAAACTACATTTCCCCTAAACTGTGAGAAGAGAAATTAGTATCATTTACAGTTCCATATAGGTGACATTTCAGAGGTTTTTCTGTAATAGAATAAAAACATGAAACACTGCTTTCCACTTTTCAGTACCATTTCTGTAAAAATAAGGGAAGTAGTAGATGAATCAGATATCAAACTTTTATGAGATCGGTGAACACAATGGTTTAGTTCAAAGCACTGTAAAAATAAAATTGGTTCATAGGACTCCTGTGAGGTGAAAATTGTACATGCCAGCATAAAAATGCAGTCTGGTCAGTGTATCCTGGGCTCATCTTCATTTTCCCAGAAATCTCATTAGCCCATAGATGAAAAATACAACATAAAGTATAATGTTTATCATCCAGACCAGATTATTGTGGTTTGCAGAACCACAAGTTTGTTATTTAATGTGATTGTATGATAAAAAGACTAGCTGTATGTAGTAAAATGTATCAGCAGTCACCACAACAGCAGAATCTATTACCTAATTGGAAACACAAAGTAGTGCTTTGGAGTTGAGAGGAAGAAATTGAATAGCTGGCTCATCACACAGTTTAACAAAGCAGGAATCAGGATTGTAGGCAGCAGCACACTGACATGCCGGGTCAACCCGGCTGTGTGTCTCTCCACACCTGAGAGCATGAATGGAGCCTGGATACACAGGGCTGTGTGAGTGCGATTTAATCACCTCTGGAAATATCTGTACTGTGTTTATCTTGCGCTCTTTTATGGACAAATAGGAGCTCTTAACACAATAAATGTGCTGAATGTCTGGTTAAAAAAGAAAAAGAACTTTGTGATAACTAGAATAGACATTTTCATACCTAGGTCTATTATAGAGATGGGCACCAAGTAGTGACTTGGGCAATATTTGCTTATTAAATAAATGTGTGAATGCATTAGTGTACTTTTTCCAGAGCACCTTTGTGGAAAAGATGCTATTTGCAAGAAGCTGTGCTTGATTCCACAGCTTCTTGGTGCTAGGTCTCAAGAAGCCTGCACTTCACCAGGGGTATAAACTATTGTAGATGTTTATACATGTGAGAGAAAAAGAGCTATGTGAGAAATAAAATTTGAGCTATGGAGTGTAGGAGAAACTAGGGTTATCTTTGAAGGCATTGTGCTAAGACAGCAATAGGAGATGAGGATGGGAAATTTGGGTTATTACGTGTAAATTTAGGTGAAAGAATGGGAATATAATAGCAATAACAGTCTTCTCTGTACAATTTAAATAAAAATCATAGCAGTCTGTATTACGATGAGGTTTAATACCTTTACGTAGACTTGTAACCACAGTGACAACCACAAGATAGAACATTTCCATCATTTGTAAATGTTTCCTTACGTCTCCGTTACTTTCTTATTGCCACTGAAATGAACCACCACAAAATTTGTGGTTTAAACCAATATATTCTCTTACACTTTTAGATCTCAGAGGTTCAAAATGAGTTGTGTGGGAAAATACATAGAAGAAAACATAGGCAAACGTTTCCTGATATAAGCTTTAGTGATGCCTTGAGAGATTTGTCCCCAACAGCAAGGGAAGCATAAGAGAACATAAAACAGCTGGGACTACATCAAACGAAAAAGTTTTGTACAGTGAAAGAAACCATAACTAAGACAAAAAGACACCCTATAAAATGGGAGAAAATATTCACATAACACATATTCAAAGGACCAATATCAGAGATGAGACAAGAATCCTAAAACTCTCCAAAAACAAAAATAACCCAATCACAAAATAGGCAAAAGTATTAAACAGACAATTCTCCAAAGAAGATATTTAAACGGGCAGCAAGCAAATAAAAAAAATATTCATGATCATTTCTTACTAGAGAAATGCAAATCAAGACCATGTCACACCTGTGAGAGTGACCAGCCTGGAAAGACCAGAAACAAGTGCTGGTGAATATTTGGAGAAAAGAGAACCTCTTATAAGGCTGGTGGGAGTGCAAATGGGCCGAGCCTTTATGGAAAGTTGTGTGGAGGTGTCTTGAAACATTAAAACTGGATCTGCTACTTGATCCAGTAATTCCACCCCTTGTCATTTACCCCCCAAATTCAAAGACACTAATTAGAAAGGAAACTTGCACTCCCATGCTTATTGCAGCACTATTCACTATAGCTAAATTATAGGAAAAAAAAACCTGAATGCTCCAGAACAGATGAGTGGGTTGGGATGCGGTATCCATACATGGTGGGATACTATGCAGCCATCAGAAAAGATGAACCATTTGTGGTAACACGGATGTAGATTGAAAGGATAATGCTAAAGGAAAATACATCAAAAGGAGAAAGGTAAATACTGTATGACGCCACTCTATGTGGAATATAAAATAAATTGTCATAAGGTGGATCTTAAAAACTATCCCTTGATAGTTGTCTACAGAATTGAAGCACCGAGGTGAGAGAGGGTCAAGGAGGGGTGAGAATAAATTGGGGAGGAAGCACAGTGGTCTCTGGTGGTGGAATACGGGTGAGTAGGTGGTAGAGTGTGCTGTGGTGGTGATATCTGGTGAGGGCGTCCCAGTGTTACCTACCTTAATTAAAAATAAATTACAAAAATGACTTGTATGACCAAATTACAGTATTGGCAGAGCTGACTTCCTTGAAATACAGTTCTGGAGGCTGTCAGCACCCCGGATGACTCAAGAACATATCCTTCCCACTTTCATCACGTTGGTTCTGCTCTTCGTTTTATGTGTCCTGTGTCCTGCTTGCTGGGCCTCTGTGTACCTGCTGTGATTACAAAGGACTCACCAGGATAATGTCCCATTCCAGAGGTTTAATTTACCTGTACCATCCCTTTTCCTTTGAACATTTACAGGGGTAGATTATGATATAGATTTTTTTTTTTTTTTTTGGAGGGAGAAGACATTACTAAAGGTACCAAGTGGTTTCTGAATTAGTTGCCTACCGAAAATTCTTTGCCCTGGAAATCACAGATCTGTTTTTTTAACCTTAGCTTTTCATTTTTAGAAAGTCATATCAAGCCAGCCTTTTACCTCTGGCTTCTTTCACTTCACATGATGATTTTAAAGCTGTTCCATGTTGTTGATGGTAATAGTAATTTATTTTTATTGTTACCATTGTAGGGATATACGACAACTTGTTTATTTATTCATTGACTGGGTGAGGTTTTTTTAATCCTTTCTCCAGGTTTGGTTACTATGAGTATTATTAATGTGAATATTTGGATGTGAGTATTGTTTTTGATAGGATTTAATTTCTCCTGGTTAAAAACCAGGCATAGAATGTGTATGTCATGTATATTTAACATTATAAGCTGTTGTACTATTCTGCCACATAGCTATGCATTTTATGTTTTCAGGAAAAGATGAAAGGTTCAGATGACACTGTTTTTATTGTTTGTTTTTAGCTATATTCAGTGCTACTGTAAGTGGTATGTCATTGAACTTTTAATTTATATTTCAATAATGACAAACTAATCACTATCTTTTTATGTGCCTATTTCCAACTGATATATTAGTTTAGTGTCCAACTTTTTCTTCATTATTAACTGGGGTGTCTTTTTTAATTACTGAGTTGAGTCTTACATATTCTGTACATAGATTCTGTATAATTTTCTCTTAAGTCTCATGGTTATTGTTCTTACTAAAAATTATTTGCATTACCCAAGATAACATTGCATTTCTTCCTTTTTAACAAGAAAAAATATTTTAAAATAAGTTTGTATTTGGGAATTTTTAGTTTACAAAATAAATATCATAGAGAATTCCCTTATATCCTTTGCCAGCTTGCCATAGAGAGAAATGCCTAGGCATTTTCACCTGTGTGTCTTTAACTGTCAATGCTCTTGTCTTTTTGTTCCCAGGTATTATTTTCTCTAATTGCTCTTTTCTGTTTTTCTTTATAGAATTCCTGCTTGTCAGATAGACCTATAGACTTCATTTTTTGTATTTTTTTCTTTGTCTGCTTGTCTCACTTTTAAAAATTCCATTGATTTCATCTCTCTCACATGGTTTTAATTTTAATTTCCTTCCTCCCAATTTTGATTTCCACAAGTCTTCCTGTA
>NW_004567104.1:53770022-53774177 GCF_000260355.1 Condylura cristata | reverse complement strand
TGCAGTTTTGATTATTATGGCTTTGTAGTACAGCTTGAAGTTTGGGATTGTAATGCCTCCATTTTGATTTTTCTTAGACATGAGGTCAACCCTTAATATTTTAATAATCTACTGGGCTCAACTTGCAGTCACGTTTTTTTTTCCCTGTAATCTGACATTGCTATCTTTGTAGAGTGAAACTTTGCTGGAATTCCACTGAATAAAAGTGTGCCTCATGTCCATAGCCACCTCTGGAGTCACAGAGTTGCTGCTTATCCTGTCTATTCTATGAGTTTTTAGGGCAGAGTCTTACTGAAATATGTCCTTTTCTAGAAGTTTTCAAATTCCTTTTTATTTTAATTACCATTATGGTTTTATGTAATTTGTTTTTACCATATTTTGATCTTCATATGTAAAGAAATATAAAGGGTTTGGAATTTTCTGTAAACTTATATATGAAGTTATTCTAGAGTTGTTTTGAATGATTCAAACTGATAAAAATCATAGCAGTATGGCTAATTTGTATCTTTATTTTACAGTTTCTCAATTCTGACACACATTTTAAAGTGGTAAATTTTTAGTGGTTAATTTTTGTAAGTGCTTGTATAACTCTTACATTCATTAATAGTTATAGCTTCTAATGAGAAAGTGGAAAGCAGTGGAGAAACAGTTACAAAGTATGCTTAATTCTTTGAATTCCTTTCTAAAAGTAGAAAAATCCATTAAGAATAATGCAAAACTGACACAAGAATTATATAAGATAATATCGTTATGCCACTTATTGTAAATTTACTTATTCACATCCACTTAACTGTCACACCATGGTAGATATGGAATGGTTGAGCCCTGCTCACTCTTACATGTTTAATGGCATATGTGGTATATGCTCTAGAAGGTGTCCAGCTGCTGGAAATTTATCGGCAGAGATATAGGTATATTAATGCAAAGAAAGAAATTACATTTATAAAATTTCATTTTTTATTAAATATTTATTTATGCATAAATCTGGTGTATAGGCCAGAGGCACAGGTGCAGGTGTGTATGTGTGAAAGGATTCAATGGAGAGAGTAGGGAACAGAGGCAGACTGACTGAAATACATAGGGGAAACGGAGCAGCAGGTGAGACAGGAGAGGTCTACTGGGCCATGTGAGTCACCTCCCTGGCCAGGGATTGAACTCATGCTGCACAGTGGTTTCCATTAGCTTCATAGTGCTGTGCTTTAACCCACTGCACCATCAGGGAAGACCCTAAAATTTCAAATTTCATGACAGATAGTATGAAAAAGTTTTATTCTGATGAAGACCCTCAAACAATCAGGTCGACAGGATGAGACAATATATTAATGGTTAACAATTTGCTAAAATGTATCAATAGTATTTTGAACATATATACCAAAAATATATAGAGTATTTAAACTTGATATAAATGCCACAGGCTATGGCACGTAAATTACCCATCAAGATGAAATTTAAGACCTCTTTAAATTTAAAGCATGTGGGGCCTCTCTGGTGGCACAGGGGTGAAATTCTCAGCACAGCAGACCTCTCGTCTTGCCTGCTGCTCCCTCAGCAGTTTATGTCAGTGCATCTGCCTGTTCCGTTCCCCACTCTGTCTCTGGTGAAGCCTCTCACCCCCTTGCACCTCTGGCTTACACCCCAATTCTTGTATGCATAAATCTTTAACAATAAATAAATTGATATTTATTTTGTAGAACTAAAAGTACCTCACTTAATATTGAAATCAATTTCAAATTTGTGAAAATAAAACTATTGGCCTAATTTTAAAATTCTCATTTCCCAGGGCAAAAAGTGAGAGTATCTTTATGGGGGGTCTGTGGAATGAGAACAGATGGGCTGAGGGAGAGATGTAACTTGTCTTCAATTTCCCACTCTCTGCACTCACGTCTCCAGCTGCCATGCATACCTGTCATCATTTGTAACCCAGTATTCATGCTTGTTATGAACATGGCTGAAGATTTGTCTGCCACACACTACCCTTCTACAGCCCTTGTTTCTTCTATTGGGAATCAGTTCATCTATTCACAGATGATCTGAATAGTCTTGCTCCTAGGTGTCCTTTCCACTATCACTCCTGGAGTGGCTAATACGTGAACAATGAGCAGCTGTAACGCTCAGGTATAGGAAAACACTGTTTATCACATTTCTCTAAAAGAAATAAGCAGGACTGGGAAGCTGGATTCTTTATGCATTAACAAGTGAATTAGGGACTTCTTACTGTCTCATAGGAATTTGATTAAGCTTGCTTGGTTGGCACTTCCTCCAACATACCTTTCAAAATACATTTTTTAAAAAAGATTTATTTATTTATGCATACAAGAATTGGAGTCTAAGCCAGAGGTGCGGTAGGTAAGAGGATAAACTAGAGACAGAGTGAGGAGCAGATCAGGCAGATCTTCAGAAGTACACTGCTGAGGGGCACAGCAGGTGAGACAGGAGAGGTCTGCTGCACCATTTGGGTCAGCTTCCTGGCTGGGGACCCACCTCATGCTGCAGTGGCTGGGGATAGCTTCATAGCTCTGTGCTTTACCCCCTTGTGCCACCAAGGAGGTCCCTCAAAATGCAAATTACTTTAGACTTACGTAGTATGGAAAAAAAATTCTCTAATATTGAGTTGCTTTGTTATTTCGAAGGAATCATCAGAAATGACTCTGGTTGTTTTGAATTTTTGAACTTTTGTTTAAAATGAGGTTGAATTGAAGACAAAACAGTTATGCATCAAGAGTGAACTGAGGCTTTTCCTCCTAGCTGATGGAAGTAATTACCAGAGTTGTCTTAGCGGGAACTTTAGATTTTAGTGACTGTCTCATAACATAGTTAATAACAAGTTAGGAATAGAAGAGCACACAAATTAATTTAACATAATTTCTCATCAATGTGAGGCTTGAAGGTTTTTTTGGGAGGGGACATAAACATATCATAACTACCTGTAAGTATTTATGAGATTGGAGAAATACAGTGCACTTCGTATTTGTGAAAGGTTAAAGAAACAATAGAATCTGAGTCACAACAATGGACTTTAAGAATGTAATATGGATGATAAAGTAGTATAAATCAAGATATTTGGACTCATCACCCCCAATAGAATTTCTAAAAGTTATTTTCCAAATGCGCTATTCATACCTGAATAAACTTTGAATTGAGGTTTACTATCTAGAGACACATTCCCATAGTTATGAACTTGGCATTTCAAAAGTTAATCAATATATACTACTTTCATAATTTTACTATGCTTGAAGGTACCAGTTGTGAATGTCAATCAGTGGTAAAGATTCTATTATAGAATTAATGTTAGAATCTTCATTATGGACTAATAATTATTTTTAGTGTAAAATATTAGTATACTTACTTTAAAAGAGTGGGTATAACAAAATACCAAAAGTGTCAATATGACAGTTAAAGTTGATGTCTAAGATATTTCTATTATGCTCCTGTCTCTTAGGCTCTTGAATTCTTTGGGGTGGAGGGGAATTTGGGGGCACATTTTCTCCTCATTTGAGCTGCTTACACTTTTATTTTCTTTCTTAGAAAATTAATACTATTGCATACTACATATCATAGGGATTTGATCATCTGTTTTCTCACCTATGAGATGACTTACATATCCTTGACACAAAATACTCAGTACAATGCTGGAAATGAATTAAATCAGGCTTTGAAACTTTTCAAGGTTGGATAAATGAATTAATTAATGGGTATACATTCCATTAGAACAATGAACAGTCACAATAGGAACATATTATTACAATTTGAGACGGTCTAAATGATTTGAACCGGCATGAACCAGTATGAATCAGTCTAAACCTGTATGAACTGGTTTGAAAACTTGCGACTGTTCTCAACCTGTGTCTATCACTTTAAAAGTGTCTAGATTCTTCTAAATATGTCTGAACTGGTCCAAACAGGGTGGACCCAGTTTAAACTGACTTCAGCCAGTCTAAACCAGACTGAATCAGGTTCACCTGGTCTAAACCAGTTTGAACTGGCTTGAATCAGTATTAGCTGGTCTAAACTGGCTTGACCTAGTTTGAACTGGTTAGAACACTTGCAGTGGTGCTCCACATGTGTCTATCACTTTAAAAGTGTTGAGATGCTTCTAAATGTGTCTGAACTGCTCAAAACTGTATGCAACCCTTCAAAATCGGTTTGAAGTGGTCT
>NW_004567104.1:53759945-53769577 GCF_000260355.1 Condylura cristata | reverse complement strand
ACTGGTCTAAACAGGTATGAACCGGACTGAACTGGCCTGAACCTGTTTGACTGAACATTTGCGAAGGTTCTCCAACTGTGTCTATCACTTTAAAACTGTTGAGATGCTTCTCAATGTGTCTGAAATGCTTTAAACCTTATGGAGCTCTTCAAAACCACTTTGAACCGCTTTGAACCGGTCTGAACCGGTCTGGACCGTCTTGAACTCATCTAAACCGGTTCGACCAGTCTGAACAGGTTTAAATTCTTGTGACAGTTCTCTGCCTATGTCTATGAATTAAAAAGTGTTGAGATGCTTCTTATTGTGTTTGAATTGCTCCAAATTGTATGCAACCTTTCAAAAACGGTTTGAAATGGTCTGAATCAGTTTGAAATGGTCTAAACAGTTTGAAACGGTTTGACAACTTGCAACGGTTCTCCCCCTGTGTCTATCAATTTAAAAGGGTTGAGAAAATTCTCAGTGTGTCTCAACTGCTGTAAGCTGTAGTCAATGCTTCAAAACTGATTTGAACCAGTCTAAACCGGTTTGATCTGGTCAAAACGGGTTTGAATCGGTCTGAACTGGTCTAAAGCGGTTTGGTAAAGCTCGAACTGGTTTGAACGAGGTATAAATAGTATGAATCGGTTTCAACACCTGCAACGGTTCTCCCCTTTTGTATATCACTTGAAAAGTCTAAAACAGTTTGAATAGGTATGGTCCTATTTGAACTGGTCTGAACAAGTCTAAACCGGTTTGAACTGGTCTAAACCGGTTTGATCCAGTCTGGTTTGAACGGGTCTGATCCAGTTTGAACAGGTCTGATCTGGTTTGAAGAGGTCTATCCCGGTTTGAACCGGTTTGACCCAGCTTAAACCGGTCTGGAACTGGTTTGAACCGGTTGAAACCAGTTGGAACACTTTAGAGGGTTTTCCCCTTGTGACTATCACTTTGAAAGTGTAGAGAAGCTGCTCAATGTGTCCGAATTGCTCTTTGCTGCATCCAACCCTTCAAAATCGATTTGAACTGGCCTGAACCGGTTTGATCCGGTTTGAACTCGGTTTGATCTGGTTTGAACCGGATGGAACCGGTCTGCACTTGTGTGAACTGGTTTGAGCCGGTTCAAACACTTTGGAGCATTCTCCCCTTGTGTCTATCACTTGGAAAGTATAGAGAAGCTGCTCAATGTGTCTGAAGTGCTCTTAGCGGTATTCAACCCTTCAAAACTGGTTTGAGCAGATCTGAACTGGTCTAAACCGGTCTGAACCGGTCTAAACTGGCCTAAACTGGTTTGATCCGGTTTGAACTGGATCGAACCAGTCTAAACCAGTTTGAACCGTTTGGAACACTTTAGAGTTCTCCCCTTGTACCTAACCCTTGGAAAGTGTAGAGAAGCTGCTCAATGTGTTTGAACTGATCTTAGCTGTATTTAACCCTTCAAAACCGCTTTAAACAGGTCTGAACTGGCTTGATCCTATTTGAACCAGTTCGAACACTGTAGAGCGTTCTCCCCTTGTGTCTATCACTTGGATAGTGTAGAGAAGCTGCCTGAGGTGTTCTTAGCTGTATTCAACCCTTCAAAACAGGTTTGAACCGGTCTAAACCAGTCTGAACCGGCCTAAACTGGTCTGAACCGGTCTAAACAGGTTTGATCCGGTTTGATCTGCATCGAACTGGTCTAAACCAGTTTGAACTGGTTCGAACACTTTAGAGCTGCTCAATGTGTCTGAGCTGCTCTTAGCTGTATTCAACCCTTTAAAACCAGTTTGAACCGGTTTGATCTGGTCTGAACCGGTTTAAACCGGCCCTAGCCGGCCTAAACTGGTTTGAATTGATTTGATCCGGTTTGAACTGGTACAGTCTGGTTTGAACCAGATTGAACTGATCTAAACTGGTTTGAACCAGTTCGAACACTTTAGAGCGTTCTCCCCTTGTGACTATCACTTTGAAAGTGTAGAGTAGCTGCTCAATGTGTCCGAAATGCTCTAAACTGTGTATACCCTTCAAAACCGGTTTTATCTGGAATAAACCGGTTTTAACCAGCCTGAACAGGCCTAAAACCGGTTTAATTTGGTTTAACCGGTTTGAATCGGTCTAAACCGATTTGACCCAGCTAAAACTGTATGAAACAGTTTGAACTGGTTTGAATACTTGAGAGGGTTCTCCCCTTTGTCGATCACTTTGAAAGTGTAGAGACGGTGCTCAATGCGTGAACTGCTGTAAGCTGTATTCAACCCTTCAAAACCGGTTTTAAATAGTCCAAAATGATTTGAACTCTTTGGAACCAGTCTAAACCGGTTGAAACGGATTGAACCTGTTTGATCCGGTCTAAACTGGTTTGTACACTTGCGAAGGTTCTCCTCTTATGTTTATCACTTTAAACGTGTTAAGATGCTTCTCAATGTGTCTGAACTGCTCTAAACTGTAGGCAACCCTTCAATACCTAATTGAACCAGTCGAATCTGGTTTGAACCGGATTGAAATGGCCTAAACTGGTTTGAAATGGCTTGCACCATTTTAAACCAGTTTGAACCAGTTTGAACGCTTGCAATGGTTCTCCGCCTGTGGCTAGCACTTTAAGAGTGTGGAGATGCTTCTCAATGTGTCTAAACTTCTCTAAACTGTGTGGAACCATTGAAAACCATTCTTAGTATGAACCGCTCTGAACTGGCTTGAACTGGTCTAAACCGGTTTGAACTGTTTGATCTGGTTTGAACACTTGCGACGGTTTTCTACATGTGTCTTTCAGTTTAAAAGTGTTGAGATGCTTCTCAAGTCCAAACTGGATGGAACCAGTCTAAACTAGTCTGAAGTGGCTTCAACGGGCTTGAATCGGTTTGAACCGACCTAAACCAGTTTGAACACTTTTTAACCGGTTTTGTTTGCAAGAGTTCAAACAAGTTAAAACCGGTTTAGACCATTTCAAACCAGTACAAGCCAGTTCAAACCTTTTTGAACTGGTCTAAACCGGTATTAACTCTTTTGAACTGGTTTGAAATCTTGCGACCATTCTCAGTGTATTTCTATCACTTTAGAAGTGTCATGATTCTTCTCAATGTGTCTTAACTGGACTAAACTGGATGTAACCAGTCTGAGCTGAATTTGTACCTGTCTCAGGCCGTCTGAAGCCTGAAGAGGTCAGAGGGTTTCAAATCCTCAGAAATCTTTGGAAATTTTTCATTCATTTTCCCGTCTGAACTTGTTGGAACCCACAGACCAGGTCCCAGCGATTTGAACCGGTCTGAGCCTGTCTGAACCGATTTGAACCGATTTCTGGTTTGAGTGGGTCTGAACCAGTTTGAAGTGGTCAACGGGTAGGACTTTTACAGTAGCATGGTAATTCACAGAAAGGGAAAATCATGCTGCAGCTGGGTGTGTAACTCTTGATTGGCGGTTAGAGTCTGATTTAGATACCAGCTAAAGCTTAGTGGAAGTGGAAGTAATTTTAAGAGCGGAAGAGGACATAGGCAGGGAAGGAGGGAGGGAAACTGCCCTTTCCTGGAAACCCATTGAAAAGCTTGTTATTATCAGGCTTCCTCTCTGTGTGTCAACCCATTAACTTCATGTGACTTATAGACTCAGCCAGTGCAGGGACAAGTTTAGACCTACTGTACACAAGTATGTTTTTTAGCATGTGAACTGTATATCAAGGCTACATATCATTTACTGCTCTCTGCACATGCACACTGCATCTCGAGGAGATCTGTTTTGTACTAAACCATCTGTGCTGGAAGGTCATAGTGGAAAATAGCCCGGGATACTGTTTTCCCAAAGGCCCAGCGATTGTCCAGGGTGTGGATTGGAAAAAGTCATATAGCAACTAGTGAGAATAGAATAGTCTATGGAATTTTGGAAGTTTGAAAAGTGTTAAGATAAATATAATGGTTCCACTGGTAATTAACAAGGGAACGTTCAGTGTATTATGGGCTGTAGTTAAAGCTTAGTCAGTAGAATTTATGAATTTCTTCAGAATTTATGGTCAGATTAAGAGTAATCAGGAATTCTCAGTCAACTTCATATTATTTTTGTTTGTGTATTTTTTTTTAAAGATGTATTTATTTATGCAGAACTGGGGTACAGGCCAGAGATGTGGAGGGTGAGAGGATTCACCAGAGACAGAGCAGGGAGCAGAACAGGCAGATCCACGAAGTGCACTTGCTGAGGGGAGCAGTGGGCGGGTCAGGAGAGGTCTGCCACGCCATGTGGTCACCTCCGGGGCAGACGGGAATTGAACTCATTCGGAAGTGGCTTTAGCTTCTCAGTGCTGTGCTTTAACCCGTTGCGCCACCAGGAAGGGCCTGTTTGTGTTTTTTAACTTTAATAAAACAGAGAGCACAGCTCATTTATTTCAGAGAGTGCTAATATTTCTTTTCAAGAGAAATTCAGCTATATACAATTCACCAATTAGTGGGAAAATCATGAAAGTTGATAGCAATGATTATGCTTTCTAATATACATGTATTTTGCATTCATTGCCAGCTTGCTGAAAGACCCTGTTCTGGGAACCCTAAAAGATAACACAAAATCTGATCTCAAAAGGGATTTAATATTACTAGGGAGGCTAAGATTGTACAAAAATAAATAAATAAATAACTGTGGTGCAAAGTGTTTAAATTGGTAGATCAAATTACTGTTATAATCAGAATAAATATTTTTAGTAATAATAGGAAAAATAATGATGAAGATTCAGTTATTTAAGGTTAGGGAAGCAAAACTGATTATTATGGCATTTCAGCAATGCTATGATTAGTAGAATGATTCACTTTTGCATCAAGGCCAATCTGACCTTACAGAAATTAAAATCTCAGTATCCTAACAAGACAGAAACTATCAAAGAGAAATGAGCAATTATCAACTGATGCCTAATGTCTAACAATTGTAATGTTTACATAAAGGCACATACTGTCATGAAGTGTAAGAGAGTTTTGTCAGACAATAATGCAGCCATTGAAAAGTACCAGCTCCTTGGAAGCGATCATGCTTAGTGAAATAAGCCAGAAATAAAAATAAAAATACCAGATGGTTTCACTCATAGCAGGAACATAAAGAACCAGGGGGAAATAATAATAATAATAATAATGATAATGAACAACTATGTGCCAGAATTATTTTATAGGGGTGAAATTGGGTATGTGAGGAAGTGCACTGGACTACAGTGATGGCACACAGGTGATTTGGTGATGGGAAGCCCATGGGGATTACAAGTGAGATGGAAAAAGGCACAAAGTGATGTAAAAATAAACTATTATAATATATAAATAAAAAGTACCAGCTCCTTAAAGCTATGCATTGACAGGCAGGCATCAGACGGAAAATCATTAAGACAAATATCCATTGTTTAAAATGCTCATCAGTATAGAGTAAAAACAGAGCTATTTGTGACTTACTGGTTTTGTTGCATAATCATTAACCTCTAAACATAACAGATGCTTTCTAAATTTAATATCATAGATCATGACCATGAGTCTATAAATGTGTCTGTATTGCTATAATAATGATTCACAAGATGGGTTTAAAATATGGTTAAACTTGACTTAAACACTGCATGAATCAGACTGACTAATTTAGAGAACTACTTTATAGGGACCAAAGTAGGAAACTTACAAGTTAAAGAATAAAGAACAAGGAAGAGAAGACAGAAAATAACTGATTGACTGTAGTCATATAGTCAACTTTGTTTATAAGGGAAAAGGAACAAGAAAATAAGTGTGGAGTTCAGTTTTAGCTTGGCATTTTGTGACTGACTGAATATGCCAAGATTTTGTTCAACTGGAGCTTTTATCTGAGTTGTGTTTGCTGATCTGACTGGGTTGTACTGGCTCTGGTCTGGTCCTAGAAAGTTATCTTAAGATGTTAGTGTATGCTGTTAAAAAATAATTGTCTAAAAAATTGAGTTCTGTTAGCACCAAAATTCATTTCATCTTTTGCAATCTTTAAGAATGCATTATTTCTATATAGTTGTAATCTATAGAATGATGGCTATCCAATTTTTATCTGTATCATTACTAGTGTCTTACTACTGCAGAACAGATTACTATTAAATCAGTGGCTTAGAAGAACAAAACATCATCTCACATAAAAGAACTGAGAATCTAGGTGTCACAGGGTTGAAATGTAGGGTACAGGAAGTGTTGTGATTTCTTTCTGGAGATCAGGGGATACAGCTACTTCCAACCTTATTTGAATTGTTGGCAGTACTCAGTTCATGAGGTTTTAGGTTTGATGTCCCCATTTCGTTATTGGCTGTCTGCCAAGGGTAATTCTTTTCTTGTAGAGGCTGTCCACAGTCGTTGGCATATGTCCCCTCTTTCTTCAAGCCAGCAAGAGAGAGGGAAATCACCTCTCACTTAACCATCCTGCCCTCCTCTTCTCTCTTCTGCTGCTCCCTCTGCTTCCAGCTTTTTCTCTGCTTTGAAAGCTCAAGTGATTCATTTGGGTTCACCTGGAAAATCCAGGATGCTCGCATTGTTTCGTCAGTCAAATAGTAAACTTTAGTCCATCAGCAAAGTCCATTCCTAACAGTCCCTTGATTAGTGTTTGAGTAACCAATAGATGGAAAATTGCAGGTGCTTTATTATAACTTTACTTTTAACAGTCATCATGTATGTGGTGACTTAAAAAATTTAATTTAAGTACTACCACAATTTATTGTGTCAATACTCTTAAAAACAAACTTAATATAAGCTGATTACAAACATCATTTTCCCATTAATCATTAATTTATTTCATCAATATTTGAACATCATGGTCTTTATAAACTCTGAAATCCCATTTTAGTTCATATATTTATAATAAAATAATATATTTTTCCTAATTTACCTCATGAAAATATTAATAGTATTCATGTTAATAAGTTCTGTTTTGTTCACCTCATTGTCTTACACATCAATCAACTTTGAACTACACAGGTTAAAGAAATTAAAGAATTTAATACGTAATTTTTACTGTACTGTTGTATTCACTGAAATTTTAAACTGCAAAATGTTAAATAATTTGTTCAGGCCCAAATAGGAGTCATTTAAGAGCCAGTTCCATTATTTACTTATAAACCAGAATATTTTATAATTCTGCCTTTACTAACCACAACATTATTGGGTTAGTCTTATTGTTACCTTTGTAAGTTTTCTATGGTATCTACTATTATATATTTTACTTACAGTTATATCTTTACTTGGCTTGAATACTCAAAATTATTGAATATCTATACATGCATACACATACCACACACCACACACACACACACACACATGTTAGTAAAATGTTCATCATGGAATCAGATTAAATCTGACCATGATCAATCAGTAACTGTGATTTTATGACTAGTTACAAAGCTGCTAAAGTAACAGACTTGTTTTATTTCTGTTACTTAGAAGTTTAGCTAGATCAATAATAATGAGATTGTTAATACAAAGATTTATTAAAGGTTTCAGTTTCTTGAAGTTTCACCCATTTAAATATATATATATTAGAAAGTGATGAATGTTTCTATGTAGTTGTGATTGTTACTTTAATCTGCATCTTTAAAATATGTGATTCTCTAGTACTTTTAGATTCTTGTAGCTCTTATATTGTACTAACTTATTTTAGAATTTCAAAAGTTTAGAAATAGCCAAAATAAACAAATGTACTACCGATGCAGCAATTCACAAAACTTTATTGTGTACACACCCAGAAGATAGTTTATAGACCCAGAGCATTTAAATCAAAACATGGAATAAGGTTCAATGTATATTGTTCTAAAATGGCTTATAAAGTAAGGAGGTAGGGACTGTTTATTCTTTGCAGTGAATGGTTGTAGTATTGAACTTTTTTTAAATGATTCGTTTGTCAATGGTTACTTCTTATCAATGTTAGGAAACAGTTTGTTTTATTGATTCCCAGAGGTACATGTAGGAAATGACCCAGGACAGTTTAATATCACAAAATCAGCTAAGTAAATTTTGCTTGGTATAAGTAAACTTTACTTGTTATAGGTAAGGAGGTTTTATAGGTTCAGGAAATTTTCAAGATTGGTTACCCTTTGTTTTTGATTTTTAACAAAATATTGCAGATATTTACTTAATATTTTTGTATTTTTTTCTTAAAAAAAAAAAGTATTCTGGGCCCTCCCTGGTGGTGCAGCGGGTTAAAGCATAGCACTAAGAAGCTAAAGCCACTTCCGCATGAGTTCAATCCCCGCCTGCCCCAGAAGTGACCACATGGCGCGACAGACCCCTCCTGACCCGCCCGCTGCTCCCCTCAGCAGTATGCTTCATCCATCTGCCTGTTCTGCTCCCCACTCTGTTCCTGGTGAATCCTCTCACCGCCTCTGAGCCTCTGGCCTGTACCCCAGTTCTGTATGCACAAATAAATCTTAAAAAAAAAATTTAAAAAAAAATAATAAAAAATAAATTTAAAAAATGTATTCTGATCCATCCATTTATCATGTATATACTGGACAACTTTGTTGTGCTCAAAGTGTTGAGGCTACACAATGAACAATAAATTTTTGGTTTTGTGGTGTTTATATTCTAATGGGGAAACAAAGTAAATAAGAAACAGGAAAAAAAATGCTTTTGGTTTCAGAGAGTTTGAGTACTCTATATGAAATGCAAAAATTGAGAGGACAAAAGGAGACAGGTGTGCTGTTTCACCTAGAAAGATTGGGAGAGTTAATAGGGAATGTAAACGGTATATATAACTCAGCCAGGGAGAGAACCTGGTAACTATAGCCAGGAGGTCAGCAGGTGAGAGTCCATGAAGTAAGAAATAGGCACAAAGTAACAAGCAGCTGGAGTTAGTGGGTGGAAAATGCTAGGCTGCTCCAAAGGCCCACCCCTAACTGGAGTAAAAATCCAAACAAAAGCTAAAAATCATATCTAAATAATGTAAAAGTTAAAATTCAGCTATGATGGTGGCCTGGCCAACACTTCCACTTCATTATTTGGAATTAGTGGGACCTGTTCTTGCCTGGCCCAGACCATACAGATCTGATCCAGTTGAGAGGCCTGAGTTCTTGAGACTGGGTAGGAGAGGAAGCCAGGCAGTGGAGGATGGTGATTGAACCCACCTGAATCCAGCTAATTAAACTCCCTAGAAAACTGAAATAGGCAGATTTTCCTCCCGATGCCTAATTTTCCTGACTTGGGATATTTGGTCTATTTAAAGCATCTTCCCAAATCACTCTTCTGCAGGATGAAGCACAGCTATCTGGAGTTCCTGGCTTCTTGGTTGATTTCCAGACTTCAACTTGAAGCAAAGGTAGGCCTTTTTCATTCCTAAACATCCTCATCTGTAGTGTTCTCTGTGAGTTACTGCACTTTCAAGAAACATTCTAAAATGACCAAAAAAAAAAAAAAATCTGTGTGTTGGTGAAAGCAACTAGAATGTCACTAAGCTGTTTCTCACCCCTCTTCTCTGGAATGTGCATTCCCAAAACTGTCCCAAGGGTACAGCCTCAGATGTGTACTATCTTGTTGAGGAGAATTATACTGTGTACTTGACTGAATACAGTTCAAACTTTTATAAAATTGAGATTTGTGTATGTGGTGGTGAGGGGGGTTGGGAAGGGGATTGTGATATGGAAAATTACTCTGTTGCAGCATCCCAAGATACTGCCTTATCCCTACAGGTAAGCTATTTTGTTTGTTAAAACTTCTACCTACCAATCTGAAGTA
>NW_004567104.1:53743880-53759845 GCF_000260355.1 Condylura cristata | reverse complement strand
ATTTGGTATTTGGTTTTCTTCTGTCCTCTGTGTGTGATATACCTGGGAAGCACTTGGATGGCACCCTACTACTTTGTATTTTGCAGTTTGTGAAATGTACTGCTTGCTATCATGCAGGAAGTCTCAAGGGCAACTAAGATAAAAGTTGAGAAGTAGTTGGGGTTGCGATAAATTAGCGGTTTTACTGTATAGGAAGTGTTGAAATCCTGACTTAGATTGTAGCAGAGGGTTACTTCAAAGTCTCCCTCATTATGAGTTGATCGTTGCACCTGTGTTTTCTAGCTGCCTGACTTTCTAGTCAGTGGTTGCGTCATTTCCTTGGTGATTGATTATAGGTTGTAAATTACTTTGAGAATTCATCTATGAAAACATTGGTTATTTTTATAACATTTATATGTTATTTTTTAAAATTTTGAACCTCCTCACATCTACAAAATATTTGGAAATACTGTACAGTTAAAACTCTTTTCCCCTAACCATCTGAAAGTAGTTTGGGGAAATCAAACTCCATCAATATCAAATACTTTATGAATTAGAATTTTAATCTATATAATCACAAAAATAGCTATAAAACTCAGAAAATTAGCATTTATACGGTGTCTCTTGAGAAAGAAGGATACATTAAATTGAGATTAAGGTGCAGTTACAACAAAATATATGAGGATAAAGACTATTCTCATTGGAATGATTAACCTACTGAAGAATACTGAAGTATACTCAAGGAGAATAAAGGAACTGACTGGCCAGCATACAAAAGAGTGTCTGCACTGGCGTAGAAGTCAATATGATTACTACAGAGCGCTAAAATGTGATATCTAGGGTTTAGGTAGATTAGCAGGAAAACATAAGAGTAGTTGGTAACATAATATGGTAACAGTATCATAAGAAATTCAGAGTTGAATTTGTTATTGTTAGACAAACAAGAATGTTTAGTCTGTAAAGGGTAATTGTGGTCAGCTAGCAGGGCGTCAGGATTGTGGGCAGAAGATAAGTCTTGCTTGAGTAGGCTGCTGGGAAAGTAAGCTCTTCATGACAGTCTGGATTCTCTTGGAACAGAAAGACAAAATAATCCATAATTTATTGAGCTATCCCAGTTATACCTGAAAGGTTTTTAGTATATTTAGATCATATTATTTTCCAAAGTTTTTTGAACTTTCTACAGATAGATGAGGGGAGGAAAAGAGTGGAGATAGAGATAGGGAGAGAGACCTTTATAGAGAGAGTACCAAGAAGCCAAACTAACTGCATTTTATTCAAAATGCTTAAAATTACTATATATCAGGAACATGGAACCCTTGAAAACCTTTTCTTTAACTAATTCTAGACTGTTAGCAAAGTCATACAGTTTCTATCACAAAAATGTACGAGTAGATGTCTACCCAGTTCTCTTTTGCTACCACTGTAGCCTAAACCTCATTGCTTATACCCTACCTGCTCTTCTTGACTCCGATTTCAAAACTTCAACTTATCTGCATATTTTCCAGCTTAATCAAATACATCAATTATGTCATTTCTTAGACTTAAACCTTTCAACCTACTTTCTTCAGGATAAATTACAATCTCTCCGTCCAGAACTAAATCATACATCATATGTCTGACCAGTTCACTAATGTCCTGTTTTTGCCATTTTTCTATAGTCTGCACAACTTGGCTAGATGGACTTCCTGTCAACATTTAATAAGCTCCAATTTTTTGATTATACACTGTCACATGTTCTATTCTCTCTCTTCCTCCAGTATTTACTCACATTCCTCTCTATCCTATACAGAGCTAATTTCCTTATAAACTCCTAACTCATTTTCAATATGTCAATCTTTGAGATATCTTGTCATAATTTTTAAGAACTTTTCTTATTATTCCTTCCCGTGGTTATTCTGTTTTTCTCTCACTGTGCATTCCATATATTTTTAACTCGCCCTTCTCATGTGATTTATTATCTACTTCTCATAGAGAAACTAACTAAAGGAAAAATTCATGTGTATTTCATTAATTAGCAAATTCCTAATATCACATGGTTCATACTTAATAGATGGCTATTGAGTGAATGAATTTTATCATCTAGAAAGATGATTCACACATATAAAGTTTTAGAAATGAGAGTACTATGTATAATACTGCAAAAATCAAACTATGAAGTACTATTTAATAAGGGCTACAAATGTTGGTTGCTGTGTAAATGGAGGATAAATAGAATTATGTTCATTTGCTTAGTTATATTTTATAACAATATGTAATAAACTTTCCTGACAATGTATAAAGTACATTAATGGGGAAAATTTTAAACAGTGGACTGTTAGGTTCAGAAGCTAACAATTTTTGTGAAATAGTAAGGCATATTAAACATATTTATGAAAAATAAGTCATATGTCTAGCTCTGGAATTATGGCTTTTGAGATTTGAACTCTGAGGTCCAAAATGGGTAAAATCATTAATATTAGTCTGTTTAAGGGGAAATAATATTAATTAAGAGAATTCATAAAGCAAGAGTTATGACATTATATACATATTTGCATGAACACATAGGACAAGGTGTATCAGACATGATTATTAATAATAATAAAAAGATGGTCTCTGGTTAATTTCAGAAGAAATAAGAGATTGCAGGTTGTTGAAGGGGTAGCTGAAATGATGAGCTTTGTACCTGCCTCCAGTAATATCATTGCATTATTTTGTTCACTTTTGAAGATTTTCTCACATGAACTGGTTATTTTCCAGCAAAGCCTTTTAACTTCTGTTTTTACTGTATAGGGAAGGGTGTTCTTGACTCTCATAAATGTGAAACTTGAGTGCATTTCCTGCATATTGTGGTTGTATAGACACTGACAAACTTCAAATGACAATTGTTGACTACATATATTGTAATACTTCTGCATTAGTGTAACATGATAGTAGTTTTCATAACAGACTAGTTTCATATAAACATGGAAATTAACCAGTATTTACTGGGTATGGATCCTCACTATTAAGTTTGTGAGATTGCAGCTGTTAATAATAGCAAATACTAAGACTTGTATTGACTACTTCTTCCCATGGGCAGCTGGAGTGAAATATCTACAAATCTTAACACTTTACTTACTGCAATACATATTCAGAATAGCTACCACATTCCTAATTTTAAATAGTTCCTGATTGGTGAAGGTCACTGGTCGATGATATACAATCTTCTAACACACTAATTGTTCATAGTAGAAAGGAGCAAATACCCATAGAAATAATAGCCTAAGTTGGACACATGGGTCTAGCTTTTATGACAGTCAAATGGGTAGAAAAGATTCTAATGGTACCTAAGCATCTATTAAAACTAACTGTATCAGTGATCTGTGAACCAAACCTTGCTTTTGTGATGGACCATTACCACTTCAGAGACATAATTATGGACTATAAGGTCAAACATTTACTTTTTTAAAAGTATCTAAGTATAAAGTTATACATAGCCCTATAGCTTATAGGATTTTATTAAGTAGAACCAAATCACCATCAAATATAAATTGAACAGATAAGACTCAAAAGGCATTTACTATGAACTCTTTTCTGTAGCATGAAAGAAGTTACAATTTTCATAGGATTTACAGTTTGCAAATATTGCTTCTTAATAAAGCATAACAATTATTTATTCAGGTCTGAATGAGCCACATAATAGGCATAAATCAGATAAATGCTCTTTTACCCTGGAGCTCTCTTCAGGGGAAATCTATCGATGGAGATCTGTGACAATGGACATACTCCAGTAGCTCATGAATCTTATCTGCTAAATATAGTAGGCAGTGGAGTAAAGATCAATAAAAAGATTAATGGTTTTAATTACTCCTATGTAACCAGTTGTGGGAAAATTTTACTTGCTACTTTACCGAGGGTAACACACCACCCTCAACTTTCCAGTAAAGCTAATTTGACTTTCTGCTTGGTAAATTGCTCATCGACGATCCTGTAATGAGTCTGCTCTGTGTGTAACTGAATACTGAGCATGCTTTCACTTTCTAAAATCAGGGGGGAAGGCTATAAAGCTGATGAATGTCATATAAACAGTTTCCTTCTGAAAAATAGAAGGAAGTAATATAATTTCCAGGCAAAAGATTCCCTGCTACAGCCATATGGAACAAGCAAAAGAGTACCAAATGAATATTGGATTTATGGAGCTGCATAAACAATGCTAATAAATACTGACAAACATCTTCTGGTATAGGGAGCAACAGATGAATGAAAATATTTTCTTTTTGACAAAAGGACAAAGACAACAACTTTATAAGGTTGCTTATGATTATTGATATTTTCAGAGAAAATTCACAGCCCGTGTATGTATGCCTATAAGCAACCTAAACCCACATTTTAGAGAAGTGGAGGTTCTGAATCATTCTAGCACATTTTAAATTATGTTCTGTTGGGCCATCAGCTTTATCATAATAATTCCTATGTTAGCACTTCTATACAAGGAGTCAAGGTGCTATATTACAATATTAAAGATGCATTGAGGGAGAATGAATAGAACCATAACATTTTGTTTTAGTTTTGGTGGTATAAAGGGTGGGTATTGGTATGGTGTGAAAACAAAGTTATAAAATTATTCACTGTACCACATTTGTCTGACTCTATAATTCATATTAACTGTCTTCTGCTCAATTAACATTATTAGAGTGTTCTCAACATAGCACTAAAATAGGTGGCGACTGTCAAATGTTAATGAGCTATTGAATACAAGTGCCCAGGAATGTCTGTGCTGGGAGTGTGAGTTCAGAGGGTCACTCAAGCCACAAGTAATGAAACACCAGGGAATAATATTGGGAAAATGCAAAAGTGTGATATATTTTATACAGTCATAAAGGAAAATAAAGACATTCCACAGAGCAATTCAATTATTTCCAAACAGGACTTTCTTGGTTATTTGTTCAATGGACCTGCCCATATTGTGTGACCTAATTGAAAACTGGCCACACTGAAACTGTCTTTTTACTTCAGAGGACGAGAAATAGGTATATGGATTGTCACCGCTTCTGAAAGCAAATGTTTCCATTGAGTTTGGAATGCATGAAAGGAAGGGACAAATTCTACTCAGAGGATGAAGTCAAGTTGTCGTACAGAACCAATCAAACTCAGACAAAAACTGGTGAAGTGTCTGGAAAAAATATTTTCTGCCGGTTACCTGACTTTTTGATCTTGGTTTTGCTCAGCCCTCGAATACATGAGCTTGGTCTGAGTTAGACCACAAACACCCACCAGCAGAGCAGTCTCTGGCTGCATTTGTTAAAACTGATTAGCAAGTTGTTCCTTTAGTTGGATATGAATGGCCCACCTCTGACTGACATTTATAGTCATATGCTACCCAGATACATTTCTCCCTATGGGATTATGGAATATTCCATTAGAATCCCAGTGGCTCTCTCATCGCGAAAGGAAATTTAAAAGGGAGGTCAACTTGTCACTGCTGCAGTTGGCTTTGTAATTGCAATTAATTGTCTCCCTCCACCACTGTGCAATTTCCCTTTATCTTGAGCTACCTCAAGATATTCCTCCTTTAGTGAATTAGTTGGTGATGTGAGATCCTCAAACTTTAGTGAACTGAACCCCTGTTCACCATGCCCCTCTCAGACTCTCCTATTCTCTGTCCATTCAAAGTTACAAGGGGGCAAGAAAATACCAAAAATTGCTTATGACTATGCCTCACTGATGACCAAGGTCAGTTACTCTGCAGGATGATGAATTTTTGCCTCTGACTTTGGAAATAAGAAAAAAATGACTAGATGTCAGCAGGTTATTTCAGCAATCACTTATTATTTAAATTATAACTGTTACTAAATCTTCACTGGTCCTCTTTGGTGGCCTAGGGGTTCAGTCTTAGTGCCATCATTGCCACAGTCTGAGTTCAATCCCCAGCCAGGGTGCCAACCCACATGTGCTGTAGCAGACCTCTCCTGCCTCACCACACTGCCCCTCTTAAGCAGTGTATTTCAGTAAATTTGCCTATTCTGCACCCCACTTTGCCCCATCACTTCTGGCCTACACCCCAGTTCATCTACACAAAAAGAAATTTAAAGAAATCTTCACTGAAACATTTTTGAGAGACATAAATTTTGTGGTAGCAATTTTCTGAAAAGGATATAAGTGATTTTCTCCTGATAATCATGTGCAAGGAGGTATTTGTGGTCAGTTTGTAGTTGATACTCTTGAATGTTTGTGCAAGTTTAGGTTATGAGAAACTAGTTTTTCTTAATAACCACTTGCTTTCCCTCTTGGGTCAGTCATTCTGGAGGAAACAAACTGAGACATTGTGATTAGTCCTATGGATACTTGATGAAATAAAATCTGTAGTCAACAGAAAGCTGGGAACTGGCATATGAAATTTATTAATCATTGTAGTCAGGTTAGCCAAAAAAAAAAAATGAAGTCCAGATTCTAACTCATTATGAGAAGAACTGAAAGTTGCATTGTGAAAGAATAAAGTATGGTCATATGTTTTGTAATAGATCTACAAAATGGTTTGAAAAAATTCAGTGTTATGGATTTTTGAGATGGGCAAAGGGGATGTCTGTATTAACAGTAATGTTTTAGTATATATCATGTGGTAGATATTTAGGTATTTGTTGTATTATAACATATCTTAAATGTGCATACCTATAAATTTTCATATATACAAATGGTCATGTGTGTGCATATTAAAAAATATATCAAGAAGGTAAAAATTTATTTTAGATCTTATAGCTTGACTAGAGTTGATCACTCTGAAGGTACATCTTGTATTATCTTGTATTTCCAACACATGCAAGTTTTTTTTTTTATCCTATTAAGGTAGTATTTATGTCATATTTAGAGGGCCTTATACTAAAATCTATTTCAACTAAGACCACATATGTGGTTATATTTCTTATTTAAAAATTTTTAAATTCATGAAGTACAAATGTCTTCATGAACTGTTTCCTAATTAGTGCAAAGAGAGAGGCACATTGTTAAGTAAGAAAAAGATGTTACTAAGAAATCATTTAAACCAGGTACAAGTGGTTAAAACAAGTTAAGGGTGAGTAGAATGAAGCTGACATCAGAATATGAAAGACAAAGAATAGGGTTCTTTGGTTTGAGGTAATTGAGGTGATCTAAAATGTTACTGACTGTCCAGAGGTCACACATATGTAATGACTGCTTTAATAGTGTCATTCTTAATGGCATGTAGTTTCTAACTGGTAGTGAGATGTTCAGTTTCAAGCTCTGATTTGCAAATAGATAAGAAAATCAGTTTTCAGGGCCCTGATCTTCCATTTATAAAATCAGATTTTTCATGTGATCTTTCTCACAAGAAGTCTATGGTTTATGATTTTTCTTTCATATGAAAAGATTGACTTTTTAACCTGTGATAGGGGTCATGTCACTCACTGCCCTTTGGGAAAAGATTTGCACTGTAAATAAGATGTTTTACTTCTAACTTTCTAACATTTAAAACTTAAATTATATTTACTTGGGAACTTTCTGTAGTTTCAGATAAGATATCACTTAGAATCTAGCATTGATTTCTTTTCTGCACACTATTATAAAACTGATTTTTTCAAATGTTACCCTTACTTTTACTTAAAGTTGGTTGCAAATGTACCAAGGTACACACCTATTTGTATATTTCATCTTATTCAGAATCTGATGGCTTATATTTTCATTGGTAGTGAGTCATTGCTCACTCATTCCTCCACCCATTTTATTCAGTGAGAAACTCATCAAAACTATTTTGTTCTACTAGGTAGCATGTACAGTTTTTGTGTTCAGTCCTAGATAGAGAAGATTTTATTTGGGAAGGAAAATGTCCTCTTGAAAAAAAATTAAAAATTCTTAAAGTGGGAAAGTAAAGTGAAATACTATTTTTCAAGGTCTACTGTGGCATGTTTGGCAATAAATACAGTATTATAACAAGTTAAACGTAATAAAACTCAGTCATTAAAAATCAGGACTCTCGGGCCCTTCCTGCTGGCACAGTGGGTACAGCACTGCAAGCTAGACTGAACTTCAATGTGAGTTCGATCTCCAGACCTGGAAGTGATCCACATGGTGCAGCAGATTTCTTCTGTCTCCTGTCTGTCTGCAGCTCCCCTCAGCAGTGATCTTTGTCAGTCTGCCTGTTCTGCTCCCCACTCTGCCTCTGGTGAATCCTCTCACTGCCCCTGCACCTCAGGCCTGTACCCCAGTTCTGCATGCATAAATAAATAAATCTTTAAAAAATCAGGACTCACTAAGTGCTTTACTGTACTTGGTCTATAGTTATAATGAACAAAGTTTAAAATTATATATTAATGCAGCAAAAATATTCTTTATTCAATGAACACACAGTAAATAGTGTACATAATGGTGGGAGCTTTTCAGGAATCTTTTAGCAAAACTACAACACAAATTTTGACTTTTTTTCCTGTATCTCAGCTGGTTCTTTGTTAGCTCTATGTCACTGTCCTTATAAGCTGAAGGTTTGAGTAAACATACTGCTCTGTGTGTGTACATGGAATTTGAGGGTAGGGATGTGTGAAAGAGAAAATAAGGGTGGCCAAGGATTGGCACAGGTTGTATTCCTTAGAGAAGAAAGATGAGACCAACATGTGGCTTATGACAATGTAGTGAGGGAGAAAGCAGTCTAAGAAGTTGAGTAATGGATGCAGGTTAAAGCAGAGAAAAAGAAAAAGCTTTGCAAGTTGGGTTCTTATTTGGAGAACAGCTTTTGTTTCATGCCGTTGGGATGTTGGAGCATGAATTTGCAACACATAGTTGGTCCCAGTTTAAAGCATTTGCATCGTAGCCTTTGTCAGTTGGCCCAAAATTCAGGATGCCTTCCCTCTGTACAGGGTTTCTTTAAAGAAGGGAATAGCTGGGAACTAATCCACTCAACATCTGGAGGATTTGTATACCTGTTGGTTAAAGAGAATTGGTGAGGCACCCACTTACCCAATATAAGACATTAATTTTGGAAAAAATTCACTTTTTAAAAGTCAGAAAAAAGTTGGATTTTATAGAAGAAAAGAAAATGGATATTGGGCCATATTTGGGTGATGAAGTCCAAAATGTTGTTATCCTAACCTTTGCAAGTCACCGGACATTTATAAGATGGGTGTAATGTTGCCTTCCTTGTGAATGGGTAGAGTCATTAGATATATTTCTAAAATATCTTGGAAAGTGTTTGGAAATCTTCAGTGTTCAGTAATTGCTAGTTTTTTTTTTTTTTACCTGCTGATATTAATCACATGAAAGTCATTCATTGCTTAAACATAGCTTTTATAGAGGGCTTGACAGTTGTCCAGTTTTTCTATACACATTATCACACTGACAGTTTATAAAGATCTTCTGAGGTAAGAGGGTTTGAATTATGTATCATTTTTTTAGATCATCAAATTCAGACTGGACGAAGGAATACAGGAAAGAAGCTGTGTTAGTTACCTATACCAGAGCATAGTAGTAAAAGTAACTTATATTTATACTGTCACAATTTCTGTAGTTCAGGAATCAGCACAGCCTGACTCTGTTCTTTCTCTATGTCCCCTGCTGCTAGCTAGGTCTCTCATCAAACTACAATGAAGGGATTGGTCTGGGCCCTAACCCCTCAGTAGACAGCTGGGTCGAGATTCACTTCCAAGCTCTCTCAGGGGTTCTTGGCAGGAGTTGTTTTTCATACAATGGTGGATAGAGGCTCTCAATTCTTGCTGTAAGGTTCTCCAGAATTATGCTTTGCCTTCATAGAAGGCAAGGGAAGGGGAGAAAGAGAATGTCATAAGAAGTTACTAGCAATGGTGGTTTTTGTGACTTAGTCAATGAAGTAACATCTGTAGAGTTTACTGTATTCTATTCCTTAAAGTTGAGTCACTAGGTCTAGCCTGTACTCAATGCTAGATGATACAGGCTGTAACTAATAGCAGACTGCAACCATTGTGAGCAGTGTCAGAAATGCCTACCACAGAAACCAAATGTCTTTTGGTGTCCACTCTGTCACAAATTATACTAGCATAACATATAATGTAATATACACAGCAACTAGATAGATACTAATTCTCCTTTTACCTTGGCAGAAGGGCACTTTTGATGTACCCATTTTATCGAGTCATATTTCTAGTAAGTAGAAAACTTGTATCTAGATGCAAATAGAATATAAATAGTCTGACTTCTATTACATGTCAAAATGGCAACTTATCCTTTCTAGTGATTTCCAGAATGTCTCGCTTTACCAAGATAGCATTCAAAAAGTTATTGAATAAAATACTAAATAAAGATACTAACAAAAGGGAGATGGCATTAACATTTACTTTCTTCATTATCTTTTTAAAATTACAAAATAAACTTTTCCAGTTGTGTACACAACTGGATAAAGACAATTCTGTTAGATGGTGTACAATTTATTCAATGTCCCTTCTCACTTTTATGATGCAAAACTTTTCCCAAGCAAAGGCAAGCTGATTGAATTTTGCCCAATGTGTCAATGCTTATGACTGCTTTATTATGCAGGCTTATGTCAGTCATAGCTTATCAGATTTTAAATTACCATATAAATTTCCATAGTTAGACAATATAGGAGACATCAGTTTAAAAGCATCTAATCTTATTTTCAAAGTTAGATAAGAAACAATCAACACTTTAGAATGAAAGTGATACCCCTAAGCTGAAAAGTGAGAGCCTAACAATATTATCTAGACTAATCACCATTAGCTATCACAGTCATAATACTTGCAAAATAGAAACACTGGTTTAATTAATTGTAACACCTGCAGGGTGAGAAGATTCAGAGTCTGCTGCTTTGTGAGAAAGTAGGGACTGGCAGAACAGTTCCCAGTTTTCATTGAACAAATCTATAAATTAAGGTACATGATAAAGGGAATGCAAATATCATTCTAATTGTGAATTCTGTTCACATGTCTATTCTGTGGTAACAAATAATTTTGCCTCTTCTCTCCTTTTTGATATAACTTTTAAATCATTGCAAATTCAATTTATCAACACTCATTTCACCACAGGCAGCAAGGTAGGATTCATTAATATTGGAGAAAGCAAGAGAGGAAACTAAAACTACAAAGTAAATGTTGTGTTCGATTTGGAATTTTGTGGCTGGTTAATTTCAGGCTCTGGTCCCAGCCTTGATTACAACTGGCCACATTCAGTGACTTTCTACCGTAGTAGATGGTCAGCTACTTATAAGTAGGGAATGTTATTCATTTGTCTTTTTCATAGCATAGGACATAAAATTTTTTGTTTGTCAGGATTCCATTTGAATGAAATGAAAGATATTTTGTAATAAATAATAAGCTGTTGTCTATGATACTGTCAATATAACAATAATGGAGTAAGTTGCTAATCTAATAACAAAGGCATAAAAAAGGAGTTTGAAGATTCAGATATTACTATAAAACACTGTCATGGGAAAATGGAATTATACAGAATAAAACAATGCTTAAGGCTGGTCTACATAAATGCTTTTGCATAAAAAAAAAGCATGATCAGATTCAGCTAATACTTTTGTAAGAGTTTCTTTTTAGCTTGTTGAATCATTAATTTTTCAGTTATAATGGCTCATGAACATTTAAAAATATTCAACCTCACCAATAATTAAAGAAATCAAAATCAGGACAATAAAATTTGATTTTCACTTATACAATTAATGTGTTTTACGGCAACAGTGTAGTTCTAAAGAAGACAGAATTCACACACACACCACTGCACATACACACATTCATAAAATAACAAATGCTCAATATTACAGGAATCAAGAGGAAAAAATTTTAGCGTCCTAAGGTGAAATGAAATCATTAAAGGCTGTTACTGAGTCTGGGTTCTTGAAAACTGAGAAACAGGAGTAATGGAGTCTCCAATTTTGCAGGCACCAAGTAAGAATTGATTAAAGTATTTGCAGTTTAGTAAAAGAAAGCCTCAGAGAGTAGGTCTGTGTGCTGCTCCTAGAGAAATAGCAGTTTGAACTCAGCATAATTAAAGGGCTGTTGTTCTTCTTTCCATGAAGTCATTCCATACCTGAACTCAGTCTCCTGTGCGAGTGGCCTCTTCACATTAGGCTAATATCACTAGCCTAAAGGATAGTTAACGAAGGAGTTAGTGATGGAAACTTTTTATTTCATCTGAAGTATGTGTTGGGTTGGGTTTCCTTCTTAGCAGTCACTACTAGAGTGTGGGTGTGTGACCTGTCTCCTGTCTCCAGTAAAGGATCCTTTAATGACTAGTTCATGTCCAGTATCATGAAGTTTTCTGAGACACACTGAGCCTTATCTCCTGTTTCACACAAGACTGTTACTAACATGGGGAAATGTTTATCATATGGTATTGAACACACCACGATGAAAAGCTTATCAATGTGATTTTAACTGTATAAATTACATCTTAAAATATTGGCAATATTTTGCCAGAGCTCATTTGTTGATGATAATGGGAATTTAAGTCTTTTATATCTTTATAAATTTTCCAAGTGGCATAGCTTTTTATAATCAGATATGAGCTTAATATTAAAAATGGAAATACAAGGTAAGAGGTGCACTCTATGGATAGTGTATAGTTACATTGGACAAACTACCCATCTCAAGTTGCTAAATTAAATTTAGACACTAAGTCTCATTTGTTTCTCCACAACAGTTTTATAAAACTTAAGAAATTGGGATTAAGCAAATACTCAGGTACTTTAGAGGTGACTCTTGAATCAGCAATTCAAATGTGCTTGAAAAGTATGATAAGCTGTTATTGAGATGTGACAGGGACCAGATGATTCATTTTTTTAAAAAAAGTTTTATTTATGTATACAAGAACTGAGATATAGGCCAGAGGTGCCAGGGGTTAGGAGGACTCACCAGAGGCAGAGTGGTGGGTAGCAGAGCAGGCAGATTGAATGAAACACACTGTTGAGGGGAGCAGCGGGCCAAGAGAGTGGGGATCCAACTCTTCCAGTGGATGTGGCTGAAGATGGCTTCCTAGTGCAGAGATTTAACCCCTTGTGCCACGAGGCAGGCCCCAGGTGACTGCATTGTTAGCTTGAATATCCTTATTCTCAATGGAAGTTTGTACAGCTCTACCACAGGCAAAACTTAGCTACTCTGCTCTCCAAATTTTGCAAGATTCTGTTAGGAAAACACAGTTATTAAAATTTACCAAGTTCTTGAGAAAACATTTCTTTTGAACTAATTTAATTTTTATTTTGTTGGAATTATGCTAATTTTATTAAGCAAGCCATTTAAAATATATGGAAGCATTTTTATTAAATATATTTTTCTAATGTCTTCAATTGTAGGAATTCAAGGTATTCATTTCAGTCTATTTTTGTTCATATGTCTGAATGTTCTAATTTTGGAGTTAAGTAGTAAACATGAAGACATTGAAAAGGAAATAAGAGAATAGTTGAATCGCACGTTTGTGAGTACTTATGTAAGTCTGGGGTTTCTTCCATAAAATACTTTCACTTAAATTTGTCAACATTTCTGATTGAGGCTGCCCCAAGTACTAGTGCAGATATGAAACTATAACTGGAGTTTGCAACATCATGTTTTTCTGCCCACCTCTCCTTTAGTTCACCCCAGGTTGTGGAACCTAGAGTGAAACAGTTGACTTTGTTTGCATGATTTTATATGCCCACAAGGAGTAAGGTTGTTTTGTTTAAATACTGAGTCTAGCGCTCCTGATGCTGATTTCACACTGTGTAAGAAGTCTCCTTAATGAGCCAAACATAGAAACTATAGATGAAAGAGAATGTTGGAAATACATGTAGAAACCTGTACCTCAGTATTTCCAAATTTGCAGTTGATTGTACCATTATACTACATTAAAAAGGTTAAAATGATAGTTTTGTTATTTGAAATGAGCAAAAAATAGTTCCAAATTCAGACTATACATTAACAACAAAATCTACCTATTTCTCTTTACATTAATACCACAGGGTGGCTTCAGTTCTCCCTGACATTAATAAAGTTCTTATAGAAAAACACAACAGGTTCTTCTAGTGCCATGTTTCTGATCACAAGAAGTGGAACCATTTTATGGTCTTCACTTGAGTTTGTTCCAAGTAATGACACCAACAGATGGGAAAATGTGTATTCACAAAATCTCCTTGTTTATGTGGAATATGAACCTGAATGGACGGAATGTGTGGACAGTGGGTGCATGTGTAGGCAGCCCCATTACTACAGTGCCCAAGCCATGTCTGAGCAGCATCTGTCCAAGTCCAAATTTAGCTTTTATAAGTGTGTTCCCTTTTTCCTACTTACCCACCCTTGCTCCCCTTCCCCCCAGACAACCACCACTTAGTTGAACATAATTTTTAACACAGCAAAAAGATACAATTATTAAATTAAAGCCATAACTTTGCAGCACATGTGTTTGGAGGGCTGTCCTGGTGGCACAAGGGGTTAAGTCTCAGCACTGTGGAGCCACTGCAGCATGAGTTCAATCCCCAGGTAGGGAGCTGGCCCACATGGCACAACAGACCTCTCCTGCCTCACTCCCTGTTCCCCTCAGCAGTGTATTTCAGTAGATACACCTGTTCTGCTCCCCACTCTCTGGTGCATCCTCTCACCTCATACTACCCTCATACCTCTAGCCTACACCCAGCTCTTGTACGCATAAATAAATAAAAATAAACCTTTAAAAAATCATATTTGATTAGCCTTAAAGAGTGGTCTTCACATATACTTTTGGAGTTAAAATTGCAATGTCTTATCAAATTTTACAAAGTATTTTAAATGATCATTTATACAATAATGATGGACATGTTTTCATCTATGAAGACTCCATAAAAATTATGGTTACTTCTAGATAGTAGCTTAAAATGACCCTATTTGATAAATCACAAAATTTACATTATGGTGATCATTGGAATAAATTTAGCTAATTGTTTCATTCTGTATTTCTACCTTAACTTCACATTTAAGACGTGGAAAATCAGGGACATACCCAGGTCAGAACTCCATTTATCACCTGATTCTCAAATCATAGTGTGTGTTCTCAGTAACTGGAACTTATAGTCTCTTAAGATCCAGTATCCAGTAGCCCAATTTCTTTTCTCCAGTTCAGTTACACAATAAATGCTTTCAAGTCCCTTAGGAGAAATACCTGGAAATACATTCTTGTAGCTCTGTTACGAAATCCTTAAAGTTTTTCTAAAAAGGGTCTTGGAATAGACAGGCAGGTCTGGGCATTAAGTGAAAGGCCATGTCTACTTAATACAGTGATTCATGTTGAACTTCTGTTCACCAAATCATGATTTCTGTTTTGTTTTGTTTTACTTATCCATATTAAGTAGGGGTTTGAGTCAGTTGCTAATCTTTTCAGTCCTAGAAATAACAAAATCTTTTCTGCTACAAAAGTTGTCTTATGGTCATATCATTCTGATTACTTTAAGACACTGCTTAGTAAGCAAGACTTACTATTTCCTACTGAAATCAAGGAGCCTTTAAATGTGACTCTTGCCTCCAGGATATAGCATTTCAAGGTTAAACAGCTCTACAGGGACTGTCCTCTGTGTGTTTATCAATTACTGATGAAGTGATTAAAAATCTGAAAACTCATTGGTCACCATTTAAACATTCACATCAGTCAAAATTATATTCGAACACAATGTTCATAAACTTGTGTTAATATCTGGAATTTAGTATTATCCTTTTGGCACAAGGACTACTTCGAGTACACTGCAGATTGGTACAATGTAGAATCTCTCCTTTTGCTTTCCCATTGAATAATTACAACCAGTTCCTAGAAGACACAAAGTGTTTATTAACAGTGATGCTGTCAGACTTGTATATCTATATGTATGTATGCATAAAGATGCAGGTTTATCGTGCCATTTGTGCAATTCTATGATGAAGCAAACTATGTAAATAAGAGTTTTCTCCCCTTTCAATGGGCATGAAATCATATTTGATGGCAAAACTTTATGTATAATATTGACCTTGTCCTTTTTTTTTTTTTTAAGACTTATTTATTCATACAGAACTGGGGTACAGGCCAGAGATGTACAGTCTATTCAAAATATATTTACA
>NW_004567104.1:53704747-53743780 GCF_000260355.1 Condylura cristata | reverse complement strand
AAGACTTATTTATTCATACAGAACTGGGGTACAGGCCAGAGATGGGAAGGGTGAGAGAACTCACCAGAGACAGAGCAGGGAGCAGAACAGGCAGATCGACAAAGTACACTGCTGACGGGAACAGCGGGCTGGTAAGAAGAGGTCTGCCTTGCCATGTGGATCTCCTCTGGGGCAGGTGGGAATCGAACTCATGCAGAAGTGACTTAAGCTTTAACCCACTGCACCACCAGGGAGGGCCCTGACCTTGTCTTTTTTAACCTACTTCATGTGAATGTTGAGAAATTGTGGTAAATTATAAAGTGTGTATGTTATATAATACATTAGGTATGCAAGACCCATTGACATACACTCAGGGTTTCAGATAAGGGATTGCAGACTATTTTATCTCTTATGACTAAATTTGATCATTATGTTTGGTTTTCACCACCCAAAATGTCCCACGCAGTTCTTTTAACTATAAATTTTTGTGAAATAAATCCTAAAGTTAATTGATCTTATTTGTTAGTCTTTTTTGGTTAATTGATATATTGATTCTTAGGAAGCATAATAACATCCTTCAGAAATTAATACCTGGGGTTTCTTTTAAAATGAATATAATTGGCTGAAATTTAATCAGAATTTTAATTATTAAATTCAAAATACTAGTATTTTATTTATCTGAGACTCTTAAGATTTTTATGATCTGTTTTAAAGCATCTCATTTTGTTTTGTGAGGTTTTTGTAAACATCAATTGTGAGGCTATAAAATCTACTTAAAAATAATTTTAGATTTTGCTACTGAAATGGACAACAAACATAGCATAAAAATAACCAGCCTGGAATGAGACAATATGAAGACAATTTTAAATATTCAAAAACCTCCATCATTTCCTCCAGAGTGAAAGACTCATTTTTTATTGGAAATTATATCAGTTTTTCACATTAGAGCCAAACCAGTGGTGCCAACTTCTTTATAAAACTACTTAATAGTTAGCCCCAAAAGTTCCTCTCTAAGGCATATTTGATTTTTCCCTTCTAGGCCACAGTTCATAGATTCAAAACAAAAAGAATAAAAAGGAATATATCACCTCATTTTTGAAAACACTGTTCTCCTGTTTCTTCCATCTTCCTTGAGCTTTCTATTTCCCTAGGAACAATTTGAGCCCAGAGTCCCTGCTGCGGTCACTTCCAAGCTCTGGGATTTAGTTCTGCTTTGGACAGTCCTGGTAATGAGTGTGAATGGCACCTATGCTCGTTGTCATGCCCCTCTCGCCCCCCCCCCCCAGGTACAAAGGATGCTTGAATCCTTGTTCTGCTTCCAGCTCCTGTCTACTGTGAGGATGTGAAGTTCTTCCTCCTTCAGGTTACAATTCTCACTCACCTGGGAAATTCTCCCTACAATTTGTGAAAGCTCACAAAGGCTGCCTGGTATTTTCTCTTATATCTTACAGACAAGAAACTTGCAGAATTGATCCCAGGGTGCAACACGTTGAAATGAAACCTAAGGGAGGTCAATAGCTTCTCATCTCTGTCTCTCAAGGCTTCCCCTCAGCTGTAGAGGGTGGTCTCAGAACATCACTCTTCCTTCTTTTGGGGGGGGGTGGGGGGACTGGGAGTGGCCTGGAGTAGCTCAATCTTCATGATAGTCTTCCATTTTTGCAACTCTAGTCTCCCATCCCCTATGTAAGGGGTGATAAGGGGATGGATTTCCAGTTCATACTCATACTATCTTTTCCTTAAAACTTGACTAAGTAATGAACATCTGTCCAAACCCTGCAGTTGGCACATTTTTCCAGGGAGTGAGAATCCCATCTAGTTCAGAGACTTAAAAGAATCTTTTGCCAGCCCCTCTCATTGTCCCATCACCCCTTGCTTTGTTACAAAGCAGTTATTTTATTCTAGTTAGAGCAATAGCAATACTTAAAGATTTTACAAGGTCCTGAGTTTTGTTGGCTTTTAACCACTGGCTTATAATTAGTTTATATGTGTGACTGTGTGTGCTATCAAGAACCATAATAAAATAAAATATAATAACATTACTGTTTCAAAAGTTTTACCCCAATTAGCCTACTTCTTGATGACTTTTTTTTTATTATTAAGCATCTGTTATCAAGTAAGCAATAGATGCAGAGAAGCATTGAACACCCAGCATGTTAAGTGTTTCTTGGGGTCCTCATTTAAAAACTAGACTGTATGAGGTAGACTGAATGTGGAATAGCCACAGCTCTTGCTGTCCGACATTAAAGACATGAGTTGAAGCACTTCCATTGAACTAGATTGCATAAGTCTGCAGTATTTCACAGTATTTAGAGATGTGTTAAATAACTAATTCAAAGCAGAGTGAAGCTGTCCCTAGAAATGACTGGATGCTGAGTAAGGAGCAATGGGTTTGTGACCTAGATTTCAGACTTGGGAGACCTCCTACAACAAACTAGCTATTAACAGTGACTACGGGAGAAAGACAAAGAAGAAACACCTGAGGTTCAAACACAGGGAGTAAGTTGAGACATTTACATCCCAGATCTCTTCATTCTAATGACCTTTTAAAGAAAAGACTGAGAGGTAAATATACCAGTCTCTGAAGAAGAGAGGGTCCATTAGCACTTTCAAAGGGACATCAGCCTCTATGGAAAGAAGAAAACACAGAATTAAGTTTTCTCACCAGGATTAACTAATGGGTCACTGCTTGGTGAGGATATAGCTGCACAGGGAACATTAAGTGGCAAAAAAGAAAATAGTGGATTAATTTTCCAGTCACAATTTGTTGCTTTTCTGAGAACAGCATGAAGGAGATGCAAAGATATTTAATAATTCTAGGTTAGGAGACAATTTTGCTAGACTAGAAGTTCCGAGGTCCTGATCCCACAATTCAATGGTTTCACTCCAATGCATGTTCCACTTCTTTTCCCACTGAGCTCATTTACAGTCCGAAACAGTTTCTCCCTGTCACTTCCCATTTGTGTCGCTGATTTCCATGTTTTTTCTTTCCTTTAGAGATTGTCCCTGTCACAACCCATCTTACTTCTGACTTCTTGTCATCTTTTCCTGAGCTGTTCCTACCACTTTTTTCTGCTGTCTCCCTCAGTTGCCATCATCTAAAGGTTAATGAGGCAGAGCTTCTTCTGGGTGAATGTTCTGCCTGGACTTCATGGAGCTGGGGAATTATGGGCACCCTATCTTTGTATTTATAGCTTACCTCAATTTCAGGACTTGCAGGCTCTTTGGGTTTCCTTTTAATTATATTGATCAAAATGATTAAGTTGGCCTTTGGCAAATCTACATATTCAGAGACTTTTGAGATGTGCTCTTTGTCTTTTTGCTGTTTTCTGAAATGGAGTTGGTGGCAGGCAGCTTGTGCTTTTGTATGCATGAGAGCCAGAGGTTGGAAAGATGACCAGAGGCTGTATTTGTGCCTATCACAGTCATTTAACATGTGTTAAGAAATGTTTTAAGAAAAGGCCAGTGTTATACATTTTTAGTCATCTGTGAATTTGAATCTGAAGTCCAAATTTCCCCAGTTCTAACTAGTTGAGTATCTACCAGCCTTTTAATGAAAACTGTTGAATTTGTCTTCTCATGATTTGGACACAGGATTGTAGTAGGTATTGTTTACTTAGTCTCTAGGAGTTTGTAAGATTTACTATAATTTAAAGATACTTTTTTGAAAATTCAAATTGACTCACTATTGAAAAGAAATGCATGCATATCTTTCCAAAAAAAGACCATGGTAGTATATAAAGAAAAAAATTAACAAGCTTTGAAAAAATTCTGTAATGGGTATTGTGTGTATATATGTATGTATGTGTGTGTGTATATATATATATACATGTGTCCACACATGTATATACATATCTATATCTATATCTTTACAACAAAGTTGTATAAAACTTTGGAGAAGTTCTGAAATGGAAAGAGACTAAAAGGAAAGGAATCTCCTTTTCCTATATTTGCCTTTGTATACTCATGTCTCTCCCCTGCCTTTTTAAGTTAGCTTGGTTAGTGTGGTACCTACACAAATCTAAATTCATCAAAAATATGTTTTTTAAAAATGTGTACTAAGTTGTTCAACTTCTCTGTGCCTGTTTTCTAATGTAAATGTAATGAAGATAAAAGTCTTAACCCCCACTTAGGGTTGTTATGAAATGTAAATATGCTGATATGTGTTAAAATATTTGAGTCTACTATCTAGCAGAGATTATGTATTCAGTTTAGTACATATTAGCATTATCATTTATATGACTACTGCTCCTTTATAAATCTAATTAGTATTTGTCAAGGTCTCACTTATTCCTTTCATTCTTATATAAGGTGCATATGTCTTTGATGTTTAAAGACAGAAGCAACTATCATTTATGTAAAGATCATTGTCTTGGAATTCAGAGTGGTATTCATTTCTCTTTTAGCCTTTCCTTTTAATGCAGGGCATTTAAATTATATGTAATTCTCCCATAAATCTCTCTACAAGCCCATCACTATCTTCTGATGGTAAAATTTCTCTAGAAGTTATGCTACTGTAATTGTACCTCCTGTCAGTAGAGTTCGAGCAATTAAATAGTGATTATGTCTTTATCTGCAAAGCAGAGAATCAGGGTGGGAAGTGGGGCAAATCCTTAATTCACTGAAAGGATGGGATCACTTCTAAATATGTTTATGAACAAATTCTATGATACAATTTTTTTAATCTTTTTTTTTAATGATATGCATGGGAAGGTTGGGTTATGCAATGTCACTGAGCTTCAGAGTAGTTCTGTAATGGAAAGAGGCTAAGAGGAAAGCAATTTCATTGTCCTCTAATAGTTTTTTGTTTATTCACATCCCTACCCCTGCCTTTTCAAAGCTCTTTAAAATAAATCTTAGAAAAAAGTTAGAGTCAAATTGAAATAGGCTTTTCAATGCTACCTTTTTATAATTCGGAAGCTACATTGACCCTCCTCAATATGGCCTTCCTTTTTAACATTAATTACCTTGTTATCTGAGAGAAGCAGTAGCTCTCCCCTGTCTGTGTAGGAAGATTGCCAGCAGGGCAACAGTTGGAAGTGAATTACCATGATTGTTTGGGGCTTTAGAAAGCCCTCTCTGCTGTCTATTCTTCTTAGATTCCTGGTAAAGTCACTTGGGCATGTTTTCTAATTCAGTATTCCTGTGTCCACTGTCCAGTAAACGTATGTTTATACTGTATGTATATAACCAATTATACTGTGGCTAGGGGCAATGTCTCTTCTGGATTCTTCACATGCCAATGATTAGAAAACCTGGTGTAGGACTCCTGGGCATGCCCTCAGTCAAGAGGTGGGGGGAAAGGTTTATTCCATTTGCCAACCTGTTTTGCTCATTCACATGATTGTTTGTGACCACTGGGATGAGCAGGCATCTTGCTTTGTGTTCCCCAATACTAATGTTTTTCCACTCAGTAGAGACCTGTGCTATTTTGCTTATTAGCAAAAATGTTAAGATTCAGAACATAGGATATTGAAGTGATCACACCCATTTTATTTACTTTGTTTGATTATTTTGACTGTGTCCATTTGTCACTTAAGCTTAAGGCCAGTTTGGCCAATTTGATTAAATTGACTGGTTTTTTCACTGAAGTGACCAGTCAATGCTAACAAATTGGTTGTGTTTGTAGAAACTCATTAAGTTTTATCTCTTGCATTGTGTCTGCAACAGATACGGAATCAAGACTTTGACACAGAATTTGTTTTTGGCTCTTATGGCAATGGGTGTGGAGGATGGATCATGTCTGGAATTTTACAGATTTGAGATGGGAGAGATAAGCATTATTGATTTAGGCTACAAGATAGCCCACAGGTGTCAATTATCATCAAGGCAATCATGTTTGTGATTACATTGTGCTTTCTTGAAAGAATTTTTATTAAGTGCTTGGTGTTCCTCTCCTATCACTGAGTACCTGGGTAGTCAATTAATGTGTGACCGGGAGGGAAGTTTTGTCTAGAGCAAGTGTGATGCAAATCGTTTCTTGGAAGCAAAGAAGCTGCTTCTTGCCAAGAGGAGCTCTGCTGACCATCAACACGATTCCGGTGTTTGAGTTTCATTTATTTCAAACTTCTTTGCTATCCCAAGGGCCACAGATCTTCAAGGCTTCTGCATGTCAGCTGTGTAATTGCTGTAATAATAATCTGCTATGGTATTCAGTAGCTTTTTACTCTCCAGCAAGAAAAAAAAAAAATCTGGCAATTTTTGTGTTGTGTCCAAGCAACAGTTTTAGCTACTAGCTACATTAATCACAAGGAATAATTTATAAGAATAAATTAGAGGATGTATCTAACACCATCCTTTGTGCTATTTCATTTCATTTTAAGTAAAATATACTTGTTCCACTGCTTGTTGCCTGGTACTATAAAGCACAGTGTGAATCCCTGGAATGCAGTTAGAGCCTCTGGGAGGCTCCATGGTTTATCTATTAGGAATGTTAGATTGCAAATGAGGGAAACTGACATTAACCTAAGCAAAAGGAAATTTCACGAGTGATTTATGGAGCTCTCAGGGATAAGCAGGTGCTGTGAAAGCAGACAGGAGCCTGGGTGCAACCCGTGCTCAGGTAGCAAGAAATATAAGTTACTGTTGTGGGAGTGGATCCGTAACCAGCTCTACAGTCTTTTCCCAGTCTTGATTGACCATACTATTAGAATGTATATTCTTGCAGGAAAAGTGCGTTCCCTAGCACATATTGGAATGGCTACAAGACAAATAGGAAATGAATGTTGTATAACAAGCATAATAAATATCCTCTCTATAGAGAGGTGGGGTGGTCATTTGAAATAAGAGTGGAAAATATTTCAATGTCATCAATCTCCAAATGGAGACTGAGGTCTGTGGCAATATGTCACATAAAGAATTTTACTGTTCACAGAAGCAACACACAACAAGGTGAATTATTCTTAGGTGGGTATATATTTTCTTTAATAATGAATTAAATTTTTTAGAGTAAAAAAGGAAATTAAATTTAAGCTTGACTGAAGAATTCCCCCCCAACACACATTATTTTTTATTAATCTTTGCTGCCTAAAGAACCATTTAACACAAGGACAAAATGAAAAGTAAGACTTTCTAAATAAGTGGGATCTTTTATTTTTGCTTTTTCAAACCATTCCTAGGAGGAGCTTGTTTACTTGTCCTTTAACAAGACTTGCATTTTATACATGGTTTACAAAAGCTAATTGCTATATTTCTCAGAAAAGACTCTAATGTGACTTGAATGCAGAGAATATATTTGAGGCCATAACTTTGGGGGGAAAACACTAGTAGGATAATTAATATACAATTGGTGCTCATAGATATGAGTCATGGTAAAGTAACATAAATCTAAGTTTATGAAGTTGAAGTTTCTCTGTGTGTGTTCTGCCTGAAGTCTCATATTTATAGTCAGCTTCCAAGGTTTGTCTTGGCCTGATCCTTTGTCTGTTTTTTCTATATTCCTACACATGAAACCAGTAGCTTTTTTTCTGATTTTTTTTTTTAATTTAGTATCAACTCTTCCAGTTCCAACTATGTTGCTGCCAATGACATGAGTTTATCTTTTTTATTGCTGGATGGTACTATTCCATTGGGTATATACACCACATTTTCTTAATCCGTTCATATGTTTGGGCACATGTAGGTTGTTTCCATATCTTGGTTCTTATAAACAGTGCTGTAATAAACATAGGCATGTAGGTTTCCTTTGGAATTTGTTTTTATATTGTTTGGGTAGACTCTTAGGAATAGAATAGCTGGATTGTGTGACGGATCTGTTTCCAGTGTTTTGAGAAATCCTACACAACTTTTCATAGTCACTGGACCAATTTACATTCCCTTCAAAAGTAGAAGTGGGTTCCCTTTCTTCTTACCTGCACTAGAACTTATTCTGGTTTTAGCAATGACATTTTCACAAGTATGGAGTAGTATCCCATTGTGGTTTTGATTTTGCATTTCCTGGATAACAAGTGATGATGAATGTTTTCTCATATTACTGTTAGTCTTGTGTTTACAGGAGAGACTTTTACTAATCCTATGTTGTATTCTTTGCTCCTTTGGAATGTATTAACCATCTATGTGTGTTTTTTTTTTTCTGGGCTTTCAATCCACTGGTACATGTCTGTTTTTGTCCCAGTCCCATGCTGTTATATTTAGTATGGCTCTACAGTATTGTTTGAAATCGGAAAGTGTAATTCCCCCTATTCTTTCCTTTTTTAGTCAGGAGAGTTTTGGTTATCTGGGTTCTTTTCTAATTCCACACAAATTTAGCAGCATTTGTTGCACTTCTTTAAAGAATGACATTTTTTTTATTATTGGAATTGCACTGAGTCTGTAAATTGCTTTGGGTAGGATGGTCATTTTGATAATATTGATGTTTCCAGTCCATAAATAGGGCATATATCTATTTCTCTTCCTTTAATAGTGTTTTATAATACCATTGTATAGGTCCTTCATCTCCTCTTTCAGGTTTATTCTTAGGGGTTTAACATTTTTTGGTATAATTGTAAAGAGGTGATTTTCTTAGTTTCTTAGCCAGTCTTTTTACATAAAGGGAGGCAACTGAATTTTGTGTATTGATTTTGTAACCTGAACTATTTTAATGTTTTGACTCTTCCTTTTTTTTTTAAGCATTCTCTATTCTCTATATTATATCATCTGTAAGTAATAGTAGTTTTGCTACTTTTCCAACTTGAATATCTTTTTTTTTTTAAAGATTTATTTATTCATACAGAACTGGGGTACAGGCCAGAGATGCGGAGGGTGAGAGGATTCCCCAGAGACAGAGTGGGGAGCAGAACAGGCTGACTGACGAAGAACACTGCTGAGGGGAGCAGCGGGCGGGTCAGGAGAGGTCTGCCACGCCATGTGGTCTCCTCCGGGGCAGGCCGGGATCGAACTCATGGGGAAGTGGCTTTAGCTTCTTAGTGCTGTGCTTTAACCCGCTGCGCCACCAGGGAGGGCCCCCAACTTGGATATCTTTTATGTCTTTCTTTTATCTGTCTGCTCTGGGACTTCCAGTATTCTGTTTAGTTGCAGTGGTCAGAGTGGACCCCTTAGTCTTGAAATTGATGTTGGTGGAAAGGCTTATAGCTTTTCTCCATGTTTTTGAGAATGGTGCTAACTATAGGCTTCTTATACATGGCTTCTCATACATGGCTTTTATTATGTTGATTAAAAAAAAGATTTATTTATTCATGCATGCAGAACTGAGGTACAGGCAAGAGGAGCAGGGTTGGTGAGAGCATTTGCAGAGACAGAGTGGGGAGCAGAACAGGCAGATCAAAGCAGTACACTGATGAGGGGAGCAGCAGGTGAGACCGGAGAGGTCTGCTGGCTATGTGGGTCACCTCCGGGGCCAGGGATCAAACTCGCACTAAAGCAGCTGTGGCTAACTGGCAGTGCTGCCCTTTAACCTGCTGTGCCAGGAGGGAGAGCCTGAGAGACTCTTTTTAGCCCAAGTTTTTCTAGGGCTTTCATAATAAGTGGATGTTGAATTTTATAAAATGCTGTGTTCCTGTCTCTTGATATGCTCATATGGATTTTATTTTTTATTTGATTAATGTCAATTACATTGACTGACTTTCAGGTGCTGAACTATCGTTGTGTACTTGGAATAAATTAATTTGATCATGGTGAATAATCCTTGATTGATTTGGTTAAATGACAATTTCATTAGTGGATTGGCCTGCAATTTTCTTTCTTTCTGTTGTCTTTGTTAGGTTTTGGTATTTGTGTGATGTCGGTTTCATAAAATGTTTTTGGATGTATTCCTTCTCATCTCATTTTGAGCATGATAAGTACTAATTCATTTTTGAAGGTTTGATAGAACAGGCTTATCACACAATCTGGACCTGGGTTTCTGTTTTTTGAAAGAGTTGGGTTAATATTTTAATGTCTTTGCTTGTAACTGGCTTGCTCATGTTTTCTATTTTCTTTATTCAGCTTCAGGTGATTATATAAATAAAAATCTGTCCATCGGTCCTACATTGTTGAGCCTGTTTGCATATAAATGTTCATTGTAATCTATTATCCTCTGGATTTCTGCTATTTGTAATTTCTCCTCTTCCATTTATGATCCTTTCGGAACTATGGGTCACAGCAAAGGAAGTACTGTTAAGTTCTGGAAGGTGTGACCTCATTGTCATGGATCTCTAGGTATATTTCTTATTTATCCCTTGACTTTCATATTAATCCAGTAGTCTTTCAGTAATATGCTTGCAGCCCCCATATACTGCAGCATTTCACACTTTTTTGTAGTTGATTTCTAGTTTGATACCTTTATGATCAGATACTTGCTATAATTTCAGTCTTCATGTACTTACTAATATGTGTCTTGTACTATAACATTAATAGCAAAGCATATGTTTGGTCAAAATAATCAAATGTCCATAACTGTGAATAATTTATCCATACTCAGGCAGCCCAAAGTTTCAATATATAGCCAATTAAGAAATTTTGCTTACTTAAGGTAATATGCATATAAAAACATGCAAAATAAATGTATTTTACCATGGCTCACATTAAATCTAAGTGAGTAATTTCAGTATTCAAAACATGATTTTTTGGAAGATCAACCTCCACTAGTTTGGGAGAGAAGTTGACAATTCTATCATCCATCTTTAGAGCTTATGAATGTTCATGTGATTGAATATGTCTATACTTAGGCAAACATGTACATGTGATATTTTTTAGGCATTGTTTTGATAGATTTTATTACATGGCATCTCATTGTTGGGGAGGGGAACAAAACAAAAGTAAAATCAAATCAAAGAAGGAACATATGGTAAACTGCTAGCACTCAAATAACTAAATCCATCCATCCAGTAAAAGCTAGTTCTCATTATCACATATTAATAGGAGGGTGGAATGAGTGTGGAACTTCAGTTAATAATTTCAACGATATAGGTTTGAGTTTAGAGGTTAACAAATGAAGCAATGATCATTCCAGGTTTTGACTGGAGCAATGTGGAATTATTAGATGGTGGGATTATTTATTAAGGTGGAGATCACATGAGGAAGAGTAGATTGAAAAAACAGCAATCGCTAATGCTCAATGGCCATTTAACTTCTATAACCTTTTAATAACTAATCTTCATCAATATATTGACTTGCATGGCAATTCTGACATTATCCTATTTAAATTATCTTGGTTTGTTAATACTGCTTTAAATCTTAAACACTATTTCTCCCGGTATTTGTAGCATTTCCTTTCCACGGTAAGGTGTTAGTAGTGAAGTGAGTCTCTCCCCACCCTGCGCTCCCAGAGCGCCACAGTTGCTGCTCCCATCACACCAGGATATCACAGTGTTCTAGTTTGGAATCCGCTGACTTAATGATACATTTTCACAGCTCTGCATCATGGTTTTTTCATTGGGGTATGAAAATTACAATGTTTGGCATGAACTCAGAAAGTCTGTTTAATATTAAAGTCATTGTAATTAGAGAAATCCAAAATTTACTGAAGATTTATAGTCAAGCAGAATCTGAAGCTATAGTGTCAGGATATATTTCTAGTCAGCGGAGTAAGAATGACTTTTTTTTTTTTTTTCAATATAAATGCACTGGTTTTCTTTTTTTCTGAAACAATCACTGATGCTTCTAAGTCATACTTTGCCTCAAAGAACATCAGCCATAAATTTATTAATTCTTTACCACATTCACTAAAAAGAAAAGTTAGTAAAAAAATGAAGCCTTGGGCCCTCCCTGATGGCACAGTGGGTTAAAGTCACCCACATGGTGTGGCAGACTTCTTCTGACTAATCTGCTGCTCCCCTCAGCATTGTATTTCAGAACATCTGCCTGTTCTGTTCCCTAATCTGTCTTTGGCGAATCCTCTCACCACACCCCCACACCTCTGCCCTGTACCCCAGTTCTTGTATGCATAAATAAACAAATCTATTTAGTAATTATTTGTGGGTAGGTGTTTGTGTCAGAGATGCCTTCTCTTAAAACACCACAAAGATTTATTATTCTAATTTAGATGTTCATTCTTAACTTTGTGTGTTGATCTAAGAATTTGTTTGCTAGTGTTCATACTTTTACCCTGCTCAAAACAGAACTGGATATGGTGAAAGAATCACGGAAATCAGACTTAATGTTGACATTTGAATGATTCATTGGTCTCCATTTGCTGAATACTTTTAACCAATTCCTCTCACAAATAGAAAGCTTTCCCAGTGCTGGCTTGCGGTACAGAGTCTAGGTTTTCCACATTTCTATCCTTAATCATTTTTTTTAATAGTCAAAACTAGTTATGAGTGCTAGGAGTTAAGGGATGTGTCCTTTTAGATTCTGTTGGGTGGAGTCACCATATAATTTCCCTTAGAAATCAAAACAATTTGAGATTAACTTCAGACAATAATAAAAATAAAACCTCTCCATAGCAAGGGTCATTCGGGCCTACACATTGTTCTGGGGATGTGACATGTAGGTGGTATGTTTCCGCTCAACTTGGTCAAGTATTTTTGACTATTTAATGTATATTACTGTGCTTAGACATTTTGTTGGTATTTGAAGTGGGCAATTCATATGATAAATATCTTAAAAAATTAAAAGCAGTAATTTGCCAGATACACAATGTCTTGTTAAACTCATGTTAACTTAACAAAACTCAGGTTTCATCATCTATTTGGATATGATTATTGTTACTCCTATGTAAAGACATACATGGAGAGGTGAGCTTTTTACTTCACAATTTTAGTAACTGTAGTCAATATTTCAACACCTGAAATCCTTGCTGTAGAGAAATACTCTGTGGCAAATATTAACTTTTTCACTTAATATGAATCATGATCCATCAAAAGAACTGTGACTGCTAGGAGATATTTTTAATGAACTATGATCCATGCTCTGGGGCATTCATGTAATATCCTCTTCACTGCCCGAATGGTCTCTGCCTCTGACATAACTTCTCCACTGCAGGCTTCCTAACCACTGTCAATAAATTTTAGTTATAATCTATCAAAATGGTGTCATGGCATTGCTTCTCATGCAGAATTGATGCTTATTTTCCAAGTTTTACTCCCTTAGTTTAGTAGAACACTCTCCCTAAATGATACCCATTCCATAAGAACTATGTAACCAAATTCAGGACTTCTGAGGGGCACTCCAAATTTTACCTTTGATGTTTACCCAATTGAAAAAAAGTTTTTTTGGGTAAACCTTAATCTAATCTATAATCATAATATCACTTAAAATAAATTCATGATATTTGAAAAAATAAACTGAGATTTAGGAAAATGTATTAAAATATTTTGATAGACCTATTTAATTTGAAAGCCTAGGGAAATACATTTACCAAACAGGTGTTTAGTAACTAAAAATGTGTAAAATCAGATAAATCTCATATGGTTAAGGAAGCACTTTTGGATGATAAACACTTTCTAATAAGAATATTTATTGCTGTCCTGTTCAGATTCATATTTACATGGAACATACTTGACTTATCAATGTATTTACATTTAACCCTAGGAATACTATGAGAGCCCTTTGAATTCAAACTTTTGGTGTTCATTTGAGAAACTCTATTAATTGTAAGGATAGATATATTGGAAATTTATATTTTAATTTAATAATAAAATTAATTTCAAATCTATTATTCATATATCTTAAAATATTTTGCTATTTCATTGTCCTAGAAAATACTTCATCTTATAACATGAACAAGATATTTTAGTTTTTATGGACATTGCTATGTAAGAAATAAGTTATTTTTCTCTTGCTGCTTTTGAAGACTAACTCTTGATAATTTAAATAATAAGATTTCTCTGTCAGTGTCTGTTCAGATTCATATTATTCAGACCTCTGAATTTTTTCTTTCGGGCAGTTTTCAGCTTTTATATATTTTTTAGTGATGTAATGTTTTACAACACTGAATCTAACTGGGTGTATAGGTTCACAAATTTGGAGATGTGTGTTCCTATACCACATAACCACCAAAGCACACATAATGCTTTACCATAGTCCATTGTGCCCCCAGCTTCTTTTCTCTTAAATACCTCTTCTTTTTGGTAGCCTCAATTCTATAGTCAGATTTCTAGCGTTTATTATAATTTAGTTTTCTCTGTTCCTTTGTTTCTACATATTCCATATGGTGAAGTGAGTCAGTAAGCCCAGCAGTTTGGCACCACAACACTGTAGTAATGTTATTTGCTTTTTTATGTTAAAACAAGTCAGAACTCAGTTTTTTCTACTTATAATGGATGAGTATAACAATGATAAAATAAGGCACTTCAAAATTATTAAACAAATAAGTAGATCAGTGCAGATCAAGACAGTAGCACTCAAGACTTTAAAGATGCTGAAATTGCAGTTGAAGTTTGTGATTGTGTCTTCAGTGACAGTATATTAACATGATTTTTCTCAAGAATTAGTGAGCAGGGCTCTCCCTGGTGGCGCAAAGGGTTAAAGTATCACATTATGAAGCTCTCCAAAGTCACCAGCATGAGTTTGATCCCCAGCCAGGATGCTGACCCAGATGGTGAGGCAGACCTCTCCTAACCTGCCCGCTGCTCCCCTCAGCCGTGTACTTCATCAGTCTGTCTATTCTTCTCCCCATTCTGTCTCTGGTGAATCCTCTCACCCACCACATGTTTGGCTTGTACCCCAGTTCTATAAGCATAAATAAATAAATAAATAAAAGAATTAGTAAGCAATATTGAATAAGAGAACAATAATTTCTATGGGCATAACAGTTGTATTCTCAGCTAGTTCTTCATTCAATGGTAAGATTTTTGTCATGTATGCTGTATGATAAGGTCTTTGTCATGTCTTTATAGACATGTGCTTTTCCCCTCAAAATATTCTATATAGCTTTTAGGATGTTTGTACACCAAAATGCACTTCACCAAAGACTGAAGTCTAATGTGTATGCAAAGCAAGGAAGTTGATCAAATTGAAATGAAAATTTTAATTGATGCTCACAACTATGAAACATTTTCACTTTTAGATTTATCAGGTACAGGTAATGACTGTTTTCTTTCAACAAAAAATTAAGAACAGTCAAATATTCAAAGGTGTGATTTGGTGATGCAATTTCAAGAATTGCAGCTAGAACACCAGCAAACTATAATCCATTAGTGATGCATTTAGAATCTGGAGTCAATATTTAAAAGATAAGTTATGTTTCAAGTACATGCATAAAAATTATTGAATAGTTAGAATTATTCAAAACATTTTGTCCATTTTGGGTCTGTACCTTCAAAATAAAATTATATTATAAAAATTATGGTCTGCTATATCTAAAATCTTATTAAAATTTCTAATAAAACTATTTTTCATGATAACTGCTTTTGCATCTATAACGCATTCATAAAATGGCTTAAACGTATTTAATTTAAAAAGAACAGTTAATTGGGCTTAGAGAGTAAGTGATAATTACTAATTTTTCTGGTATACTGGAGTTAATGTGTAAACATGCCCACAATGCAAATACATGTGTACATTTAATTAAAATAAATCTCTATAATACTTATGCTTTTACCTTTTATCTCCTCTCCCAATAATATTAAAAGGAGTAATGTGGTTATTATATTAAAGGACTGTCAACTGTATGTACTAGTATATTTTGAGAGCTTAGATAACATGACAGTTTGAAGTGTAGGATTAGCTTCTATATAGTGAATTAATCAATCAGTTATTGGGATACTTTGTTATTGATTGGGGGTATGGCAATAAGTAGACCTAAAATTTTTGCTATTAATATGTATTTGTGGTAAAATGATATATTTGCAAATAGAAATATTCATGAGTCTCCTATAAGAATTAATGTATAACTTACACAGTGGATAGCACTCACTGTTACCCTTACAACAGCAAATTTAGAAAGCAGCTGCCTATATAAGGTGCTACTAAAACATTTTAGCATAACTTACCCTAAAATTGAAATAACAGGAAATAGCTTTCTTATTTTTCACAAATATCACTAATGAACCATCTGAGTAAATCGCCCCTCTAGATCACAATTTTTGGTCATCTGTAAAATGGACAGCATATGAATTCTACCTCAATAACAATTTAAACAATTTAAATAGTGTTAAGTCCACCCAGGAGTTCAATTTTGACCTCAGTTTCTTCTAGTTTAGATCTAACTTTAAAGATAAAGTTAATTGCAGGAATTGGTAGAATTGGTTCAGATACACGCAGTGCAATTTCTTCCTTTTTGCTCTAATACAGTTCCTTTTTCTTTACAAAAATGACTGTTTACTGTGGGTCTTTTCCTTCAGGCTATCTAATATGGAAATAGACCCTAACAAGGAGGGTTTACTATTGTAATGATAGCACAATTTCCAGCATATGACTGAGCATAATAAATATTGATCAAATGAGTCTGTGAATTAATGTACAAATTAACATACTAGCAACATTTTTACACATTTTAGTTTATTTTGTTCTCTTTAATAAAAGAGGGGAAAGTTCCAGAAATTCAGGTAGCACAGTAAAACATCAACTTCTGGAGACTTTGACAACTTCTAAATATGATTCCTTTTGCCCTGCAAACTAAGTCTATTTCTCATGCTTGCTTGCTTGCTTTCATACCCACACACAAACAATCGGATTTTCTTGATTTCCGACTCCAATAGAATCAGGTCAGCAGTGAGGATAGAAGCAATAAATCTCTTTATCTCTGTTGACTTTTATGGAACTGACATCTCTTAAAATATTTTTCTTGACTTTTGTGCTTTTTTACTGACTGATTAGGCAGGAGGGCATGACAGTCAATTGAATCTCCCCAAATCTAATATTAAACGTGGAAAAGAAAAGACCTGAGGGGCAACAGAATAAGTGAAGAGGACTAAAGAAGGTCCAATAATTCTTTTGCAGAAAATCAAAAATTGCATTTAAGTGTTAGCCTTTCTGTCTGCTGAAGTTACTGTCTTTGTGGGTCTGACATTCTCTGTTTTCTATCATCAAGACAGCATTCCTCCATTTTATGTTAGTAATAGACTCAGCTTCTGAAAATTGACTGATGTTAAATGTATTACAAAGTAAAATGCACGTATCTAATGCCAAGTAGGAAGGAAAACATTTCTTCATGGTGCTGGAATAGACAACATATCTAAGATAATGGAATGTGCAGAACAAAACTGTACGCTCCAAGAAATTTCATGTTTCAGGGTAAAGTTTTGAATTGGGCATCCTGTCATTCGCAAGAATGAATAACAAGTAAAATCCAGAACATTAAGCTACAGAAGAGCTTCCCAACGTTTAGCAAGTGTGCAAATGGATGACACTGATATCGTAACGTCAGGTTTTCAGGCCTAGTCTCCCAGCCAGGAATGGATCCCAGGCTGCAGTGGCAGCTCTGAGTCTCAGACACCATGGGTTGGTGTCTCATGAAGCCACAGCAAGAACTTTGCCAGCTCTGAGTCTCAGACACTGTGGGTTGGCGTCTCATGAAGCCACAGCAAGAATTTTGCTGGCACTCAGACCAACCAGTGAAAAGAGGCCAATTTGTTTAGAGAAAGAAAGGCTTATTAAGGAGAAAAGGAACAGAAATAAAGTGGAATTCTCAGGCTGGCAGAACCAGGCCAAGGAGGGTCAAGGAAGCCAAAGTGAGTTGTTCCTCAGGGAACATGACCTTCCTTTCCTGATTATTCTAAAGTTGCACCGCCTCTTTGTGATTGGTTAGTTTTCTGTGGTCTCACTCGCTGTCGTTTAATGTCGCTGTGTCCAAAAGTAAGTCTCTGTGTCCCAGCCTTTATCTTAGCATGCTTCTCTTGATCATCTTTGTTTTGTAATCTCCTGTTGCCCTTAGGCTGGGGGTGTTTGATTTGTCCCCTTTGGAATGTGTTGCCCTTGTCTCTGGAGACTTCCTAACACAACTTAAGTCCCTTCCTGCACTGTTCCTGATGCTGTGTAATTATCCTTAACTTGCTCTAGGACTGCACACCAAGGAGTAGCAATTGAGTATTATCCAGATGCTTGGAGACATAATTACATTTAGTCACACATGATGCTAAAGCATCATGTCATTTGGCCAACTCTCTATGAATAAATTCCAAAGTTCTTTCAATTCCTTAGGTAATAGAGACACAAAAACAGTAAACAATGAAAGCTCTTTGCTCCTCCCACTAGGAAAATAAATATCCTTGTCTTCAGACCTAGTTCATAGTTCTATATTGCCATAAATACTGTGTGGTAATAAGAAAGTGTGACAACTTCATCTTGGGGGTTGTATCTAAGAACTGCTAATTTCTTATCCCTTTCATGCAACTCTGTAGCTCATAGGGCTTGAGCTGTCCCAGTGATGGAGGATACGGATAGGAAAGCTGCAAAGGCGGTGCCACAAGATCAGAATCTGGCTCATAAGAAGCCAATAGCTGCAGTGGGGTAGAAGTGATGAACATAGTCCAGCTGTGGATACTAAGAACCTTAGGCACCAATGCTAGGTGCAAGAGCACAGGGCCCAAGCAGGTACCAGACTGCTGTAAGGGTATTAGGCTCACAGACCTGAAGGTGAATATATAGAGATGAGGCCAGTGGAGAAATTTGGCCCCTTTCAAAATCTGCATAGTTTATTCAAAATCACTCCAGGAAGGAGTGAGTCCCTTTCAGAGAGGAAATCTGTGCAATGCAGTCTACAGAGGCCCTGGGCATCAGCCCTCCTGCTCTCCTGTGACTATGCAGGTGCTTCTATTCACCAGCTCTTTATCCCTTTGCAGGGCAGCAGCCTCCTGCCTGTCCGTGACCTGTACCAGGCCAGGGCTTCTCTCCACTGACCTTCCTCAGCAGAGGAGTCTCTCCTAGAGGCCACCTGCCTGCGACCATGTAGGCCTCTCTGGTAGCAAACCTCTCCCTTTCTGATCTTGCATCTATGCAAGTGTCCTTTATTCTTCTCTTTTATAATAAACCTACCCCTTTGGATATAACTAATATATCTGTGTCATGGAGAAATTCCCTTTAGAACTTGCCAGTACTGCTGAAAGGGGAGCTCTGGTGAAACCTTTCCCAGAGTGAACCCCAGGACCCCAACTTTCCAAGCCCAAATCTTATTATAGCACTTATTAGCTGGTTTATTTATTCTGAAGGCCCAAGAAGGCTTAGAAAAGAACCATTCAATTTCACTCTATGTAATTTTTATTGTAATGGCTTTCCAAAAATATTCAGTGGGTAACTTGAAGAGAGGTAAACAGGAAACAGTTGCAGGATGAAAAAAAAAAATTAGTCTTTTATATCCTTTATTTTCATTATTATAAAAGTTTTCAATGTTGCAACTTTTGTTCCGCTTCAAATTCAATCTGAAAAATTGTACAATTTAGTCATTTTAAAGATTCCATATAACAAGTTAAAAGAAAAGACAACTGTGAGTCCCTGAGTTTGGCAATGTTTTATTTTTAGGTATTCATAGGAATGGTTTTTAGATGATGGGCTATTTCTCTTATACTTTTTGATAGATGATGGAAAAAAAAAAGTATGTGATAATTTCAACATTAAAGAGAACTTGATGGTGGAAATTAAACTCCTACATTATTTTTAGCCACTTAGCATGATGATATGGTTTTGTGATTAGTTTAGAAATCCTTTAAAAAAAAAATTCCAGCTGGGAGACCCTAAGAGAGATGGGGTACTGGGGGACAAATCTAAGTTCCACCTTAGAGATGCCAGCATCTACTGAATTCTAAGTTGGAATAGACCTGAGCTTCTATTTCTATATAATACAAGATATCAATTTCATAGATGTTTGTCTTGGCAATAAAAGGAGACTGTTAGTGTGGAGAACTTTGACAGTTTCTGTTCTCAAAGTCATTAGATTATTTAATTCAATTCTTGTGACCTAGAAGGTAGGATATTAAAACAGAAATTCAACAGAAAACTCTGGTTAAAAGGTCATGTAGGTTTATTGCTTCTTAGATGGTTATAATTTCCTTACTTTCAAGTTGTGACAAAGAGATTAGAAGGAGGCAATATAGAGCAGTTTCAACTGGTCAATATTTAGTTGCAGGAATCTAGCAACTATATACAAATTATTTGAAATCTAGACAAAGTCTGAAAACCAATTTTTAAAATATCATTGATTACTCATGTTGTAAATCCAACATTTTATATCCTTGCAACAGCTTACTACCCTAATTTTCAAATTATTTTTATTGGCTAATAACAATAACAAATGTGTCTAAATATTACATTGTGTGTATACTCTCACCAGTTTTTAACATTTGCATATGTATTTGCCTCATAAACTGCAAACTCATAGTTGCAGCAGTGGTAGCATTTGAACTATGAACTATAATTTTGGGAGAGGAAGATGTGTGGTTTGTTACTGCTGTCAACTAATTTAGACTCATATGAAAGATGTTAATGTTGTGCTATGGGTAGCAATATAGATTCGCCTCCAGGTTAGCTCTGTAGATTGGCTAATATAAATGTCAAAACATTAAAAAATATATCAACTCAATGAAAATAGTTTTCCAGTTACTATATCTGTTTTTTACTACTATCTGCCTTTAGAAGCTAGAGAACTAGATAAGTTTCCCTAATGCTGAAATGGTCCTTATCTATTTTATAGTATATATCAGCAGAGTGAGTATTCAGCTTCTTTTTCTTGATAGATGAACTATATTATAGCAGTTTCTTACCCTAGCATTGCTCATGATTGTTGTTAATTTTAGCCTGGTGCCAATTAAGAATCCTGGTTTTCTCACCATCTGCAGAAGAGTTATTCATTACGTAGGACACTGTGAGGAAAAGATAAGTGTCTAAGGATGGATAATTGAAAGTCACTGCAATTCCCCTCAAATACATTGCCCACCTGTCAGGATTTTTTGGCATAATAAAATATTTTATGTCAATTTTCAGTTTTCCTATAGCTAAAGAAATTGAGAGAGGATATCAACCTATTTAACTGTTGAAAAGAAGTCTCAGAAAATCAGAGCTTTGTTTTTCACATCAAATGAATGATTAGTTTGCTAAATATAAAGAACCAATTTGCCTGATACTTCTGAATATCTTTTTTTTTTTAAAGATTTATTTATTTATTCATATAGAACTGGGGTACAGGCCAGAGATGCTGTGGGTGAGAGGACTCACCAGAGACAGAGCAGGGAGCAGAACAGGCAGATCGACGAAGTACACTGCTGAGGAGAGCAGCTGGTGGGGACGCGCCATGTGGTCACCTCCGGGGCAGGCGGGAATCAAACTCATGTGGAAGTGGCTTAAGCTTCTCGGTGCTGTGCTTTAACCCGCTGTGCCACAAGGGAGGGCCTACTTCTGAATATCTTAAAGTAAATATATAAATTACAAAATATCCTTCACCACTGTTGCATTAGAAATTTGGTTAAGTTTCTTTTTTTCTTAATTATTACTATTATTTTAGAACTGTGAATTTAAAGTAATTTTAATCAATTTCTTTTGCTTCTGCCCCACCCCCTCTTATTCACACTAACTCCTTTCTTGGCTTTCCTTCCTTCCCTTCAACCTTTCTCCCTTTGAAGTTTACAGCTTTGAAATACACTGTTATTATCTTACATCTTTCCTTTCCTGCAGCTTCTTTCTACCAACTTTTTGTTAGCTATCTAGGGTCCATTGTATTTGTGGGTCACATCTGAGTGCATTTGATTTCAGGGATATGCTTTTATTTTCTGGTGATTTTGGAAGAAGAGCTTGAAAACCTGTAAAACTGAATATTAATCAAATTTGTGTTGGTAGTAGTTTTTGTCAGATCTACTTTAGATGTATATACAAGTATTTGTGCATTAGGCAACTACAATTTATTATAATAGTAGATTATGATGTTTCTACTCCTCAATTTTTGAATTGAGTATAAAAATAAAGGCACTAAAATCTTAATCTTTTTATTTTCAGGCTGTCATATACCCCCAAATTACATTGGTGGCTTATACCCCCAAATTACATTGTGCTAGTCTGTCTTCTAAGTTTAAACTAAGTTTGATCCTCTACTTAGTCAACTGGTGCATCTTGCAAACCTTCTATGCACATTTAGAACAGAAAGAGCTTGGGATTGACCAGAACAGCATTGTTTGGGGACATCCCCCCTTTACTTGTTCATTGTTGATCGACTTACAGCATTGAAATTTTTTTTTTTTAAGATTTATTTATTTGTGCATACAGAACTGGGGTACAGGCCAGAAGCTCAGGGGGTGGCAAGAGGATTCACCAGAAACAGAGTGTGGAGCAGAACAAGCAGATTGAAGTACACTGCTGAGGGGAGCAGCGGGCGGGTCAGGAGAGGTCTGCCACGCCATGTGGTCACCTCCGGGGCAGGCGGGGATCGAACTCATGTGGAAGTGGCTTTAGCTTCTCAGTGTTGTGCTTTAATCCGCTACGCCACCAGGGAGGGCCCAGCATTGAAATTTTTGTTGGCGCACAGGGTAACAATTCCCCTATCCCTCTAGGTTGCTCTCAATCTGGTACAGCAGAGAATTAACAACATATAGTGTAGTCGGAGAAAACATATTTAACTATAGAAGGAGAAACGATACCTTTTTAATTACATATATATGAAGGATTCATGTGATTGTACATTCTAAAGTAATTGTTATACATTGAAGACTTTCATTTTTGAAAATGAATAGAATTAGGTGGCTGAGGAATGGAGAGAGGAGGCAGACTCACATCCTGAGGCAATATTCATGCCAAAACCAGACTCTAATGTTTGCAATGTTGATAGGTTTCTTCGAGAGGAGAGTTATTTCTAGAGCTAACCCTAAATCAGAGTAGTCTTCATTATTTGATATAATGATAACACTTTGGAAGTTTGCAGTTCTTTAAATGACCTTAGCTCCACAGGTCAAGTTGCCATGTCGTGGAAATGGCCTGCTCCGGACATCTTAGAAAAAGTCTAGCTGAATATTTTGAAGAAGCCCACCTTTCGTTTCATATCTTAAGCTTCAGGAAATCAACATTTTCTGTTGTGGTCAACTGTATTCTAGCTAGATCCATTCTTTCACTCTTTTATAGCTAATTTTCAAACTATTAGGCTTTTTGTTAATTCTATTAAGTTTAATCTGATTTCTTTGAAATAAGCATTTTAGCTTGCAATAATTTTGCATCTGGTTCTTTAACTTATTATCTCTGTTTTCTGCCATTCACAATTTGACAAGTATACTTTGAGTCTTATCTTAGTCATTAACAGTATTTCAACAAATTGAAAGAAACTGCTAGTGAGGCTGATGTTTTGAATCCATTCTACTTAGTCTTCCGCTAGTTATGAAATGTATTTCTTATTCTCAAGTATATTAAGAAAGAATTGTCAAATATCTTTAAAAAAAGAACTGTTTGACATTTCCCCAATTGATAATTCTAGTAAAACTGCTAAAGAGAAAGTAAGTCAATTTTGGTGTGATTCTTTCTTAATAAAGCTTTGCTGATTTCCTATTTAATTTTGTAATTACCCATAAACTTCTTGTTTAATAACTTTTACTATCCCAGCATTTCATGTGACTATTACTTTAATCACTTACACATTAGAGATGTTTAACACAGTGTATTAAGGCCCAGTTTTACATGGAAAGACATCCCAATTTTATAATGGAAGTCATTTAGGAAAGGGAACACATAGTATGATTAATTTTTCTGAAATCCATCTATTCCATTAAATGAGAATAGAAAAAAAAATTGAGAGTGCAATGAGTATTTTACAAATGATTGGTTACTTTTTTTTTTTTTCCAGAACAAATCAATCAGATGACTGTGTTTAGTTCTATATATGGAAGAGAATGAGTTTTAAATACAATACCTTAAGGGAAGTAAAATCTAGATAATGAAAAATTAAATATAAGAATAAAAATATAAAATAATGTTCTACATTCTCACTCTTTATTTGGTTAGGGACATACATGAAAGTTCTAACATTTAGAGGAAAATAACAAATTAGTGCATTAATTTAAAAATCATAGTTTATTTTATCTTCTTTGATCAGAAAATTTTCTAGCGAAAATGAGACATAATTGGCATAAGGCTTGTAATTAAGGTCTAGCATTATGTGTTGCCTTGACATCTCACATGTCTTTTCTGCATTTGCCCTCCCCCCCAGTGCTCATGTGCAGATAAGATTCCCTAACCAAGCAGCCCTCCTCATTAAAGGGATCATATATATTCTTTGCACAATTTCTGCTAATCTTGAATATTAGTATTAGTCTTTGGTTCTCTGCCAGGCCACAGAATTATCAAAAAAAAACAAAACAAAAGTCAATCACATTCTCCTTTTAGAAGCAGGGGGAATTTTACTACACCACCTACCTCCCACAACCCTGATTGTTCATTCTGTTCCTATGTGTAGTTCCTTGTGGTTGACTTTCACTGGTGGTGTCTTTCTCTTGTGGGTTGTGAGTGTAGGGGACTAATAAACTGCTGTTATCTTGTTTGTCCAGAGTTGGGTGTGCATTTAGCCATTTCCATAAACTTAAACTCTTATTCATCTATGTGGTGAATAAAACATGTGTGAATCACTAAGTCGGGTCTTACAAATGCAGGCCTTCTGAGTGTACGTCTGTGAGGGGAAGGCTGAGGTGCTCATAAACATGGTGTATTTGTGACACAAGATGAGATTGTCCTGACTAGACTAGAAGGTGCTTTTTGAGAGATAAATACATTTAAATTGTCATCATTTAAATGTATTTAAAGACTAATCAAAGGAACTTGATTCATTGTGGTTTAAGTTGATGAACCTTTGCTAAATGGAGTGTCCTAATGAAAGTTATATTTTGAAGAAAATTAGAAATAGGGAAAGCAGAGCGTTATGATTCTCAGGGTTAGTAGAAATTTTTTCCCCCATTTTCCTTCCAATATTCAATTCTCCTCTCCCAGATTCCTGTCATGTAATCATCCAGAATATACCTACCTTGAATGTATACCCTGCCTGTTTCCCATACCATTTTTCTTTACCTCCAATTTATAGAAACTTCTGTTCTTAAGTTGATATCCAAACATATTAGTCCTATTTTTAATTAGCATCCCTTGGGGAATTTATTTTTTTCAAGAAAATTTTGTACTGAAAACACAACCCAATGAAACTAATGTGGTTGCTTACCATGAGTTGCAAAATAAAATTTAAACCCAGTTTTTCCAGCTAAGAGCACTTCCTAATTATATTACTGTTGTCATTGACAAAGACAGTGAAATTACCACATCTATCTACAAGATTTGTTTTTTAACTTTTGCAAGTGAAAAGGCATGATCTTTATGGTAAGGGAAAAAAAATATATATATATACCTACAGTTTCCCTTGCTTTCTGAATGTAAAACTGTTCTGCTAATTATTTTGGCTGTCTACAAATGTTATCACTGTTAATTTATATGGGTATATGGGGATTTTTTTTTTTAGCATTCCCAGACACCAAAAATAACCTGCCAAGTCATAACACATAGGAACATCTTCCTCAGATATTGGGGAAAACCATACATAATATTTATATTTTTATTGTCTTTAAGAATTACTGGATTTGAAAACCTTGGAAGTCTGTAAAAGTAATAAAAGTAATTAGCTTGTAAATTAATCAGTTAAGAAAGTTTGTATTGTTCTGAGATTGTCACTGTAGAAATTCTATGGACAATGAGTACATTCTTCTCCAAAGGAAACTTATTGGTGATAATGACTCTGTAAGTTCCCTTTCATTTAGTCAAATTTCCATATGGAGTATACACATTCAAATAATTTGCATTATTTTAGACCCCCAAACTGATGCTTTATAATAGTTTCATAATTAGGGACTACTTAATTTTATATAGTTATATATGTCTGTATGTGATTGTATATACATACATGCAGGCCAAAATTCTTGAGCTGTAACTTTTTCACATGAAAAGAGTTGATCGTTGTATATATTTATGCTATATTTTCTGTTAGTTTTATTTTGGTGTTGATAAATGCAGACATTGCCAAATCAGGCACCCCTGGCATATGAAAAGGCATCTACCTTTTTTGTTTTCATTTGAACGATTACTTTATAGGTTGAAGTGTCAAATGTATTTTGGTATATATGCAAGTGCAATTCATCTGTTTTCTGTCTCAACTAGAATCATAAAGTTAAATATCACATTAAGAGCAGCATTAGTTATTCAGGTGATATGATTTTTTTTTTTTAAACACAGAAACACCCTGGAGCATTCAATCTTTTTTGTATTCATCTTGGTAACTAGAAAAAGAACTTTGTAGTGGTTGCTTGAAAATGAAAACTGCTGGGAACTGAGGGAGAGAAGATGTGTGTGTTTCTTTGTCCTGAGTCCCAGCTTGTGGGGCACACAATTTTACCATGAAGAATGAGTTCTATGGGAGTTTTATGCCTTTATTATAGAAAATAGAAGTTTGAACTTGGGGATATTTTCCCCTTTTTTATGACATTGTAATGTTCTGGACAGATAAATTCCAAACTCCAAGGAGCAATCTAAAACCTTTGAAACATAAAGACTGAAAGTAACAATAAGTAACAAACAAAAGAAGCTTTGTAAATTCTGCCTAGGAAGTCAGTTCATCACATTTCCTTTCATATTTCTCTTCAAACCAGACAAACCTTACAGGTCTGAGGATATTGTTAATAAAATATAGCGCCGAGTCCCATGACAATTTATTGAACTATACTCACCTCTGTTATTTCCAAAAGAATTTTTAAGAAACCTCAGGTCCAGCTTCAACATGCCCAAAGGGTAGGGGCGGGAGGGTTGGAATTGAAATAAAGGCAAATATATGAGAACTAAATAAAAGCTCTGACTAAGCACGTGAATTATTCATAAGTTAATATTCCTTAAAAGAGCAAATTACATGTTGAACAGGACATGTAGGTTATCTGCTCAGTCCAATACAGTGTATCATTCCTGGCAGGTTTTATCTCCACTGATATTTATTTTATTTTTTAAAGATCTATTTATTTTTGCATACAGAACTGTAGTACAAGCCAGAGGTGCAGGGATGGTAAGAGGATTCACCAGAGACAGAGTGGGGAGTAAAGCAGGGTGATGGACAAAGTACACTGCTGACGGGATCAGTAGGTGAGATAGGAGAGGTCTGCGGCGCCATGTGGGTCATGTCCGGGGCTGGAGATTGAACTCCTGCTGAAGCCACTGTGGCTCGCTTGCAGTGCTGCATCCAGACCCGTTGCGCCACCAGGGAGGGCCTCCACTGGTATTTAAGGAAGCTTTCACATTTCTTTTTGGAGATAAGAGGCCTAATAGGTGTAGGTTTAAAAGTGTGTGCTTTACTTCTACTTCTGGAGGTAAAACACAAATACTATAGGATTGGAAAGGAGGACATTTTGGGAGTTACACCAGCCTGCCTTTCAGATGCCCTTCAGAAATGGCTCAAAAACATCTTTGGCCATATACCTCTATTCAAAAAAGCTGTGGTCCTTATGGCAAAGATAAGATTTATTGAAATGGCTTGACTGCAAATGAATATCAGCAGTGGGTCTCAGGTGGGGAAGGAGAACAGAAATGACATCTCGAGATGACAAGTTTGTGATCCGATTCTTTGAAATATTACCCATTTGGGAATGGATTCTGATTAAACTTACATATATGGGATCACAGTGGTTTTAGACTATAGGTTTATTAGACTAGAAGGAGGAAGGTCAAACAGGAAGCTATCACAATTCCTATTTGAAAGAATGTAGTAACATGAATTGGAAAGGTTCCTGTGGAGATGGGGGCAAATCAATATATTTATGATGAATTTGTAGGCAAATGTAACCTGACTGTTGGCTGGATCAATTTGTGATATGAGAGAAAAGGATGGGCCAGAAATGACTTCAATTTTTTTTTTTTTTTTTATCTTATAACTGAGTAAGTGGATGAATTCTATGTAGAAATAATTTAGAATTCAGAACATTGGAGGAGGAATAGAAGATTTGGGAAGATAAAAAATGTCATACATTTGACTTTAGACTTCCTAATTTTGATCTTCCAACTAGACATCACAGGGAGATCTAAGCAGGAAGAAACAGTGATATGGTAACTGGGTGATGGGTGGACACTAGAGAGAGTTGGTTGGGTATCCTCAGCAGGAAGGCAGAGAGAGCCACTAGACTGCATGATTGTAAGAGTGAATGTAGATAATGAGGTGAATGTAGATAATAAGGTGTAGGGGTAAAGCTTGCTGATAAATGGAGGATATTTGTGAGTCAGAATTCTGTAATGAAATCTTTGCCACAACTATGAGCATTGCTATTTCCCTATTATCGTGCTGATAATCTACTACTCCAATTTAGGCTGGTAGAGAGGATGGTAGAAATATGAGGAGAATGAGATATGGGGCCCTAATGGTCTAGGTAAAGGACTATGAGTGCTTTGACAGTAGGGGTGAGGTGATGACATTCACATCTGTGCAGGTGTGATCCTATTCCCCTAAATCATGTACAGTCTTGTAAACCAGTGTTACTTCAATAATGAAAAAAAAAATCAGCTTGCTTTTGCTCAGCAAAGCCTCTAAAGCAGTGTAAACTATTTATTGGTGTACAGACTTGGAAGTCTAGCCATGTGCTTCTGTGATATAACCGTATTGAACAAATTCATCTACCTTTAGACCTCCAGGCATTTGATGTCACTCCTGAACAGTGAAATGGAATTGGAGTTTCAGTGACATTCAGGGCTCTGGTTTAGACTTTAAGAAAAATGACCTGCTTTATGTTATTTGTTCGTTCTGTACTCTACGTGAGAAGAGTGGGGAGGGAGGGATAGGAATCTTAAAAATAACGTGTCTTCCACCATACCTTGGTATGTGAATAAATAATGTATTTTAGATGAGTAGTATGAAGGAGAAAATTAATTCTCCCTATATTCTTCTGAGTTCTTGGCTGAGAAGCCTGGAATGAAAGTCAGATAAAAATAACAGGCAGAAGTTTGTTAATAGGTGTTTATATAATATCTATGGAGATATCCATGGGAAAAATAACTCCAAGGTGACTTAAAATTTAGGATTAAAAATATGAGAGAGAAATGGGGGTTGAGGTCCTTCAGTGAAAGTGAATGAATTTTAGGAAAGATGAGTGAAACCTTAGAGGAGCAGATGGGAGTGAGGACAGTGTGGCAAAGTTTTTGTGGATGTGGTGCTGAATTAGTCTCCTCTCTTAAGGAAACTTAAAGGAAGGACATTCATGACAATGGAACTTCTTATAAAGACTCTTTAGGCAGACAAGGGGAATCTGGAGAAAGCAACATTTTGCATTTAAGGTTATTTACCTGCTAACAACTCAGAAACATTAGTATAATAGCACATGGTGAGGTGCTATGGCTAGTTACCCTTCACTGTTTACCAAAGTTGCCTCCCTTAACCACAGCTTCTGAAAGCTTTTTCCTGCATACCCTATATATAATACAAAGAAAACTCCTGTGAGCTTCAAGGTCTGTGCTAAAATCTTTTCAGTGTGCAGTGTTGTAACAATCTGGCCTTAAAATGTCTACTCCCCCAGAGAAAAGTGCTCTGAGCATCTGCCATGAAGCACATGGATAAGGATGCTTTGCTTTAAGACTTTTGACATACTTCTGTTGTGCAGTGTATTTTGTAGTTATGCAATTCTGTTGTACTGGGAAATAGGACTCTAGGAATTTGTTTTCTGTTGCTGTATAATAAAATGCCACAAAATCTATCTGCTAAATATCCTTTTTAATTAAATCCTGCACACATGTGGTTCATCACTTTGGGAAGGCTTGAGTAGTTTTGCTTTTATGCTACGTGACATCAATGAGTATCACAGGTCTAGCCTAGAGAGTCATATTTCACACATTGAGAGAAATGGAACAAGAATCTACAGCTCATTTGAATGATGAATATTTTGGACTTTTAGTTTATGCTCTATAGGATGGTACTTTTTCTGGAGAAGAAAAGTTTTCATTGGGAGGGATATAAACCATTAGACTTCCAAAATATTTTCATTGGGAGGGATATAAACCATTAGACTTCCAAAATATTTTTATTGGGAGGGATATAAATCATTAGAGTTCCAAAAATACATTTTAGGGTGTCATTTAATACATCTTCTGATGATCTGAACCTCCTGATATTGTTGCAATTGAGTAAAATTTATTTAAATATAGATTGGTTCTAATCTTCTATTTAAACAAACAGAATATGAAAAAAAGTTACAGAATTCCATTTCACATAGTGGCAAACAATGCTGACTCTGTCTTTGTAGTAAATTCTTATTACTGCTTTCTCTGAATGTGTGTGTGTGTGTGCGTGTGCGTGTGCGCGCGCGTGTGTGTGTGTGTGTGTGTGTGTGTGTGAAGCACCAAGCTGCCTTGCTGGAGAAGCAACATGGTAAGGAACTTACAGGGTCTGATAGGCAGACACCAAAGAGTAACGAGTAACTGAGCTGTGGATTTAACAACTTCTCAGGAATGGAATCTTGCCATCAGTCACATGATTTTTGAAACAAATCTTCACCTGGTTGATATTTGACCAGATTAAAGCACAGGTGACAACTTCTTTATAGTCTGTAAGTGACTGAGATTCAGGATGAGTTGTAGAAGGTAGAAGGTAGAAGAAGCTAGAGTTGTGGTGATCTGTTATGCTCAGTAGGTAATCAATACAGAAGTTTATTCCATTCCATTTTTGCTTCTCTGATGATTGATTTCATTTGTATTGGGCTTAGCCTCATTGACAGTGGGAACAGGGTCTTCAATGACTTTTGAACTTTTACATCTCATAACGTTTGCCTAGAGAAGGATTGGCAATCGTTGATTAACGAGCATAACCATAATTTATTTAATCAAAACATATTCTGACCTTTTAATCATTATGATGGAACCTTACAGTAGAAAAATTTAGGAGGGATAAGCAGCAGAAAGATTACCAGCAAGAGGAGGGGCAAAGAAGATTTATCAATTTTAGGAAACCAACCAATCTGACCCCAAGGTGATAATCTCTACGATAATCCCATCAAAGAATATTTGATCTGGCAAATTCATTTTTTGCCTTTTAAGACTGCCTGCCTATGTCCATTCAGACATTGCTCTTCCTTGTCCTCCTTCCCTCAGTAAGCTCGCTGGATGCTGGTGATATCACTTTTAATTTTAAACTCATTCACTCCACCATCATTCATTCAAGAAATCCTCAACTTATATTAGTGACATACATGAGACTAGGGCCTTGGTCTGCTATGTTCTTTCTCAGAGGGACCTAAGAACCCCACCCACCAAATTCCAGCCTATCAATAATGGCTTCTCATTACACTTAGAGTAAAATACAGATTTAGCATAGGGCAGGATGTTAAAGATGGGCTACTTTTATTTTCTTCCACATCCTCTTCCCATTTATATTATTTTCCCCACCCTCAGCATTCCTGCCTCAAGCATGCACTCATTCAGCCCTCCCACCATCACCATATTAAGGCCATCTGAACTTTTACGTTCTTGCCTCCATAATTCTCTCTGATCATTCCTCTCCTGCATCTTTGCCTCCTTTTGATCGTAACAGAAGTGTTGTCTGGTTAAATAATAGTCCTCATAGTCACACTGTAAAGTAGCACCCAACTCAAAGAAATCTGTACATCTTCTTGTTTAATTTTCTACAGAAAGTTTAATTGCCATCTAAAAGCAAAATACAGCTCTTGCCTTGGACTGTAAGTTTTATGAGGCCCTAGTCTCATGTATTTCTTTGATACAAATTTATGATTTCTTAAATGAATGGTGATGGAGTGAATGAGTTTAAAATTAAAAGCGATATTGAACCTACAACATTAGAGTCAGCAACTCAGAGCATTATTTACTTTTTTGTAAAAAAAGAGGTTGTTCAGAGGTCAATATAACAGTGACAGTGTCCTATTATGGAGACTTTTAAAGAGAATTTGATAGAACATTGTCTGGAATACATCTTCTGTGACACTCCTAGGAATGTTCTTTGTGTTGGGTTGTTTTTGAATACTATTAAATATGTCAACTTGAACATCATTTTGTAATCTATTTCTGAAGATCGAAAGTTCATTTTGGGCTTATAAATTTTAAAGGGTCTTGAGGACATGTTCATGTAAATAACATATGAAGATCACAAATAAGTTTTCCTATGCACAGAACAGTAGTTTAGGATAATTACATACATTTATGCTTTTGTGTAGAGTGAAACTGAAGCCATGGAGTAGATGAGTGAGTGTAGGACAGGTAAAAATAGATAAGGACTAAAGTTGCATGCATGCAATAATTTAAATATCTGGAGGGAAGAAGAGTCAGCAAAAGATAATGAAGAGAGGCCAGAAATATCAGAGGGAAAATAATAAATAGAATCAAAAGTAAATAATATTCTAAAAGATAAATTATGGCAACATATACTCAAAGGGAAGTTGGAGACTCATCCCACAGTGGTCCTATTAAAGGCTCTAGAAACTTAATGAAATAAATTTAGTAAAATAAATTTCTGTGAAAAGGGGATTGGAGTCAGACTGAAGTGAATTGATGATGAGAGACTGACAAAGTTTGCACTAAAATTTTGGTTTTGAAGAAAATTTTAGAAAAACAGAGATAAATTTGTTGGTGATAACAAGGTTATTGACATGACTTATTTGAAACTTCCGGTACCTCTCCTTCAGGAGAAAATCTGGTCATTTTATTTAATCTCCATATGGTAGAATAAAATTCAGCCTTTGATGTATATTTTCATCTGAATCCTTTTCGTTGGTTGCATTTATTTCCCTTTGTTTCCCAACATCTGTTTCCTCTTCTTTATTCTTTAATAAGAGACTGAGAAATGGAAATCATCAAGAAACTAACACAGAATTAAAATAAACCCAGAAGTGCGACACCAAATTCAGCTTTTATCTGATAAAATGAATTGTCTCTCATTGAAGAAATCACCTATAAAATAAGCAACTTTTTCAAATCCTATTAACATTCTTTCATTCCCCCAATTCCATGTAAATGCTTGAAGACCACATTTTACTTATAACCACTGTGTGTAATTTGTATTTTTAGTTGTGAATATGGGCATAGATAAACAATTATCCAAGCTTCTAGGGAGCTTTGTAATTTAATTATTAGAAATATACTCACTTATTATTTGTCTTTTACTGAAAAATAATTAACAGATGTTATATTTTCCACATAGATTTAAGTTTCTGCTAATAAATTTACATTCTGTCTAGGTAAACACCACAGGAATATCAAAATGGGTTAATTCAAACAAAACCAGGTGAGAGTACATTCTATTTTTTAAATAAATTATACATGGTTAATATTTGATTGGGTACAAATGTCTGTCTTCGCATATCCTGAATACAATTAAAAAACTAGTTTTAATTTTTACATAAGTAAAATCACAAAATTATCCTTATATTCAACTAAGGACTTTCTCTGAGTTTTGTAACAATGACTGTCTCAGAAAGACTTTTGTGAAAATACAATTTGAATTTTTTTAGTAAACTACACTTTGATTTTCCATCAGAATTTCAAAAATGAATTTGTCACTGAGAGGAAAACAATGAAGCTGCCCACTTTCCCTAACGCCTGCTGTGCTTTCCAAATGATGATTTTTGAAATTGTGCTTTGCTGTAGCAATGAAATAAAATGAGGTGAGGTCCAGTTCTATGATATAATCTATAACTTATGAATGACTGACCTAAGGCTGAAACAAATCCACATTAATATTTTGGGCCTAATTTATAATTTCTCCCGTAGGCACATAGGCTCAGATGCTATGCAACTAGTACATTTCAAAATCAAGATTTTTTCTTACATTTATGACCACACATGTGTATTTGCTCCTGTGAATTATTAAGGAAATATTTGGTGAGTTAAAAAAAAATCAAGAAATCTTACTTGAAGAGTAAATGTGAATGATGTTATTTCCATGGCAACTTAAAAATACCATTTTTATCTATTAGTGCCACAGCAGAATTATTAGGTTCAAAATCTATTATGAGAAAGATAAAATGTACCTTTGCTGAATGTTCATTTTCACCACTTAATTATACCAGTGAAGACAAAGACAGTATAATTCCAATAATGTTTTTTTGGGCCATACAGTCTTATTGAAACACACTCAGATCTAATACCAAATATGACATGTTCTTGGCCATAGCTTCTGTTACAAATTGATACCAACTAACCATCAGCATCTCGTATTTTTCAAAATACAAATGTCAGATCCCCAGCAACCTGCTTTCTAATTTAATATGCTTGGAAGTGACAAAGTCATCTCTGATTGTGATATGTAGACAGCTTGGGAATGATTTGTTTAATTTTCAAAACTTACTTGGTCACCATAGGTTACAAGACATACATCTTCCTTAACAGAATTGATACTTTGATAAAAGATTTGATTTCAAGTAGAGTAGGTAGCATCCTTAGGACATGCTATATTTGGCAAAGAATTTTCCCATCAGCATTAGAGAATCAGAACTTTTTGTTTGAACAACTTTTTAATAGCATACGAAATGCTGAAGAAGTCCAGTGTCAGCACTATCATCACTATGACTTGAGTTCAATCCATGGCCAGGGAGCTGACTTAAATGGCACTACAGACCTCTCCCGTCATACCTGCTGCTCTCCTCAGCAGTGTATTTCAGTAGGTCTGCCTGTTCTGCCCCCGACTCTGTCTCTGGTGAATGTTCTTACTTCACTCCCTCATACCCCTGGCCCACATTCCAGTTCTTCTAGGCAAAAAATAAATCTAAAAAAAAGTCAAAACCTTAATATGAAATTTTATTGTGCAGAATTAAATAGTTTACATTTGTGTCCTTTTGTGTGGGCATCATTTTCTGAATAACAGTGTTTCCATTGAGGAAATAATTTAACATGTCAGATGCAGCTTTTTTTACAAGCCTAAACTGTAACTATTCAGGCCACATTTTTACAGACTGAAAGGTATGAAAAATCCTTTTTGTGGTATTAATTTTCCCCTCTTTTACTAAATGACATTACTATTACTAGGATAAACATTCAATATTCTTCTAGATTCTGGGTGGAAAAATATGATGTAATTGGCTCCATTAAATTGTTAATACACTTTTTTTTTGACTAACAATCTTGTGTATGCTATATTGTTTAATTATTTATGAGCACAGCTTTGAAAATCATAAGGCTAAAGGTTTTAGTCAGTCTTTGCTAGTTTTTAGCCTGATATTTTACTCAGGTAACTTAGATTCCCTAAAATCTTTTGTTCTTTATTTATGGAATAGAGTAATATTTATTTCATGCACTAATATGGACATTAAGTATGAGAATGCATATGAAACTATTTGCTATTTATATATTGTTAAGGGACGATAATCTGACCATAACTACTTATTACTCAGTAATATTTTATATTGCATGAATCAATAAAAGAAAATCCCTATGGAGTAACTGTCGCCCTAAAAACCTTATGTCAAAGCCCTTAATACCCAACATGCTTGTATTTCGATGTGGGACTATTAGAATGTTATTAGGTCATGAGTGAAAAAAGTGCCCCTATAGAAAGAGATGCAGCTGTGCTCTCCCCTCCCCTCAACTGAGGGCAGAGCAAGAAGATGGCCATCTACAAACTGACAATAGATTCCTCACCAGAACTCAAACCCGATCCATACTAATTCAGCATTCTCAATCTTCGGAGTGTTCTACAAAAATTTGTGCAATAACAGTAAACTGGGAAGTACTAAAATGAGAGTTCTAGATACAGAGTTGTTTCTCCATAGTTAAAGAAGAATCCACTTTAATGATAGACCTACAAAAACAGACCAAAAAAAAAAAATTGCATCTGTTTTGATCTCAAGAAATGACCCATCAGGATAGAACTCAAAGTTAGTATTATAGACAAGGAACAGAAACACTTAGTCCTACACATAACCCAAGAAGAATTTTAAGACAAAGACAGAACAGATTAATTTCCCCTGTTGTATGTCTTCTACCTCTCCAATTCTCACTGGGGTGACCAGAGAATAAAAGGAAGTGGGGACAAATGTAAATCATCACAAGGAATATTTTTTGTTGTTGTTGTTAAAGGAAAAAAGGAGGGTTACATTTGCTAGAAGTTTCAGAAATCTCCATTCTACAGACTTTTGTCAAGATCATCTGAAATGAAGAGACCATACTGGGTAACAGATGCAAAGGAGAAGGCAGCCTGGGGAAGAAATGGACAGAATAGAAACAGCCTTATTGGCATACACCTCAAAAAAATAGGGGGGAAATGGAGTAATAACTAAAGGAAGCATGAAACTCATGGGGCCTTGTTAGTATTTTCCAGAACTTTAAAAACAGTCTCTTTTGCATGTTTATTTTGCTTTACATATGTTATTCTGTTCAAGACTCAAATATCTAGAAGGAAGCATATGATCCCTCCTCTTGGGTCACTTGTACTCTGTGCTGGATGAGAGGAGGAGACAGTGAAATAGTAAATCTTTAGACACTCTCATTGAGTACACAGGGAATTTGAAAATTGTCCCACAGAGGAAGAGTGATATTAATTTTTTTTAAAGAAAAGCAATGAATGAGGATATTTAGAAAACATACATACATATATATATATATATATATATATATATTTTAGTACTCTACACTATATTGCATGTAGGGGTAGAGTTTTCACTCATGGTGTGGATTCTATGTAGATGATTGTTCAGTCTTTGATGTAGTGGGAATTTTGTGATGGGTGTTTGCAAGGGACATGCATATTCCTATTATCTGAATCATTCCAATCTATTTTATATTCATCCCATCCACTTGTAGGCAAAAAGGCAAAATGAGGTGCAATACAATAAGTCATTTGTTTTCTGTTTTCATGTGCCTGGTTATTATAAATTAATCACATGCCTTGGATTCTACTTACATTTTAGAATTGGTTTTTGGTAGGTTTAAAATACTCTTTTCCTCAATGTGATGCATTACCTTTTTCCTCCTTTCAGTTCACAATTTTTCCCCACTTACTGTGTTCACACTTAATAGTTCCTATAAATGGCTTGGAGTTATTCTAAACTCATTATCCATATTCAGGAAATCTAGGATATTGAGCTTCTGTAATTGAGAGGTAGCTGGGTTTCTGAGTTTAAATTAGACCACAGATGTTGAAGACTGTCTGACCTGAAATTTAAGCATGTAGATATCTTTAACTGGAAACTACCTCAGTGAGTGAGAGTGAGACTTCAGCACAGTCTTTGCTTTGTTCACTGCCATGGAGTTAAGTGTCCTGGCGATTTTTATACACAGTTGTCTTAAATTTCTTGAACAGATTTCTTTTGCAAGCTAGTCAGTAATTTTAGGGAGAAGAAAAAATAAGAAACTCTACTAAAGTTTTTCTTATAGGTATGAATAAAACAATAATTACATAGAGAAATACCTCACAAAAATATAGTGTATAGTCAGTGACATAGGTTAAAAATGAAAGTATTAGATATATTTGCAATCTTTATAGTGTTTATTTTAATATTTTAATAAAATCAATAAAATTGATTTGACTAAATATATTTTTACTTCATTTGGATTGCAAAGATTACAATATTGTGTGGCATTTAATAAATTTAATACTAACTGAATGTGATCGTGGTTTATATTCTTGATTTGGACCTTACCAATGTCATTTTGATATGGAATTTTAGAAAAAGATTTAGAAACTTGCTTTATCTTTAAAAATGAAAAGTTGTTTATTCCCTTCAGAGAACTTTTCTTGCTACCTAACCTGTTAAAGAACATCTTACAAATCAGTGGGTGTCTTATATCTTGAGGAAGCATTTCTACAGGGTTCCTAAGATCTTTAGTGGAAAAAGATTTGAACCATCATGTATGAATGTTTGTAGTTGAAGATTGTATAACCTGAAGTAAAACTTGAATCTCTTGATGTGCCTAAGAGAGGGTTTTTTTTTTTTTTTTAAGATTTTAAAATTTATTTATGCATATAAGAATTGGGGTACAGGCCAGAGCTGTGAGGTTGAGAGGATTCCTCAAAGACAGGATGGGGAGCTGAACAGGTGCATTGACTGAAATACACTGCTGAGGGGAGCAGCGTGTGAGACAGGAGAGATCTGCTGTATCATGTTGGTCACCTCTCTGCTGGGGATCAAACTCCTCCTATGGTGGCTGCTGATAGCTTCATAGTGCTGAGACTTAACTCCTTGTGTAACACCGGGAAGTTAAACATTATCAATGAAAAGACATAGCTGAAAAGAAGGAAAAACCTTTAGTTACTAAAGGGACTTCTGGCTATGGAAGTAAAGTAAAGCTGAAGCTATATGACTGTAGCCAGTTCATGCTTCCCTCAGCAGTATATTTGGTTGATCTTCCTGTGCTGCTCCATACTCTGTCTCTGGTAAATCCTCACAGCCCCCACATCTCTGGCCTATCCTCCACTTCTTCTATGCATACATAAATAAATCTTTTAAAAACATAAGATAAAACCAACAATAACAATGATGCATGAAATTTAGGCTGCATTATAATGAAAAGAGAGGTAACAAACAAATGTATGATGTTTCTGTTGGATTTAACTGACACAAGATAACATTTGGCTAAGGGTTGAGAATGAAGGTGACAGTGCATTATTGAGTGGAGTGACAGGAAAGTATGAGATTTCTGAGCAAACACAGATTTACTCTACACAGTATGAGTCACTGTTCTTGTATCCTGAGGGCTGGCATTCTGTAGGAGAACACGTTCATGTTTGCTAGTGTTCATTTGGTCTAGGAGAAATTAATACAGAAATGAAGTTTACAGTCTCCTATTACATGAAGAGTTATGAAACTCTCCCAGTTGACTAAATGAATTTCAACCCAGTCACACAGATATTGTGAAACTAGAACTTATACCGTCCAATGGCTATACCTCAGGTCCAATTTTTCTCATGAGTACAATTTAACCAGTGGTGATAGTTTAGTGACTATGTACTGCTTTTCAAGCTGCAGGTTTCATTAGAGGAGGCCAGGTATAGTTCTTCTATATGAGAGTTTAAAATTACAATTCATTTTAAAAAGTTGTGCATACAAGAACTAGGGTACAGGCCAGAGATGTGGGGGGTGAGAGGATTCATCAGAGACACAGTGTTGTGCTTTAATACATTACATCACCAGGGAGCGGGCCCTATCATTGTTGGTTTATACATGATGCATAACCAGAATTCAGAAAATTTTCTTGGCATCCATTTGCACTCAGTTTTTGCTGAAATTATCAAATGAAAGATTGACTATAATCTGACAATAAGCATCACAACTGTTGCCCACCTATTTAAACATGAATTTA
>NW_004567104.1:53701902-53702755 GCF_000260355.1 Condylura cristata | reverse complement strand
ATTGTATATTATATTCATATTACCAATACTTGATCAATGATTATCTGCATTGTGATATTGGTACATATGTCATGAAGTTATAATTCATCAGCAAATGTTGATGAACATTGATTAAAAAGTAGAGATGTAAGGATATTAGCCATATATATAAATATATGCAGCCAATATGCTCTCAATATAAGCAACTTTTTGCTAAAGTTATTTAGTCTGTAGATACTGTTTTTATAAGGTCACTAAAAATAGGATATCAAAGAAAATTCTTAATAAGAAACTAGAAAGATGACATTTGAGATACACATTTTAGGAAATGATATTTTTCTGACTTTCCCAGGACCTATGACTTTCTTCTGGTGTGATCTTTCTCTCAGTTTGGCAAGTGGGTCAGAAGGGTATTTGTAGACCAAACCTACTTTGTGTACAGAGAATTAAGTAGTATATAAGATTATGCCCTTTTGAAAACAAGTAAACATAATGTCTATATTAGGTTAATTATGTTCCATACTTCTAAATTATACACCATTATCTGTTTCAAATACAAAATAACGAAAATTCTCACATAAAAACTGAAAAGTGAGTTTAAAACGAATAAAGTTAAGGTGACTGTTAATTACGCTTAACAATGTCTTAATCAGTGGCACAGAACTTTCATTTTAAGCTGGTTAAGGATCAAGACAGGGGCCTCCCTGGAGGCCTCGGGGTTAAGTTGCAGCCTATCACCACAGTGGCCTGAGTTGGATCCCCAGCCAGGAAGCTGACCCACATGGTGCAGCAGACCTCCCCTGCTGCTCCCCTTGGCAGTGTATGCCAGTAGCGCTGACTGTTCTGCTCCACACTCATATTAAGTGTGAAGGAT
>NW_004567104.1:53699064-53701129 GCF_000260355.1 Condylura cristata | reverse complement strand
AAAACAAACAAAAAAACTACAGGATGAAGTAAGAAATCACTAGTAAAGAAAATTAAGATAAAGCCTTAATTTGATACAAATACAAGTTGAAAAGCTAGAAACAAAATTTTCCTTTAAAAAGTCCTCATATAATATTGTAAATTTTTTTAAAGATTTATTTATTTATGCATACAGACCTGGGGTGCAGACCAGAGACACAGGGGCAGTGAGAGGATTCACCAAAGACAGAGTGGGGAGGAGAATAGGCAGATCGACCAAGTACACTGCCGAGGGTTAGGAGAGGTCTGCCGCGATGTGGGTCACCTCCAGGTTGGGGATTGAACTTGGACTGAAGTGGCTGGGTGCTTGCAGTGATGCCTTTTAACCCACCAGGCCACCAGGGAGGGCCAATATTGTACTATTCTTACCTAATGTGCACAAAATAAAATTTCTTACTATAATAACAGTTTTCTTAAATTTTAACTGTTAAGTTGTTTTTAAATTTTAAATGTTGTTCATGTGTAGGATGAATCTTCATCTGGACCTTGGGAATAAAAATAAGTATAAAATCTGAATATGGTAAGGAGTAGGATGCAAAAAAATTGAAAATCCTGAAGAAAAAGTGGAAAGTAATGGGAAGTTAGGATACCTGCTATTCAACAGGTATTAAATATTCAATGCAAGATGACCCTAGAGATCTGTCATACATTATCATGCTACAAACTATTTTGTAAATAAAAGTTACAAAACTAAAAGTTCGTCAAGACGGTGGACCTCACATTACATTTGTTATCCAAATAATAAAAGAAACTGAGGTCAATACGTGATATATATGGATGGATAATGTAGCCTATCAATGTATAACAGATCATTGACAAGTAAAAACTACATAAGATGCATGGAACAATATGTGGGGAAAGATGGAAATAAAATTTGGCTTATGTACTAGTAGTGTATTTAACTGTGAAATTTTAAACTGTTAGACTATAAAGTGCAATAATCGAGCAAAGTAGGCAAGTTATAGTGATAGATGTATCAAAGAGTTAATAGAATGGGCTGGAATGGGGCTGCTCTGTTAAATCATAAGTGATCTTATTCTTGGTGAATGTATTAATCTTTTCCCTAAATTATATCCTTGTTTGTTTTGTAAAATGCTATAGCTATTGTTACTAAGGAGAAAGTTATCCGAAGAAGTTACGTTCTTTTTAAAAGTAGTGTACTAGTTCTAGATTATTATAAAAATGTTTTTCCATGACTAAGTTTAGTTACTGCATGCCTATTATATGCTTATATTTTGCATATTTGCATAGAGGGTCAAATTGATTTAAAAATAAATTCTGTGCAGGAAATCTACTCAAAATCATTGTTCTTACTATTAGTCTTAGAGAAGGGTACATGGAAGCACAATGTTGACTTGGGCCACACTTCCTTTATTTTAATAGTGTTAGAATTGTTTTTGTCATTATATTTGCAACAAAGGAAATTGATGTGTTTAACGTACTTAAAAAAATTGATTGCTCTGTATGTATTTCTCAGTGAAATACAATGATCAGCATAGACTCCATTAAATGAGGCTGTGTGTCTCTGTTACAGGCAATAAGAGGGTGTGGGAAGTTGCTCTAACCCTTTCAAAGGTCATGGTATGGCACATTTGCTCATTTTCATGAATAGTGGGACACTTTCTGAGTTCAAATTCATGAGTTGTTTGACCAATCCTGTCAACAGTTATTCCTCTAAGACACAATTATCAGCACCTTGTGGCCCTCTAGAACTGCAGAATCTCCCTGCAACGCAGTTAGGTAGATGCTGCTTCCTGGAGTCTCCAAACAACCCTGTTGTGACAGAATGAACTCTTGGGTGCTGGACAGAAATAAGGTCTAGTGATCAGTGCAAATCCAAGTGTTTGTCATAGTAGTGGTGTCTAGCTTATGCATTTGCCTTATGGCATGTCCCTGTATTTATTGAGAAATAATGCTTATTGTGAGGATTAAAGATATGTATTTTTTAAAGATTTATTTATTTATGCATACAAAAATGGGGTACAGGCCAGAGGTGCAGGCGTGGTGAGAGGATCACCAGAGACAGA
>NW_004567104.1:53696870-53697895 GCF_000260355.1 Condylura cristata | reverse complement strand
GCCATTATTTTATAATAGTATATGAATACATAATTATTTATATTTATCTCATGTTTTGCTACAAATACTGCTTCTTAGATGTGTTTTTAGTGCAACTGGGAGTTTGTCTGGCCTGGAAGTAGAGTGAGTTTATGGTTGAAGCACTGCATCTGTGTCTTAATAATGCCAAGTTCATTCTATTCTAATTATATCAATTTATTCTGCTGGAAATATACAGAGCTCTCTATCTTTTTTTTTTATATATTCACACCGTTTTTGGTGTTATCACTCATTGCTTGTCTTATAACACAGAAGTTTCACACATCTTATTTTTCATATTCCTCATTATTAATTAGGTGGGAACATTTTTTATTTGCTTTTGGTTTGGCCTTTCACAGGATTCTGTGAAATGTTTTATATAGTGAAATATAGTCTGATTAATACTCTTTCAATTATATGTGATGCAAATAAATTCTGGGAATTATTTTATCTTCACATTTTAATGCATTTTTTGATGAAAATAAATTCTGATTTTAACATGGTCCAATTAGTAAACTCTGTGTATTTGAATAGTACTTTATGCTGGGCCAATAGAGATGATTTAACTTGTGTTTTAAAGGTTTCATAGTGCTAAGTTCTTACATCTTTATTTGAAGTCGAATACTTTGCCCTCACGAGTTAGGTATCTAAATTAATTTGCTTTTTTCTGTATGGAGAACCAGTAGTCCCAACAATAGTAATTAAAAATCTCTTTTATACTGTCACTTAATATGGCTATAGTAATTCATTTTTATATTAAATACCCTTCAATTAATAGACATATTTTGAATTTATTTAGCTATTACTATTTTATGTCACATTCGTACATATTTGTTTTCTAATAATCTTTGTATTTGCTAGAGACAGTTTCCTTCTCCAGGATGCTGGATACTCCTCAGTATTGCAATTCATAAAATGTTTTAAAAAGTCTGCTATAACTATTGCATTGAATTTATAATTGATGCAGAGTGAACAATATCTGAATTGATTCTTTCAATGCAAGGACA
>NW_004567104.1:53695200-53696410 GCF_000260355.1 Condylura cristata | reverse complement strand
ATCTTTTAGTTTGCTAAAAGTTGTTACCATGGATAAAATTTTAATTAATAGCTTGATATGTCTGCATTGACTATTGTTCTTCTGCCTCTTCATGTGGTTTTCACACCTACATGTTTTTAAGTCGTAGACAATTCTTACATCAGTCATTGCTATAGCAACTTTAAATACACTGCTAGATTAATTTGACTAATTTAGCTTTGTAAGAATTTTTATATTTATATTTATATGGAAATTAGCTTATAGTGTTTCCTTTCCATTATGTCCTTTGTCTAAAGTTGATAATAAGATGACATTATTACATAGAATGAGTTGGAGAGGATAATCTTGATAATCTTTGGAAGAGTTATGTAAGATTTAAATGATTACTGATAAAATATTTTTGTTCTAGAATTTCTTTTTGAAACACTAAAAAAAGCTGAATTAATTAGTTTCAGGAATATTTGAGATATATTTCTTCCTTATTCAGTTCTGGTAACCTATATCATACAAGATTTTTTTTTTCCTTTGAGTAATTTGTTTTTCTGAATAGTAAAAAAAAATGAGTGATTATCACTGTACTTACTAATGTCTGAATACACACACATTCAACAATATACTTGGAATCTCAGTTTGAGAGAGGAATGCCTAAATCTCTATTACAGTGGTGTCAATTTTTCCCTGAATGTCTATCAACTTTTGTTTATAATGCTTTGAGACTGCTGAAGCAGAGACTGTTTATCCTCTAAAATCTAGTAACAGCTGTATGGATGGCCACGGCCAGACTTTGTGGTGTCTATCTGCACAGGTTGTTAATACTCGACAGATTCATGGCTAATGGGGAGTAAGTATTCTGTAATATAGTTTTCTTGAATGTCTTTAATGAGAGTTTGCAGAGAACTCCATTTAGTCCCCATTCTCATCCCTTCTCTAGCCTATAACATGGAATACAAATGTGACCTTTGGGACCATGAGATCATGATCATGAAAATTATATTTGAATGTGTCAGAAAAAGCCTGGTACTTGAATCTCAAGATTTTTATGCCAGCAGTGAATATTTTGTTATTGAGCTATAAAAAATTGAAAGGAAATTATTTCACCCAATGATATTTTAAATATTGGCACATGTGTGGCTTTAGGTCATCCTAAAATTACTACTGGGTGATAACAAATACAATCACTCTATCACATCAAAAAATTTACTATTATATACATACACACACACACACACAC
>NW_004567104.1:53692243-53694050 GCF_000260355.1 Condylura cristata | reverse complement strand
TACAGTTGGAATTTTTCTATAAATGGTGACTGAGCTATATTTCCAGTTAAAGTGGACAGTAAGAAAAATAAGTTAAATCTTCAGAGTAACATTTTTTGTAAGGTTTATTTAGAGATCTATGGTAAGTATATTTAATGTTCTTTTCATGGTTTTTCTTATAAGAACAAATATGAGAAGGTAGTTTTATAATGAGTTTGATGCATTTGATAGCAAGCTGTATTACTTAAAACTTTATTAGGTTAAAAGTACATAAATAAGGATGAAAAATGGTCATTAGCATTAAAAAAAATAGACCTAGTCTATTGAATCTCATCTTTCACACTTCTGCAACTAAATACAATTTAAGAAACATTGGTTGTATTCTTGATGCTTATAAGAAAAAAAACTCCATGGACTTCTTTGGATTTAGGGTTTCGCTAAATTTGCATATAAATAAATTATAACCTAATTTCTCTGAATGCATTTTTGGGGAATTAGATCTATTTGCATCATATTAAAGATTCTTCCAATGTAACCACAGAACTTGAACTTACAACAAAAATTGTACTACTCCAATTTTGGAGAGGGTCCAAAAACCTTTAGAGTCACTCAGTCCACTTAACACTTGAAATGTAAACCCGATTGAAGTCACTATGTGGTCATGCTCTTAAGTGAATAACATTCTCTCCATGGACATGCATAATTATCTCTAGGTTTAATACCAGTTATGATTTTGCCTCAGAAGAATGCCCCTGAGCATAGATACATGGTGGCTTTAATCACACTTACTTTTAAAATATTAAATGTATCAAATAATCCTCAATATCTTCAAATGAATGATAATGAAAATGTCACAGATCCGTAAAGAAGGGGAAACAAAAGTCTTGGTAAATAAAGCATTTTCATCAGAAGTCAACAAATTTTGTGGCTCAAAATCAGTAGTAAGAAGGGTGATTTTTATTTTTGCTAGCATTATAAAATGTTTTAAGCATACAGGTCACAGAAAAGGGTACAGAATTCAATCAGCTGCTATGCAATTCCACACAGCAATTTAAAGGTTTTTGTCAGTAATGAGGAGATTCTTTGCTAGCAGAGACATGTCTGCAGAACTCAGTCTCCTTAACAGAAGACTTTTTTCTGTTTCTTCCCCTCCCCCCACAACTTTGTGGTATAATTGACAGATATGACTGTGTATTTAAAGTGTACAGTGTGTGGACTTAAAGTACACATGATGTGTAACTATTACCAAAATCAATAATATAATTAGCATATCAGTTCACATAGTTGACTTTTTGTGAGTGGTAAAAATGGTTAAGATCAACTCAGTAACTTTTCAGTAAGAAGGTAATTTTGTTGTAACACTGATGAGGGGAAAAAAGCAGACCCAGCTAATTTGAAAGAGGGAATATATTCAAGGATCTGCTTTCTTTATACCTACAAAATTTTGTTCAAAGAATATATTGATGTCTACTGTATACAATGCCATATTGTCAGCTGAAGACATCATGCTGTATATTACAGCAACTATAGAGTTGGAAGATTGTACTCTTTGAGCTATTGCTCTGGACTTCCTTACCCCTCATCCCTGGCAAACATTCTGTTCTTTGTTTCTTCTGCACAATGCTCTCAGCTTTCATCAGTTTCATCACAAATGTCAGATTTTTATCTTCTTCATGGTTGAATATTTTTTGTGTGAAATCTATGTATGTATGTCTGTGCATGTGTGTGTGTGAGAGAAAAATGGAGGGTTTTTTTTCATACATCTGAACGGGTATAGATTATTTCCACATCTTATCTATTATGAACTTTGTGGGTTTTTAAAAAATAT
>NW_004567104.1:53690088-53691318 GCF_000260355.1 Condylura cristata | reverse complement strand
CCCAGCTCTTGTATGCATAAATAAATAAATCTTTAAAAATTTACATTTTAAAAGTACCTCTTTTGCATTACACTTATTTGGAATGTTAGTCTCATTACAGTTTTAGTATGTAAATAGATGTGGTGAATGGACTGAATTTGGAGTCCCCAAACATCAGGAAATTCTACTATCATAATAAATAAACCAAAGGTGAGGGACTTCTTTCACTCAACTTTTTTGGGAATTGAAGAATGTAGCTTAAGGGAACTTTCATTTATTGTTTAAATACTGAATAATCTCATTCTAGAGTACTGACAATGAGCAGCAAGACTAGCATTCTTGCTATTCTTGCTATATTTCTTTGACTTTTTTAGGAAAGCCACCACAGAATGTTCACTCTATAGAGACCTTTATAGCTTATCTATTCTAATGCTTGTACTTTATAAATAGAGAGAATAATACTCAAAAAAAGGAAATGTCGTCTGCTATTGCACAAGTAGTTAGTATTGAAACCAGATCTACAGTTACATTATATATCACTATCAAAATGAGGTCATGATTTGATGACTTTGTAAAATTGAATCTATGTATATTGAGATGTTATATTGAGATGATTTATAATGGAATTTTGCTCAGCTGCAATAGTTTAGAATTGTCCTGCATGACTGACATGACCCCTTTTGCCATCTGGATAAGACAGAACTTAGCACATAATGATTTTTCCTTCTCCAGAATGTACTTTCTTTGTGCTAATATTACATTCATACTGGAAACATCATTTTCAAGTCACAATGTGCCATATATAGTATTCTACTTTAATCATGTTATGCCTTTAAAGTTGTACAAGTATGTCTGTATGTCAGAGAGATTAGGAGGTGAAACTCTAAAAATCCATTCCTATCCAAAAATCCATTAATCTTTTACATTTTTGTGGGAAAGTCTGCTTTCTGTCCTTGAACAATAACCAGTATAAAGACATATTTATTATTTTCTTTTTGCCATAGATTTGAGCTCACTCTCCTGGCTATGTGCCTTCCTACATTAGTATGTTTATATAGTCAAATTATTTATTATATCCTAATTTTTAGATCAGATTTAAGATTGCTGATGTTTTCTTTAGAAATTATAAAATTAAGGTGTGCTATATAGTTTTCACAAGGAGATTTTACAATATGTTACATCAGTTTGAAGTGAAAACATTACACAAGTGTGTACTAGTTATTAAAGCAGTCTTACTTGCCTTGAAAATAT
>NW_004567104.1:53663752-53689473 GCF_000260355.1 Condylura cristata | reverse complement strand
TTTTTAGAAGAACTGGCGTGTAGGATAGAGGTACAAGGAGTGAGCTAATTTACTAGGGAGTAGGGAGCAGATCGAGAGGGTTTACTGAAGCACGCTGCTGAGGGGAGCAGAGGGTAAGACAGGAGAGGTCTGCTGTGTCTTATATGGGTCAGCTCCCTGGCCGAGGACCAGATTTCCGCACCTGCAGTTAGAGTTCAGAGACTTGTCCCCAGGCCTCCTGGGAAGCCCCAGGAAAAACTTTCATACTCTTGGCAGATTTTATTATTTCATGATTGTCTTATGGCTATAGATAATTTTAAAAGTCATTGCTAATTATATAAAGAAATATTTGCTGATATCCTGTTTCCATATAAAGATATAGTTACTTAAACAAGAGGTATAGAGCAAAGATTCCCAGAATGTCTTAAGTATTTCTTGGGGATTAAGGGTGTCAATATATAGCACTCCATTCTTTCTGTCCTAAAATAGATTAAAGTGAAAAATAAGACACAAGATAGGTGGATATAAAAATTGTTACTGAAAAAAAAAAGAAAAACCTAGAAAGTAGATTAAGATGTGTATCTAAAAGGAATGACTATTCTTTCTTTCTCCCATTCTATTTTACTATTTTTTTCATTACATTTTAAAAGGAGAGGTGTATCAGGAAAAGGTCAGAAACAGAGAGGCACCTGCATAATCATAGGCAGGCAGGAGAGCTGCTGTCAGTTATTTTTCGTGTATGTACTTGGAAATGTCTTGGAATTTTCCATCTCAGGAAAAGACTTTGTAGCCACTTGACTTTCAAGACTGCAACCTCTAATTTTTGAGGTGGGAAAATACAAAGAACATGCCAGAAATTATATTTCTCAAAATTTTAACTCTATAGACAAGAATATACACAACAGTCAGATAGCAAAGCAAGAGAGAAGATAAGGAGTAATGCTCCCGCTGTCATAAATAATATGATTGCATGTAAATAGTTAAATTACCTGAAAAGTAATTGTTCTCCTGTTAATAATCCATTAATATTTTATCCCCTCAAAATGAACCAAAATATCAGTGTGTTCCCAGGCATTCTGTAATTCTCCTGTTAATAAAATGGTTATCCATTCTCGAAGAACATGGGATTATATGGAAAAGACATTACCAAGACACTGAGCTGATTATGAGATGGAAAATATTTACATGAAGGAACTGATTTCTCTGTGTAACGTTTATGAAAAGAGTCAAGATTAGTCTTGATTAAAGATTCACTTTGTTTAGATCATAAAATATTTTTATTAACTTTTGTGCTATGCAATTATGCTAATGAAAATTGCCATTCTGAGGTAGTTTTGGAGTTTTGAAAGTTTATGCTCAATTATCTTATGAGGTAAATTGCAATAGAAAAAAATGTTTAAATCCCATTATGATGAGTTAAATATTTTTGTTTTGAGTAACATTAGTACACAGTCTTTTTAAATTTTATGACAATATATAATTATATTGTTAGATGCAAATGTCTAACAAAATGTGATTATATAGTAGAATATAGAATTCATGGCTTATATTAATGTTTTCTTGCATATTTAATAAAAATAGTGACTGATTTTCCAGTTGATAACATGGTATAAGATAAACATAAGTAGAAGTTTTAGATTAGAAAATATGTGTAATGGTGGTATAATGGGTTAAAATGCAGTGCTGAGAAGCTCTCAGCAGCGAGAGTTCCATTCCTTGCCAGGGAAGTGACCCACATTGTGTGTCTGACCTCTCCTGACCTGCCCACTACTCCCCTCAGCAGTGTATTTCAGTAAATCTGCCTGTTCTGCTCCCCACTCTGTCTAGTGAATCCACTCACCCCCTGCACCTCTGGCCTGTACCCCAGTTATTGTATGCATAAATAAATAAATCTTTAAAAAAATACAGGAATCCTCTTTTCCTTAGTTTTAAAGATGTATAGATAGATCTGGAAGTAGATAGAATATTTCTTTTTGAATATATGCATATTTAGTAGATAAACTTTTGCTGATGAAAGTTCAAGATGATACTCAGGAGAAGCATCCAGAATATCTTTGCCTAACATGTGGTCTCTCTTCCTCTCTACATCTCTTCTCCCCTCCCTCACTCTGGCACAGTCATTGGACAGGATAGTGAAGGCTTGGACCAGACTAATCCAGTGTAGGTTGGCAAGGCCATAGCCTTATCAGAAAATTCTCTATCAGAAATCTCAAATGACCTGAATACCAACATTGAGTTTGCTTGAGTCTGTATGCTCTGATTTCCCCCAACACATTACTCAGGAGCTCTCTGTCAAATTTGGTGATGCTGATAATAAGCTAGTCTCTCACTCAGACTTTTGTATTAAGTGAAAGTTCTCTAGGAAACTTTGGAAAGTGAAAGAGAATAATATAGAGAAAATTGAAGACTAAAAGGAATATGTTTTTGTTCTATAGCAATACATTTACTCTGTAAAGCAATGCATTTATCTATACTTATCTTTTTTACTTCTATTCCACATTAACCCCATCTGATTTATGCTAATTTGTGCCCAGAATGACAATAGAAGTTATAGAGTCACATGAAGTATTTCCTTTACTATTACTCCACCTACTGGAATTGCCCTTCACTGACCACAAATTTCTAGGACAGAGACTTGAGGGAAAATTAGAATATGAGAGGAGTTAGAATTATAGAAATGCAGTGACAGGACTTTCACACATTGATTTATTTGCTAGGTTTATAATTTTAAATGAGAGGAGTGATTTTAAAGAATGAAGATCAGGAATCTACTCAATAACAGGAGACATTGTTTAACTCTTTCATATTTTATGTTCTTAGCTCCTGAGCCCAAATCAAAGCATGTTAAAAGCAGTGTTATTTTAATATTAAACTGCTGTGATATACATTATCACAGTAGGTATCTTTTGTTTATTAAGCATGTTTTTTTTATTATAAGAATGAAATGGAAATAAAACATAGGTTCTCTTTAAGGAATGTATTCAAACAAAACAATACTAAAGGATTACTGAAATATTTTGTTCAGTTTAGTTCAACACATCAGATTATTAAAATAAATTTGTTACAAATACAATATTAAACTTTTAAATACGAAAATTAAAAATTCTAATAGATTTTTTATCATTTAGGTTAGAACATGAAAATCCTGTCCACACAGTATTTTTGCACTTACTTTGAGACACAGTTTGCCTAATTTTTAATTTGGGGCTAACTGATAAATTTAATGGAATTTTATTGTATTAAGGTAGAATTTAATTAGAATGAACAATAAATATTCTATTTATATGGAATACCTAGTTAAGCAGGTAACTTGTTTTTACTTATGTATTTTTTTAATTGAATCTTAAGATACTAAAGTTAACCTGGGAATGACCAATTATTAGACTCACCATACTTTCTTCTTTTTTAATGATTCAAATTCAGTTACGTTTATTTTTAAAGTGAGTTTGAAAGTGATTTTACTTCATAATATTGTACAGATTAACTGATACTAAACTACTGCTGAATAATTGTACTTATGTATCTCTTATATGAACAACTATAAAATGAAGACACAACCTCATTGTATTTTCGTGACTGTTCCTTGGATGTACATTACTAAAAATAATAAGACAGAACCTTAAATCAATATGTGATGTGGCATGGACATATTTCAGCATTTTCCTTTAATCATTAACTGAATGTTAATGATAGATGTTGTTAGCTCTATATCATCTGATTATATAAAATAAGATTAAATACTTCCATTTTCATATCTAAAAAATGCAGTGTTTAAGTTAATCACAGACTAACGTAAAAGGCACAGATTTGTTATATATTCATTCACAACTCATATGCAATGTGGCAAAAATCAGACAAAATCTTATGTTGTTTTTGGTGGAAAATACTCTTGTCTGAGCACAAAATGGAATGAAGTTCTTTTTCTCTGTAGCACAATAAAAGCATGCGCTAGATTCAAGTGAATCAACACAGCTGGTTGCTAGCATTATGATTAGAGAGGCACTGGTTTGGATAAAATAAGAACTGGCCTGAATCTTTGCCCAAAACTTGAACTGAAATGACCCTGACAAAGTTAAAATACATTATAACACTTCTTTCTCCTCCTCCAATTTCACCTCCCCTGTTTCTATAATGAAGGATGGGGGCATTCTAGTTCTTAAATAAGTTCTAAGAAAAAATACCAAAAAATAAGTTAAAACAGTAACAAATGTTAGTAACTCAAATTTAAAACAAATGAATTAAAAAGACTTTTATTTATGTATATGTTTAAAGATTTATTTATGCATACAGGACTGGGGTACAGGACAGAGGTGAGGATTCACCAGAGACAGAGTGGGGAGCAGAACAGGCAGACTGACTAAGTACAGTGCTGAGGAGAGCAATGGGCCGGTCAAGAGAGTTCTGCAATGCCATGTGGGTCACCGCCTGGCCAGGATCTAACTTCTACTGAAGTGGCTTTAGCTTCTTAGTGCTGTGCTTTAACCCGCTGTGCCTCCAGGGGGTCCTAGTTGTCTCTTTAAGGCTATTTAAGACACAACCCAGAGCAAAGAGGACTCCCCAATGCTCCCCACACCCTACTACTAATACTCCAGGTCTCAGCTCTAGGGCACTCAGGCTGCACTCAGAGCCCTCTTCACCTTTGCTCTGCCACAGCACAGCCACTTTGTGGAGGTCCTTGCCAACGCCTACCCTTCCTTTAAGTTTTGTGAGTAATAAACCCCACAGTTAGCTATACATGAATTTAAATAGTTGAATAATAGACATCACTAATAACTACTTATGAAATACCAACTCAAATGTGTTTAGTAGAAAATGATTTTTTACAAATCTTACCCTAAATACTTAAAATCAATGTTCCTATGATTTTAATTATCTGCAAAGAAAGTAAAGTTTTTAGGTTTTTTACCTAGTCAAATGTCTTGAAATGTTATTATATTGTGATAAAATAAGAAATATATATAACTTGATCTTTAAGCTTAATCTCTATTTTTATGATCTCTTATTTCTAGTGGGTTATGTTTCATTTGTTCTGCTTATTCCTTAAGGTGTAAAGTCTGGTTATTCATTTGCAATATATGTATTGCTCAAGGAAAGCCTGATTGCTACTTGCTTCCATCTTGGCATTGTTTTTGCTGTTTCCCCTTGTGTCTTCATTTTTATTCATGTCAGGAATTTTTCAATATTTCCTCTCTTACCGACCAATAGTCAACTTGTAGTATGTTGTTTAGTCTTTGCATATTTGCATCTTTTCCCCCACTTTTGTTTGGTTGATTTCTAAGTACCATTGTAACTGGAAAGGATATTTGATATGATTTCAGTCTTCATAAATTTTTTTAACACTTGCTTTGTATCTGAACATGTGATCACCTTGAGAATGTCCCATGTGCATTTGAAAAATATGTGTACTCAGATATTTGAGGGTGTAATGCATTCTAAATGCCAAGTCCCTATCTGAATATTCTTGAGGTTAAGGCTGTTGTTTTCTTAATGTTTTTTCGATTGATCTGTCCATTGATGTGAGTGTGGTATTGAAGTGCATTGCTTCTATTGTATTGCTTTTACATTTATGGATGCTTGTTTATGGTTGCTTTATATATTTGATGTTCCTTCATTTGTACTTCATGAGGTTAGTACCTATTGCCAGGCTTGGGGGTTCGGTGCAACCCAGCATTGTCCTTGTTAATTTTAACTGGCATACCTGCTGCTCCCCTCAGCAGTGTATCTGGTCCATCTGCCTGTTTTGTTCCCCACTCTGTCTCTGTCTCACCGCCCCAACCTCTGACTTGCACCCCAGTTCCATATCAATAAATACATAAATAAATCTTTTACAATAAATAAATAAAATTATCATAAAAAATAAAACTGGCCCATCACTAAACATATATGTTACTTACCTAATATAAAAAAAAAGTATGGAAAAGTTATCGCTCTTATATTAACATCGCTTCCTAAATAGTTAAGGCAGTAAGCTGACATCTCTTTGTACAAGGATATGTGAGCATGAATTTACTTTTTATCACATTCAGTTAGAAATGATAAATTTCTTTTAAATATTATTTGGACATGTAAATATTATCAAATACTGTGATAATGAAAAATATAGTTTTCATAATACATTTACATCTAAAGTAATTTTTTTAACCATCTATTTTCGAAAGCCATATCCAAATGAGGAAAAAGTCATGATTACAAAACATTCAATGTGCCAACCCATTCAATACATCCATGTATAGTTTATGAACTTTTAATTCCTCAGCTATTAAATTTTAATTTGTTTTTATGAAAAATGTATTTTATGATAAATTTATAAAATCATGAGTTACCTAATTTAAGTAGATTATTTCAATACTAAATTTGTCCATGGCAGCCACATAATAACTTGCTTTATGGCTTTCTTGTAGGAAATGATAATCTATAGTATTATATGAAATTATCTACGGAACAGAAGAGTTACGCCAAGGTACTAGTTAGTTGATACACATGATTATATATCAAAATTGCTGGAGAAAAAATTAAGAGAATGCTTAGTTTAAATTTAATCCAGTCACAAGGTAATAGGAATATTTATTGTATAAATAGGATTATCATCAGTATTTCTATTCACTTCTGTTGAATGCTAATGACAAAATTATTAACACATTATATTGAAATATGTATATGGTAAAACACTTTCCAAATTTATGTTGCAACTATCATTAAGTAATAAGTAAAAGATCCTTAGCAATGTGTATAGTACTACTAATGCAATTAGCCTACTACCTGTAACTGACATTAAAGCTTTGAGCTTTAAGTAATTATTTCAGTAGGTAAATAGAAATGATAACAATTGATTTTACTCCACATTTTGACAAATAGGTTTATGTTTTTGTTTAGGTTGCTTTTCTAAATCACCTCTTTGTCCTTTTATGCATTTCAAATAATTTGTATTGAATATGACAGGATTTGAACATTCATAAAATAAATGTTTAAAACCTATTCTTCCAAGCATGGTCTAGGTGGTCGTCATATAATGATCAATGCAGCAGATCCTGATTTTATGATTTTTTTTTTGTATATTATAGTTTGTTAAGAAATGTGGAAAGAAATTTGATATTTATGATGGTGATAATTGCTTCAGAGAAAGATAAAGGAAAGAGAGGAGGAAGTGCCACAGTTGGAGACAATTTACAATATTAAATAAGCTAGCCAACATAGTTGTCAATCAGAAGATAGGATTTGAGCAAACTGCTAGGATACCTAAGAAAATGAGCATGTGTATCTATGCAATATCAGTGGATTAAAAGGATATTTCAGGGAAGATGAAAAGAAAGCACAAAGGTACTCAGGAGGAAATTTGTCTAGTTTGTTCATAAGTAGCAGGCCATGAACTGAATGAGGGGGAGAATTATAGGTGATTAGGTCAGAAGAGTAATAAAAAGGAAAATGGATCACATAAGGCTCTCTAGGTCATTGTAAGAACCTTTACTTTTACAATAAATGAGATGAGAAGCCATGGAAGGATTTTGGAAAGAGAAATAACATGGTCTGACTTCGTTTTTAAAGAACACTGTTTTGTTGAGCAAAGGCAGTAGGGGAAAAAGAGAGAAGTTGGAAACCATTACAACAGTCCAGATAAGTAATAGCAATGGTGTGAAAGTAGTCAGTGTCTGGGCATTTTTGAAATTAGACATAATAGAATTTTCTCACAGATGAACTATGGGATGTGACAACAAAGTTTTAGTTAATCACTTAGAGGTCTGTTTGTCATTTGTTGAAATAAAAACTGAAGGAGGACAACGTGGCAGAGTAAGTGTAAGGAGACAAAGTTCTAAATGGAAATATTGGTAATTGGAGCTTTCAATAAGAATCACTGGGACTACATGACATGAGATTACTAAGGAAATAATTGAAGAAAGAGGGGAAAAAAAAAGAGATGTATTCCCTGTGAACCTTCAAACTGGCCAGATGAGAGAATCTAGAGGAATATAAGAAATAGAACTGGGAAGAAATGGTCAGTCAAATATGAAGACACTGGGAGAATAATCTGGAAGCAGAATTCATGTTATATCATGATAAATCAAATCAGGGAATTAGTGAGAATTCAAACCATTAGTACTTGAGTTTGATAAGAACAATCTTGTTTTAAGTGGTGGATTACCAAACTGAATGAAGTGAGTTTAAGAGAAAATGGAAGGAGGAGAAGAAAGTGGAAGTACAGGGAGGCAAACACTGAAATGGTTGTTATAAAAGGAGAAGAGGGAGAAATAGATATTGTCAGAGAGGATACAGAACCAAGTTGTATTTTTATTTTTATTTTTTAATATGTTAGGTATTATTGACCATTGGCATGCTACTGGGAATAATTTAATTGTGGGTAATAAGTTATATAGTAGATAGAGATTTGCTGAAGTTGTGATCTTGTTGGGTAAGAAGAATATAGAGTGTAATGTATATGAGGAAGTTTCTCTAACTGGATCTTACAGATGTTGTAAGTAATCAGTGGTTTCAGGAGGAAGGAGCTTCATCGGTCAGGTAGATTGGTTCACATTGGTGGGAATTCCCTCTGTGATGCTCATTTTTTTCTCTCAGCTAAATAGAAAACAAACTTCTAACATGAGATTGATGATGTGGAAGATAGAATTAAAGTTCTGAAAGGAAAGCAGGAAAACAGTTGTCTGAGAGCATGGGGTATTGACTGGATTTGGGGATGTGGATTTTGGTATCTTGGCACCTCTAAAGAGCATACTTGTTAAAGATTATGAACTTCAAATGAGACCAGTCAGTATGGTTGACTATATTTCTCCTGTTGTGAACAGCTATGTGTTGGTGCAGGTATGCAATAAGCCCTGATATTTAATTGGGGGGAAGTTTTGATAAGTGAATATGATAATGAGAGGAATAAAGAGTTAAAGGCTGGTGATCAATTCCCCATCTATAAAATTTCTACATTTGGTAATCATTTATTCTAATATTTTTCATCAAACAATATTGGCAGTTAAAATACAACAATGTAAAAGAGTATAGTGTTGAATAAACAAATTCACATTAATATCCACTGCAATTCCATGCCCCAAACATAGCCACAATAAATAGCTTTGTGTCTATCCTTCTAGACATTTTCTATGAATATATAAACAGATAGATTTTTTAAAACTAAATCTTGCTTCACACTATTCATATGGTTCTAGTACTTACTTTTTTCACTCAACAATATATCACAGGTACACTTCCCTGCAGGTACTTAGAGATCTCATTCCACAACTACATAATATGCTATTGTGGCTGAAACACAATTTATTGAAATAATCACTTTTTGATTTAGTTTGTTTCTAGCTGTTGCTATTATGGATAATGCAAAAATGAACATCCTTTTCCACATAATTTTATTAGTCCTTGAATTATTCCTCTAATGTAGATTACTAGAAGATGGATTACTTAGTCAGAATTCTATATCATACTTTCTACTAAATGATAGCTGCAAAGAACATACTAAAATATTCTTCCAAGCTTTCAACACTAGATATGAAATATGGTAATTCATTTAAGTATATATTTACTAAGTTATGAGTTTGCATGTCACTTTTCACATTAAAAAATTCACAAAAAATTATGTAACAATCATGTAAATACTGATGACGTCAAAGAAATTTTTAAATATTTGACTATTGTTTCACAACTATTACTTTCTACACATTTTTTTTAAATCACCTTGCATTTCTCCTTTATTTTCCCTACTTACAGTTAAACAGTAGCTAAAATAACTTTTTCTCTCTGACATTGTTTTTTAGCTATCTTTTTGGCTTCCTTCTTTACAAGTACATAAACACCTGGAAGTAATAAATAAAGTCATTTTGAAACCCAAGATGAGGACAGCCTATTATAGATACTCAATAATCATCAAATAAACTGATATGGATGTATAATACTCCTATCTCTGTACTTCGATCACAAAGGAATACCCATAGGGAAAAAAAAATATACACACACACACACACACACATATATATATCATGTTGTATGTGTTCTCTTACAGTTTGATTTTTGTACTCACTATTTCATATTTGAGATTTAGTCAAGTAAATACTTTTTTATCTAAAATTATTCATGATTTTTTGCATTACATCCATCCTCACTAGAATTAATTATTTATGCCTGTTGCTAAGCTGTGTATTGTCTTTGGCGAATTGTCTATTTAATTTCTCTGCTCACTTTTTGATTGGGCTGTTTCTTTTTGTTGAGTTATGTGAGGTCTTTGTAGATCTTAGATGTCAGTCATTTGTTGGATGCACGATGTACAAATCATCTTTCCACTCAATCGGACGTGTTATTGCTTTACTGGTAATTTCTTTAGCATACAGAACATTTTTAATATGATGTCATCCATTTGTTGATATTTACTTTTGTTTTCTGTTGGAGACAAGTCCACAAAAATATTTCTGAAACCAATGTAATAGAATGTTTTGCTAATTTTTTCCTTCAAAATATTTTATGTTTTGGGGTCTTATTCTCATGTCTTTACTTCAGTGTGACTTAATTTATATGAGCTGTGAAATGATGATCTAGTTTATTCTCTTGCATGTGGCTGTCCAGTTTTCTTGACTCCATTTGTTGATGAGACTTTCCTTTCCCCATTTAAACTGCTTTGAATACTAGAGTTTTGTAAAATAATTTGAAGTCTGTGACTAGATATTTTTGAAATCTACCTGTTGGGAGTTAGGTAAGAAAAGGTAAAGACATGCAGTGAATGATTCAGTGTTTCTAATGACAGAAGATCATTGAGATTTTATATCTTCCAAATAAATTATTGCAAATTATATTTTCTAGGAAATTATCTATTTCTGTTATTCCCAATTTACTTGTACTTGCAATGCAATCCCTATTTTGTTTGTATTTACAATTTGCTTCATGCCCATTTTACTTCTTAACCATTTTCACTAGACTTCTATATGTTAAATAGTTACATTGTACAGGTTTTGATATGTTGGGATCATGACTAAGTTTTGAATATTTTTACTTACATTTTAAGGTTCACCTCAGCTGATGATTTTTTTTGGGGACTTTGTAAATCCCTAAAAATGTACTTATTAATTATTATTTTAATATACTTATTACTTATTATTCTATTCTATTTTCTAATCATTCTGGGAATTGGTAACATCTATTTGATATTTTTTTGTAATTTCTTGCAATTGTCCTTAAGTGGTAAAATTTTATTTTAGCATGCATAGTAATTTAACAAAGAATAAATTAATATTTAAAATCAATTCAGAAAGGAAGGATACTATTATACTATAATTATTCCTATTTATGACTATAATATTAAATATGCTCATTCCTAGTCAGAAAATTACTTATTCCTAGGTATATCATTACATAATTGTTATATATTTTGTCCCATTTTGAATATGTTTTAAAAGGTTTATTTACTTATGCATACAGAACTGGGGTATAGGCCAGAGGTGCAGAGGCGGTGAGAGGATTCACCAGAGACAGAGTGGGGAGCAGAATAGGCCGACTGACAAAGTACAATGCTGAGGGGAGCAGTAGGTGGGCCCGAGAGTTCTGCTGCATCATGTGGGTCACCTCCAGGGCAAGGATCTACCTTGTGCTGAAGTGGCTTTAGCTTCTTAGTGCTGTACTTTAACCTGTGTGCCACCAGGGAGGGCCCCCATTATGAATATTTTTAACTAATGTGTTTTAAACTTTTTGTGTGAGGACTGTGTTTTTACAGGATGTTTTAGTGGTATTTTGTTATATCTTAGGTTACTTGTGTCCTGCATTTTAATTCTACTTTTTATAATCTATGTATATTGATATAATTATTCCTGTTTTAAATAGTTACCTCTAGACATATTTTATCAGTTCTTAAAAATTTGTTTGACTAACATTGTTTTTGTTATTATAGAATAGAATAATGATTCTATTATTCAGAGAGGCAGTTACAGATTAAACATCAGTGGTTTACCAACTAATTTGAAGTTATTTCAATACGTTATGGTTGATCTGGTGAGTACTAGATTAATAACATGCCAGGGGTCAGAAACATTATTGTAGATTTACATAAATCAGGATTCAGATAGTTAAGATACTTTTCTTATCTGTTTTAATACTTGAGTATTCAACTTGAGTATTCAAGTTTAAATGTCAGGTAAGATCCTTTACAAATTAGCAGCCTCCCCATGGCCTAAACAAGTGTTGTCTATAATAGTTATTTTCGAATTTTGCTACTCTCATACTTTTCTTTGAGATTGTAAGTAGTTTGTTAAATTATCTCATTAAAGTATTGTTTTCACTACTCTGCCAATTTCCCTTCTCTTGAGTTGCATTTTAGCTAATTAGTGCAATGACCCAGTTCTCTAGTTTTCTTTATATTTCTAATTTACAATACACTGTATTTTGGTTTGTTTTTTAATTTCATCCTATATATTTTCATTTTTAAGTATCTTATTTGCATCTGTCTCAACTATTTCTGATAATTTGTCACTCCTTAAGCATTTAATTATTCTTTCATGAATATAACGTTAAGTATACTTATTCCTCGTCAGAATACTACAGTGTTACACTTAGGTATATTATTCTAATTGTCATGTATTTTGTCCCATTATGAATATTTTTAACTGGTATATTTTAAACTTTTTGTGTGAGGACTGAGTTTTTAAAGGATATTTTAGTGGTGCTATTAATTTGGTTATTTTGTTTTCTTCTCGCATCCATGGATTATAGTCTGTTCCTTCAGAATGGTTTTACAAATATTTCTCATATTTCCAAAATTAAAGCCAAAGACTTTTTTTTTTCATTTCAGTAAGATGTATGAACATCCAATAATGAAACAGAAATTTTTATGTTGGAGTGTTACTATTTTTAGTTGATAAAAGTGTGTTCATTGAAAACAGTGACAAATTCCTGTGTTCTTATATTGTTGATGTTGTTGGGGTTGATGTTTCTAATACTTTTGTACCTTGAGAATACCTTCCATGTTTTTATTATTACTTTAAATAAGACTTCTGCTACCTCCAATTAAGACCTGATTCTGCCATTTTGAAGTTATGCTTTTTTCTCACCCACACCACAACTGTCTAATATCACTGGGGCTAACTGCCAGAATTATCATGCCATAATATAAAAATATCACATTATTTCCCATCCTTGTAAATGTCATATCAGCAATCAAACTGTCCATATATTTTATGGAAACATCTTGTTTCTTTCTATGCCAGTGCTTCTTAATAACAAGAGATGAGACCATCTAAGGGTTTTCAGAGTAATTTAACACAAAGTATGACTATAAATATTGAAGGTATTTTTAGAATGATTTCTTAAAAATGTAAAAATTCTTAAAGATAAAAGTTAGGTAAGATATTGATTATCCTCTCTTGAGTCTTTCTGCATTACTCTCATGGATGATTTTATATGTATATAATATAATATCATATAATATGTGTATATAATATAATATATGTATGTGTATATATATATATGTATGTGTGTATATATATATATATATATATATAGCTTTTTTCTCATTGTTTCTCATTTGTCTGTAGAGTAAAACTGATACACAATTTATGATGATCCAGTATTAGTTAAAATATTGCTTCATAGTGAGGTTTTCTCTGGCTAGGGAGTTATTCCATAGACATCCTATGTAATGGTATGGCCACTTAAGTTCCTCCACCACTTTTTCTCCTTAGTCTTATCAAATAGCATTTTGTACATGTCTATTTCTTAATCATTCCTTGTTCATTATTTCCTTCCAATACAAAATAAGATTGAAGGCAAAGAATATCTTTCACTTGGTTTTTAATATGGATTAAGAATTTGGTAAGTTGTGATCATTATATATACTTTTTCTACTCTATATTAGAAAATTTCTAATAACTTCAATTTCACTGTCACCTGTGTTTTGCTTTTGAGACCAACTGTATTTTAAAATATTTTCCACATCTTTTGAATATTATTCTGGCCATTTAGAATATTATTTCAGGGAGATGTGAATCCCAACCTAATCCTTTGGGAAATCTCATTTGCTATATCAGTGTTGTTATTTTGTTATTTTGAAAGGGAATTTACATGGTTAGGTGCAGAAAGCAATTTCTATTTAACCTACGGTTAGTAGTAATGCCTATATGTTATTTTATTTTTTATTTAGTTTTTTAAAGATTTATTTATTTATGCATATAGAACTGGGGTACAGGCCAGAGGTGCAGGGAGTGGGAGAGAATCCACCAGAGACAGACTGGGGAGCAGTACAGGCTGAGAAGTACACTGCTGAGGGGAACAGTGGGTGGGTCAGGAAAGGTCTTCATGCCATGTGGGTCAGCTCTGGGGTGGGGATCTAACTCATGCTGAAGTGCCTTTAGCTTCTTAGTGCTGTGCTTTAACCTGCTGTGCCATCAGGGAGGGCCCTGATATGTTATTTTAATACCACCAATAAAGTCTGTATCTAAAGACTTCATCCGGGACTAAATTATTTGAGTGGTGATTTATACAAAAGTCAAAGTCAACTTCACAAACCCTTTACTGTATCTTGTTGAGTAATGACATTGAGCGTGTTTTGGTTCATGCACTGGATTATAGAATCTGCTTCTAGTACTTGATTCAATATTTCTTTCACAATGTTTAGTTCCCAGAGATTTTATTTCCCATCTCCTCATTGGGGAAAATATTTTATTGTATAAATTTAGCTCAGATGCTAAATTTCCACACAACTAGATTGATCTTTGAGGCTAGATTCATCTTTGAATAATAAGAAAATCAAATAATCAAGTGATCATGATAATCAGACAACAGGGGTTCCCTTGGTTATAAAGAATATTCTGCTTCTATGTTTCCTAGGAATCTGTTCTAGTTTCATTTGCATAATGACAGGAGCTGTCCTGAGAGCAGGGGTGAGAGAAGAATTTTTTTCCTTACCCCTGAAATCTCAATACCCCTTTCCTTTATCTTCCAGTCTGACAAGAGGGCTTTCCTTCGCAGGTCATGTTCTCTGATATACAGATTTGTATTTCAGACCAGGCTCATGTGAATGTCAGGTAGGAATAAAACAACAGTCATCCTTCATATTCCACTTTTGACCCAATCTGCCTACTACTGTTTACCTTTAAGAGTCTGTGTAGAGTCACTTTTTGTATTCTGTACAGAATTTTGTTGTTAGTCATATAGAGGGCATCAGATGTAGAGGTTTGTTACTATTTATTTACCCAACCCTAGATGTGATAAAATGCAGATTTAACTCTGTTGCTACTTGGGTTTTTATTTAATAACCAAAGTAGAATTTAATCACAGAAATTTCACTTATCGATGATGTAATTTTTTACTTTTTTATTTTTAGAAATATTTTATAATGTGTCTAAAATATTATGTACTAGCTTTTTACCACGATATACTACTGTAATATATTAAGAATCTTAGCTGTAAGACAAATGTGGCTACATAATAATGTCCCAACATATGATAATATGAGATAAAGGATGTCCAGAGACTTCCTTAATTTAACATTTTTTGAAAGAAGAAAATTGAAACTTAGAACTACTTATAAACTTAGGTCCACCTGGGCTTGTACATTTTGAAACAACTTTTTTCAGATTTTAACTTTGTCTATTTTATGATTGCCTTGAAAGCATTAAAATATGATAATTTTAGAGAAGAAAGGAGGAAGGAAAAAATGTCAGGATAGACATTCATTCACAGCTACTTGTTAAGCAGACCTTTAAGGCCTATGTTAATGTCTTCATGTAGCTCATAGATTTTATAGAAAAGTTGAATTTGTAAATCACCATGCAATCTCGATTTTGTGATCAGTGCTGTGTAAATATAAAATTCAGAAGGAAAAGAAAATGATAAAAGTTTCCTTTCTCTGAAGGAAATGTGAGAGACTGTAATTGAGATCTAGGGGTTAAAATGAACCCAGGGCCCTCCCTGGCGGTGCAGCAGGTTAGGAAGCAGCACTGCAAGCTAGCCACAGCCGCTTTAGTGTGAGTTCAATCCCTGCCCACTCCACCCCGCCCTAGAGGTGATCCACATGGTGCTGCAGACCTCTCCTGACCGGCCCGCTGCTCCCCTCAGCAGTGTATTCAGTAGATCTGCCTGTTCTGCTCTCCACTCTGCCTCTGGTGAGTCAGCTCACTGTCCTGGCACCTCTGGCTTGTACCCCAGCTCTGTATGCATAAATAATCTTAAAAAAAAAAAAAAAAAGAAAAGAATGAACCCAGTGATGGGAAGACCATGCCAGGTACAGAAGTATGACAGGAAAAATGAACCACATCTTGTGTATCAAGATAGTGAAAGGAAACTGACCAGTATTGGGATTTTGATTATCAGTACATTTTCAGTGTTAGGTCCATAAATGTATTACTTCATTTATGGATATCTTTTGCTTATCAGCATGAATATCTCACTGCACCTTGGTATTAGAGTGTGCAAGGGGAACAGTGCAGTCAAGCACTAGACCATGCTTTACTCAATAGGGAAGAGATAAAGCGAGATCAGCTTTCTCGAGTGGCCTTCCAGCCTCCACAGGCTAAAGGTTCTTTGGCAGCTGGCATAATAGGTAATAGGTCTCCATTCATTGTCTTAGGCAGAGTAGGATAACTCAGTCCCCCTCTCAAAAAGGAGAGAACAATGAGAGATGTTATGTGTAATACACATACACAAACACCCACACTCACACACACCCTACGCAGAACAAAAGAGAATTCAATTAGTCTGCAAGATAGCAGCATACAAGGTGATAAACTGGTACCAGCAGTGAGGGCTCTGGTAAGGAATTGTTCCAGGACTGTGGCTCATTCTAATGAGGTAGTGAGGCCAGGGCAGGTGGAAAATGCTGTGCTTAAGGTTAAACTATCCCATAGTCTTTTCATGAAAAAGTTACTTCATAATCATTTATTTAAAACCATTTTTTAATCAAAAAATTGATTCAGAATCAAAATTTTATATACTTGCTTGACCACCACAGAAATCTCAAACTTGTGAGAATCACAAATCTGACACCTAGCCTTGAGATTTTTCAGCTATACTTGTCTTATTATTTTTAGGTATTTTAAGCTTACAAACAGAAGTTAAGAAATAACACCTAAGGATTATTATCATCTTACATATTTACTTAGAGAGTTTGAATAACTCAAATGGAATAGGACTAGTTTCAGTTTTTATTTGAAAGCTATTGCTCACATATAAAGCAAATGCTGATCCCACAACCCTGTAGCAATGAAAACCTGATTAGAGGATTAACTAGCTCTTTCCAATAGACATATTAGGTAACTCATCGGAATAAATATGCCTGGCTTTTAATGTAAAGTTTAGTTTTACTAACCTCTGTAGTTTTGAAAATACTTAGTTCTCCTCTTTTTTCGTTATGTGGCTGACTATATATTTACCCCCCTAAAAAATCCTTGGTCATTTTCCTCAAGGGGATAGAATCAGTGAACTGAATAGGATTAGCATCAAAAGTCACCACTGCTTTCCCAAGCAGAGTTTAAAAATAGGATCATTGAATAATAAGGGATTTAAGTTTCAACCAAGCAGGGTGCAGGAAGAAATTATTTGGATTTAGACCACTAGAGATTAGAGTGTGATTAGAGACTACTATGTACTTTATATCCAGATTAAGGGACTTGAAAGAGAAAACTTGCTAGGAAAAAAGGTGAGGTCACAAAATTTTCCACCTGCCTCCCTAAATCAATCAAAAAAAAAAAATGCTTGTTCCCTCTGTTCCCTCCTTATATATTTCTGAGTCTGAGAGCAATGAGTGAAGCAAACACAAAGAAGTGAAGGTCTAGAAGTATAACAGTATAAGGTTTAATGAAAATTTCCTTTGGGAAATAGTCAATATAAGAATCAAGGAACCAAGACAGGTAACCGATAATAATAACTTTTATATAGATTTTGTATCTTAAGGAATCCCAAAACAATTTCCAAGGAAGAAAAGAAAATGCATCATATTCAGCTAAAATCCATCTATCCCTAGAGTGAGGCATTTATAGATAATATAGAATTTTTGGCAGGGACAAATAAAAAGTTCTACTTCGATATAAGGTTAGTTTACTATTGCTTAATTAAAACTTGAATACAAGAAAGTTCCTCTTTGGTATTTGCTGAGCTATTTTTGAGAGGAAAATGTTTATAAAAAAGCACTTTAGAAATGTTTCCCAATCAAACTGAAGTAGATGTCTAATGATTTTATTGGCAGTCTATTAAAGATAGATGAAGCAAAATCAGGTGGCATGTAAGTATCGGCAATATGAAGAACTCATTTTAAGTTGCAAAATATTTTAGTAACATGGGTTAAATTTTCAAAATGTTGAAGCATGGTTCAATCTTCACTAAACATCATCTATGAATGTGGTTAAGAGACACTAATAAAATGTATTTGAAATAACTAGAACATGCAGATTTCTTGTATTTTCAAAATCTAAACTACAGTGACAGCTGAACACTTCTTTCACCTCACATTCCACCACCTTGAAATCTACAAAAAATTTCAGAGGCAGTAGCAGAAATATTAATTTTGACCTGTGGTTAAAATTCTGATGTGCCTATATGTTGTTGTTATCGGTATTTTTATTATAGACCTATAGATTTAATATTAGATTACATCTGAAGTAGAGAATGATTTATAATGTTATGTACATCAACTTCCTATCAAGGCAAGAACAAGTAATAGAACTTTCTCTGGTGGTAATTATTCCATGTTTATTTTATTGTCAATGTGTTGCTTACAATAGGATTGTGAAAACATTAATGGATATAACTAGCAAGAATTTAATCTGTAGTGAATTAATATTAATATGAAATTGAACTGGAGAAAGTCTGTCTTATAAGGTTAATTTAATCATATCATGATGAATGTATAATTTTAAAAGCTAATTGTCTTTTACCTAGATTTCCTGTTGTAAACGCTAATCCCTTGTGGGGTAGCTGAGTATAGTTTGTGTATGTTTAACACAATGTTATTTATGTATATTATGAGGCAGACTATCTCAAGTTTTTTTAAGACCACTTTATGGAGGCACGATAGACACACAAAAAAGCCTTCAGTTAACACAACTTGATGAGTTCCTCAAATAATTTTACTTATTTTTTGGAAGTTTTGATACAATACCAATTTATATATTAGAAACTCAGCAAATCTAGATATGAATCACTATTTCATACTGTTCATCACTCAGAGTACTGCTTTACCCTGAGATGAAAAAATTGTCATGATGTTCAAGTGTCCCAAAATTACAGTAACATTGAAAACCAAAATTAGCTAGAAAATATCTCATCACTTCTCTATCTCATTGGAAAATAACTTTTGTTTTACTTTACGTAGTTTATACCATTCTTTTTTGTACAGGGTATGCTTTCTCCTCTTAAGTATAGTCCCTGTAAAATTCCTATCACAAATTCACCATAACCATAGTCACATGCAGAATGTCTGATTGCCTGTTGACTTTTTAACTTACTATGAGTTTTTTCTCTTTGGCTTCTTTTTTTTTTTTTTTTTTTTATTTATTTATTTATTTATACAGGACTAGGGTACAGGCCAGAGATGCGGAGGGTGAGAGGCTTCACCAGTGACAGAGTGGGGAGCAGAACAGGCAGATCGACGAAGTACACTGCTGAGGGGAGCAGCGGGCGGGTCAGGAGAGGTCTGGCTCGCCATGTGGTCTCCTCCGGAGCAGGCGGGAATCGAGCTCATGCGGAAGTGGCTTCAGATTCTCAGTGCTGCGCTTTAACCCGCTGCGCCACCAGGGAGGGCCCTCTTTGGCTTCTTTTACTGCTTATTACAATCCCTTCCATCTCCATCTATGTTGCTGCAAGTGGCATGAATTAATTTTTTGATGTTGAATAATATTCCATTGTACACCTCTACCACATATTCTTGATCCAGTTATCTATTTTTTTTGGCATTGGGATGTTTCCAGAGCTTTCCTATTATAAAGAGTAATGCAATAAAAATAGGGGTGCAGGTATCTTTTTGAATTTGTTTTTTGTATCTTTTGGGTAGATTTCTAGGAGTGGAATTTCTGGGTCATATGGTGGCTCCATTTGACTAGTTAAGTAACCTCCATCTAGCTTTCCATAGAGGTTGGACCAGTTTGCATTCCTACAAGAAGTATGAAAATTCATTTTTCTCCATATCCTTGTTGACATTGTTTGTTGTTGTTTTTAATGTGCCATTCTCACTGGTGTAAAGTAGTATCTCATTGTGATTTTGATTTGCTTTTCTCTGATTACAAATGAATATGTTTTCATATACCTGTTGACCTTTTGCATTTCCTCTTTGGAGAAGTGTCTTTTTAGTTCTTCTGCCCATTTTTTGATTGGGTTGTTTACTTTGTTGTGTCGAGTCAGCTTCTTATGGCCAGTCCTTTTTCAGTTGTATTGTGTGCAAAATTTTTTTCCCAGTCAGTACGATGTCCTTGTTTGGGTTAATGTCTCTTTTGCTGTACAGAAGCTTTTTAGTTGGATGTAATCTCATCTGTTCATATTTTCCTTCACTTTCTTTGCTTTTGGGATGTATCTTTAAAGATGTGACTGAGCTGTATGTCATGCAGTTTTGCCTATATATAGTTTATATATATTTTATGGTTCCAAGCCTTATGTTCAATTCTTTAATCCATCTTGAATTGGTTTTGTGCATGATGTGAGGTGGTAGTCTAGTTTTCCCAGCACCATTTATTAAACAAACTGTCCTTTTTCCATTGTAGAAAGATTAGTTGTCCATAAATATATGGATTTATTTCTAGGTTTTTCTACTCAATTCAACTGGTCTGTGTCACTGGAAAAGAATTTAATATAAAGACATTGTGGTTAGGACAGTGTGTAGAACTTTGTAAGATCCAAATAACTACTAACAAACATGATACCTAGTATTAAAGATGTTCCCCACCCTATTTTCAAAGTAGGGTTAATACTTAGCTCACTGAATAGCTTTATTCTCATAGTTGTTGACTGTAATTTTTACCTTGTATAAAGGGAAATATTTTGTATGAATTGCTTTGAGTACAACTTTTAAGGATAGGCCTATAACACTTGGGCCTGAGTGTGTGTATATTGAACACAGGGAATTGCAAAAAAGTATTAAATCAACTCTTAAAATATGGAAAAATCCCAGTTGGCTATCTTATTAGTTTTATTTAAATTATCTTTTCTGTGATTTGACTCTTTTGTAAAGTTTCACATTGGCAATGAAAAAATAAAATTCTCAAATGTTTTGAGGATTTAATTGATTGGGGAGGAAAAGTCACCATGATTACTTTAAGGCTTTAAAAGATTAGAGTGTGTGACATGTTCAAATACAAAAGCTTTGGTTGTTTCTGTAAAGAACCTTACATAGTTTGTAAAATATTTCATTTTGTTTCTTTATCAATTAGATTTTATATTTGTAGTGAGGGAAAACGTCATAGTACAGATTTTTAGTAGGTTAGTAATTAAATAAGTACTGTGTAACTTTAGAAATTTCAAATACATGTATTCAAAAAAGATTTATGTGAAAAAACTTTCACCTCTTTGGGATATTTTACTATTCTCTTTAAATTCCGGGGCTGGTTCTTTTGATTAATATTGAGAGGCTGTGAACATGACTTCCCTAGAAATCTTGACTGGCTAGAAATCCATCTGTCTTACATGACTTAGTTGTAGTCCTGCCTGGAGGCAAAGAATAGATAACCTGAAATAGAATAAGAGACCCAAAGGAGAGGATTAAGTCACTAGATTAGTGGTGACCATATGGTCTCTAGAAGGTTCAATGAAATTGCTCATTTCCATGGGAAAAGATCTATTTTCTCAGCAGCCTTGAATTTTAGTAACAGAACAATGCCACCAATATCCTTTAAAATGCAAGCATTTTTTCAAAGAGAATGTTTGTTTCAGATATAAAATTCTAAATTATTCAAAGATTATTTCCTCTCATTTTACCTCAGCTTACTACTCTATTTCCCTTTCTCTCCTTTTTGTCCTCTCACATTCTGTGAGTCCTTTCCTCAGAACCCTTTTTTCTTTACCCAAACTCTTCACTAATCCTTTTTTCCAAACTGCACAGCAGTAAAAGAATATCCTAAGTGGAAATAAAACTTTCTTGAATTCAAGGCATATATTTTACTTTGACTCTTGCGGTTTTACTGTTAGTAAGAAAAGGTTTTTAAAGGCTTTGTTGCTTAGGGTTTTCATTGGCCTTCCCTAGAAGGAATTCCACCTTAATACAAATTAAGAGGAAACAAACAAAACGTTTTGAAGTGAAGTATGCCAAATTTTATGGCGAACAATGGAAAATATAAGTAGTAAAATATCTGTAATAATGGAACTCCAAAATACATTTTTCTGCATTGGGAGGGGAATAAAACTTTTGACGAATCTTTCTTGCATAGATTCAGTTAAAATTGTAATAGCACGTTTCCTTGGTCCTGTCATATATAACAATCTAACTCCTGTATTCTTAATTATCTAAAGGCCTGTGGTGAGATGACTTAGTTCTTCTAATTAGTGATACTATTTATTTTCTAGCAACTACAGTCCCTTTTAAAATTGTTAGCAATTTAAAAAACAATTGGCTTGTGATGTCTATCAAATGACTAGTGTTAAGGTAGTCGAAAAGTCTGTTATTTTAGCTGTTGAAGTGTTTATATAAAGTTACTCATGCACATAAATGCACACCTATATTTAGTTGAAATGCAATTTTCCCTAATATTGCTAGCATTGAAAGCAGACTGGCTTTTCTTGCTTCTAAGCATGCTGAATGAAATCAGTACATGTTGTTTTTTGCAGTTGGATTTTCAAAAATGAGCTGTGGTTTTCATATTCCTTTTTCACATGGACTTAAGAATATTAGGTTACTTGTGGAAGAACATACAGTAAAAGACACTATAAAAATGACTAAGTATACTTTTCATAAGCCAATGGAGGTGTTTGGTCACAGCACCCTGTAGTATTATTAAAATCATTTATTTATCATTATTACTTTTATTTAGGACAGCCATCAATACACTTCTGCTGCTACATAATCTAGGCTACCATAACACAATATCCCGTTACCCAGTCTCACACAAGCTGAATATTATTACATTTTGTGCTGATTAAAGATTTGTTAAGGTTTTTCTCCTCAATGACTTTATAATTCATAGGAGATGTAAACATTCTAGTTATTATGGATAGACATAATCACTCATTCTGTATATTAGTTTGAACAAAGGCCATTCAAAATTAAGTGATGATAAATAGCTTCTTTAGTTTTCCTCTTATCTATCCTTTCTCAGTTAAGTCTTTTGTGGCCCTTATATAATTTCTTCCCTTAAACTAATCAATAGTATGGTACAGATCCCCTATTTCATTATCCCTCTTTACTTTGGAGTACTAATTATGACTTCTAGCAAATTCATACCAATGGTTCCTTCTCTTTATTTTTATCTTATCTACCTCCTAATGATTATTTTCAACTAAGAGCTACAAGAATGTATTTATGACTCCCTTTGGCATCTCTATGATATTGCCTGGTGCTATTTTCTATTACCCATTGAGCTAGGGCGAAAGGTCCTAACTCCTCCAAATCCTGTAAATCTAAAATTTGAAGAGCTAAAATAGTAAGGAGGTACAAAATTCAAAGTATGAGACATTAAATTTCTACTTAATTCACCTCAAGTTAATCTTAGATCTGATTGACATACCATGGTAATTGCTTGTTTTTTCATGAATTGAGAGTTAAAAATATACAAAAAATAATTCAACATCTACTGAATGCAAAAAAAAAAAAATACCCTGGAAATGGTATGACAAACAGAAAAACAAATCCTTGTTAATAACACTAAATATTTGCCTGTGTCTGTTCAACAAATATCTCCATTTCTGTAAATGTTTTGTCAACTTGTGGCATGGTCCTGTCTCCCTTCTGGTCATCACATTGTAGCCATTCCTGTATATTGGTGTTGTCTTTCATCTACCATTACAGAATTTTGAAATCTAACTCTATACACAGAAGATAGATTTATACATAAAATATATAAACATCAGAATCTGATGTTTAATTCCATTTAGCCTAAGTGTATCTCCGAAGCATTGATGTTTAGCAAAGGAAAAGAAAAATATCTCTGATAAGAAAACAATATAAAATATAAAAATAAAGTAAAATTGGGTAAAAAACTTTATTTTAAACAATCTTAGTTCCTTCATAAAATGTGAAAGACAGAAAACTAAAGATTTAGATTTAGATCACCCAATGGTGAATCTGGGTAGTAAAAGTCTGTAGAAATATCAGCACATGGTTTTCATTGGATGTTTCTATGATCACTCTACGAAAAATCATGTTTACTAGGCAATTAAATCCTTCATTTGTAAGAGATAACTTGATTTTATATTACCTGAAGGTTTCCATAAACTTAATAAAATAGTTATTCTGATCAATGTTCAAAAGTGGCAAAAATGAGACAACTTACACAATTTTTATAGCTTCCAAGGTGAAGCAAAGTCGTAAGATTTTACTTGATTTCCTGAATCATCTTAATTAAACCTATAGCTGTGGATACTATTTATCCACATTGACAAGAATAATGAAATACATCATGGTAGTTATTTTTCTTTATATGGTCTAAGTGTAGTAAGTACTAAAAAGTTCTTGGTTATCAAAAAGAAAAGTTTCTTGGAATTCAAATTTTCTTTGTCTTTGAATTCTAAATACTGTTATTGCCTCACAGTCTACCTCTAATGCCCAAGATAATCTCTCTTCCTAAAACATGTATACATTATGGAAAGTATGTGTGTTTAATAGGGTTGACTTACCGCATCATTATAGTAGGAGTCCCAGCTTTCACTTTATAAGTTTCATGAGAAAAATGAAGCACAAATAATTTAGAAAATACTACCGTACCTAATAATTGAAGTTATGACAACTTATGTTTTCTCTGAAAAAGTCATACAATCATATTTTTGTAGTTTACTGTCTTGCAAACAAATACCACTAGCAGCATTTCTAAGCCATATTTTAGAGGAACATGCTTTAGTATTTAAAAAATTAAGCAATTGCTTGGGCATTGTTCAAATGGCATATGTGATATGTGAACAAGACATTTAAGCTGGAGTTATAAGAGAACTGTGAGACTCTACAACTTTTATTTCTTGAGTACTTTAGAGTATTTAATTTAGAGAACAATCTGTAATACAACCAGTGTTATCTGCTCCAAATGTACTGTTCATTGGGTTAATTATAAACAAGTTCAAGTATTGGAAATGCATTCTAGGTGAATGTCTTCTAAAGAAAAAAACTAAAAATATTAGATTTACCTTACCATATCCATAACTTCTAAATTACATTTCTAAAAAATTTTAGAGATAAAAATTTTACTACTACACAAGAAGTTACTACAATAGGGTTCTGCTTAATTATAACATAACCCAAAGAATGCAAAAACAAAAAATCTCTATCTCAAAAATCATCAAATATGTATGTTAATATAAATCACATATTATTTCTTTTCTATGTAAAACTCTCCAGTGGCTCCTATCTCATTCAGCATAAAAACCAAAATCTTAAGTTCCTTTCTCCAAAAACACTTACTACTTGGATATTCATGGATTCCGGCTTTATATTCTTGATACTATTACTGCAAAACATAGTATTTTGGAACTTAGTGGCATAAACAAGTGATACAAAATAATCCAGCCGCCAGTCTTCATATCTTCTAAGGCCCAGCTATAAACCATCCCTGTAGTACACTTTCAAGTTCATAATCTTCAGGACCTGTTACCATCACTAATAGTTGCTTTACTCTATTAAGCTCTGTAATAGA
>NW_004567104.1:53659651-53663147 GCF_000260355.1 Condylura cristata | reverse complement strand
TGAATACCTCCAAAACCCGAGTTTCTAAGTCCACAACCTTCCCATTTTTGGCCAACTCCTTGAGCATGCTCCTAAATGAATCTGCAGGAGTAAGTCTAAAAAGAAAGACCACACCTTGAGATATAGTGTCTACTGGGGTACAAGAGAATTTTGTGCTACTCTAAAACCTTAAGCAGGACTTAAGTTTCAAGTACAAAAGAAACAGTACATGTCTTTAAATACTAAGAAATAAAGGAACATAGTATCACAAAAGGAAAAAAATCTTCAGCTAAACTATGAATAATACTGATCTGAAATTAAATTCAAAATAACTTCTGAAGAAATTCAACAAGCAACAAGACTCAGAAATGCATATCAGTGATTGAAAGAATAAAATTAAATAGAATGAGTTCTTTACCAAATATTGAGCGTCTGTACAATCAAATAGAGAAATTCTATGAAAATGAGAAGTTATGACACCTTAGTGGAGTCACTGGATCAGAAAGGAAAATATAAGAAAAATGGGTGATCTACAAAAAGAAAGGGAGAAGCTCGCACAAGTTAAAAAAAGGTTAGCTGAGGCTTCCCAAATGTCAATAAGCTTCTTTACCAAAGGCACCCCCATGAGGCTGTAAACTTGTCAGTTAAAACTACAGACGAGAAGAGTGTGGAATGACATATATAAAGTGCTTAAACAAAAACTATTCATTCTTCACATGAACATGAAGAATTCTAATCAATGACATGAAATTATGTGAAAATTACCTAACACTCTGGCATAGGTGAAAAATAAGCAGTCAGAATTTTCACTCTACTTGTGTGTTAGTAACCAGTTAACTGTAGCATAAGGTTTAAAGGAAAAGAGTTAACAAAAACTATAGCTGCTGTCATTTAAGGTCACAGGGTAAAAAATGGGTAAATGGTGATCTCAAAAATATAAACGGTGAAGAATTAAAGAGTGGAAACTTTATTGGCAAACAAAAATAAGTTGTGACCAGCATAAACCTGTTTTACCTAAGAGATGTTTTATATATTTCTCACAGCAACCAAAAAGCAAAGTGTGGAGTAGACAGACTCATAAAACATAACAGAAGTGGAGACTGAAGTGAACATGGATAACCACCAATTAGCAAAGGTAGGCAGAGGGAAAAAAACAATGGAGATATAAAACAATCAGAAGGCAAAAATAAGATGACCTTATATAATTTTATAACTATAAATTTAACTTATGTTAGTGAGAAATTAAAGGTAATAGATCATAATACTGATAAACAGGAATTATACAGTGCTGTGTATTAGCTTTAATGACCATGGCCTAATTTAAAAATTGCTGCTTTCTACTTTTCTAAAATGTTTTTTATGATTATCAATTATTTAATGTTTCCTTTGAGCATATCAGTGCACTCATTAATAACCTGAAGTATAAAATATCATGGCTTGCATGCAGAAGTTCAATTTTTGCTAAAGTGTTTCACAATATTTTAGACCAATTTGCTGTATTAGTTTTAACTGAGTATTTCCCATTTATTTTTTCCACTGGCAATTTCAAGGTGACCTTGAAAACATATTAAAACATAACACATGGAGAGTATGTTAACAAAATACATTTTATATGCTTTCACTTGGATTTTTATCACCTACTCAGTGTGTGTTAAAACATTGAAAAGCTCCAATCTGTAATAATACAGAGGAGTAATACAGAGGAATGATTGGAAAGTGGTAATTTCGAATAGGAAGAAAACAAAAGATAAGGTCATTATACTTTAAACTATTTTAAATAGACTTAATAAATATATTTGTTAAAGAGTAATAGAATTATCGTAGCAATTTGTTATTCATTATCTACATTTAAATGGACTAAACAGACTCTGGAAAATTAAAACGTTGTGAAATTGGTATTTGAATGAAAAAAAATGTTAAGTGATTGTTGTCTATGTGTTAATAGAAATAAAGTCTAACAATCTTCTGCCCTGGAGGCTCATTGAATGAAAAAGGAGTAAGAAAGAACTTAAAATGACCCCTGTAGTTAGATTGGAAAAAGGCAAAAACAGTTTTTCATTTTATGAATCTCTATACGACCTTGAACAGACCCAAAATGCTTGGTTAGACACAGTAAACTTAAAATGAAGATGTATGAATTTATCTATTTTTAAAATAGATTATTATTATTTTTGGTCTGTCTACCTATTGTTGATAATTGATAGATATCAGATTTGGTCATTCACACAAACATTTACTGAACTTAGGCTAAAAATCTATTTTCTCAATCTGTAGGTTGAGTAAGTAGTAACAAAAGCTTTCATGGACATATCTACTCCATGACAAGCTTTTGGACTGAGTTCTACAGTTCCAAGCAGTTCGTTTGGTCTGAACTGGGTAATTACTCGAAATATATATAACACATGCTATAATTTAACAATATTTTAGTAGGTTAGACCTATGTATTTGTGTATTTTATTCTCTCTGAACTGAATACCAAGATTTTTACCTGTGTTGTGACAGAGACAATCCCTCTGCTCATTTCCTTGGCGTTAGTTACTTTGGACTTCCTGAAATTTACAGAGGACTTTTGAATCCGCAGTTAAACCTCCCTGGTGTCCTAGGACAAGGCTTGTATCTACTTCATTTTTATTTTTTAAGATTTATTTATACAGGCACAAGCTGAGTACAGGCCAGAGGTGTGGGGGAGGAAGGGTGAGAGCATTCATCAGTGATAGTGGGGGACTCTCCATATCACTCTGACGAGTAACTCAGTGAGTCATCAGTACCTTCTGTTCTGACTTCTCAATAGCAGGATCTAGAATGTGTATTCTGGCTATCATTGTTTCCCGTAGTTGTCAAGGAGTCAGTTACTGGATAGTGTTCAGACTCCACAGTTGGGTGAGGTATATACAAAAGTGTTTATTAGCAGTAACATTAAACATGAGGTAGTGTCTCCCTGGTGGAGCCGGGGGTTATGTCTGAGCACTATGAAGTTATTGACAGCCACTTTAGTACAAGCCCACACAGTACATCAGACATAACTGCTGCTCCCCAGTGTATTTCAGTAGTTCTGCCTTTTTTGTCCCCCACCATCACTGATGAATGCTCTCACCCTTCCTCCCCCACACCTCTGGCCTGTACTCAGCTTGTGCCTGTATAAATGAACCTTAAAAAATAAAAATGAGGTAGATATAAGCCTTGTCCTAGAACATCAGAGAGGTTTAACTAGGGATTCAAAAGTCCTCTGTAAATTTCAGGAAATCCAAAGTAACTAATGTCAATGAAATTAAGCCAATGATGAGGGAAGGGAAACATAAGATTATTTTTCAGAAAGAAGATTAGAATGATTGACAATCATTGGAAGTTTGACCAATGTATATGTGCAGTTGGGCTATGGTATGTAAATCAAGGTTACTCAGTGTCTCTTACAGTCTGGTGAAATGGTGATTCAAACAGAATTAACATTTTTTTCTTGTTCACATAATCCTGTAAAAGAGTGTGCACTGGGCCCTCCCTGGTGGCACAGTGGGTTAAA
>NW_004567104.1:53653787-53658686 GCF_000260355.1 Condylura cristata | reverse complement strand
TGTGAGTATAAAATCACTTTCACTGACCTTTGTGGGAATAAGGTACAAATGGCAGACACAAATTGAATGTATACCCAGTATCTAAAGTATGATAATGAGCAGAACTTGTGAAAACTTAGCTTTGCATGATACCATACCCCAATATTAGCCCAATACTCTTGCAACACCATCATGGGACTGGCCAGTAAATGATATACATTACTTTGGTCTGAACATTTCTGTATTACACCTCTATCTCCCTCCACCAGAAATGACATTTGTCAATATATTAAGATCTTTAAAATGAAGAGAACTGACATTAAATTGAATATAAAAATATGTCTGGCCATTTTCTACCTACCTACTTTCAATATCATTTTATAAACATCTAATTTAAAGGATAAAGTCAGCCTTTGTTGACTTTGAATGGATTGCTTTGTCTCTCCATCTTTGGGTCTTAGAAGAAGAGTCTTAAGTGTAGGGTCAGTCCAACTCTCTTTTACCACCCTTAGTAGTCTTTTGTAAATTCAATGTTTTCCATGGAAGAAGAGAAAAACATATTGCAGATAACTGAAGATTGCATTGCTTGTTTCTTAACAGTGATTTTGTGATAAAAAGTATTGTTGTTCTGTTCTCAGGTCTGATTTGTGTAAACATCACCTCTGAATTCACTCACCACTGAGCCCTGCCAAACTAGAGAAAATAACCAATACCAATTACTGGTGCTTTTACAGTCTCATTTTCTTGCCATCTAAATGCAGATAAGTAGAAAATCTAATTTTTATTATACCTAACCTACAACTTGGTAATAAATATTAATGAACATGACTATGGATGACCTCTCTCCCAACTTAAAATCAATAACTGTTGATTAAGGTCTTTGGGGCAACATTACAAAGATGAAGACTCACTATTCCCTTTGTCTATTTTCTGAACCTTAAATAGGTTAACAGTGAGCCCATTATAACAAAGTACTGGAGCAAAACCTGGTCATGTGAAAATACTTGAGCATGGAAGTGAGTTATGCCTATTATAACTCCATGGGCTATGTAGTATTTTTTTTTCTCTAGTGATTTCAGTTTTCATTTTACTGGGCACAAAGAATAAGGAGAGTTTATTTACCATGGTGAAATTAAGATGTTTAATTCTATACACAAAAAGATGTATATGTAATTTCATGAATCTCAAGCGTAGGGAGGAGCATAAGACTATACCACCACTTGTAACATTGTTTTATGGGAAATAAACCTATTTCACATTCCAGTTCTTTATTTTCAAAATTCCAAACCTAAATTGATTACTGTCTGCATTGACCTGTGAAGTTGATACCTGTAGACTCTGTAAGGTGCTCATCACTTCCCAAGAACTTGTGCTAGGTTTCAGATGCTATTAACTACACTGTACATCTTGGATCCCTGACAAGCTGTGCTCACTTTCGATGGCAGATTTAAATCACAAAAGTTTTTGTAATCTTCAGAAATGATAAATAACAAATTTAGGTAAGTACTATTTCCACTAGGTATGATTAGTTCAAATTTTCACAAAAATGCAAAACCATAATCCATATTCAGGTAACAAACTGATAATATAATACTCTTATATTTAACACACAATTAGAAATATTTCTGATAACCATGCTAAAATGTGGAATAGAAATAAGTACCCATGAATTACAAAGATTTGTTGCCATCAGGTTTTCCTGCTGACATAAAATTGTCTATGTGACTCACACACACAAAAAGCTTATTGGCAGCTCAGAAATATTTTTATGTATTCCAAATATTTTGAAAATTATAAAGTAAGCATTGAATATCACACTAGTATTTTTGGTTTTGTTATATATATATTAATTTTTATAGTACCAACCTTAGTCAATTTGTTATCTTCAAGATTGAACATCGAAAGCAAAATTTTAAAAAGTCAGCCTTACTTTGTCTTCTTCCACCTTCCCTTCATTTTTTTCTATTTTCCCTTATGCTCAGGGGTGTACTCTAGATTGATCTATTGTTTTTGCAGTAGTGCCTCAACTTACTATAGCAAAGCAAAACACAAGCCCATCACTTATCTGTGTTTCTCTGTGTTATGGATGAAAAAAAATAGTCCCTATAAATAATTCCCAATGAAGTATTCACAACTGATACAACGTATTAACTTGCATTAACAGTCTCTGACTATTAAAGATATCTTTTAACATATTTAAATTAGGTTGACAAATATTAGTAGGATGTGTATTTTGTGAAAAATATTGTTTTAGGTGAAAGAACAGTAAACAATGAAACAAAAGAGAGAATTGAGATCTAATATTTTCATACATTGTTTATGATAGAGTATACTATAATTTGTTTTTTTCCCCCCAAATAAAGGAATTGTGGGAGAATGCAAATCAGAACAGCACGAAGCATTTACCTCACACCTACGAGACAGGCTGAAACAACAAACTTGGAGAGGAAGAGGTATTTCTCTTGTATACTGTGAGAATGTAAATTTGAGCATTTATGGAAACTGAGAATTTCTTTAAAAAGTCAAAAATAGAAATACATAAATCCATTTGGGAATTTACCTCAAGTACAAGAATAGTAATTCAGAGAAACATGCACCCCCCCCCCACGTATTATATTAATATCCAAGAGGTGTTCAACTTAAACAATTGACTGAATGTGATAAATATACACAGTGGATATTATTGTTATAAAAAAAGGAAATCCTGTTATTGTTGACAGTATGGATGGATCTAGAGCATATTAGTAAAATAAGTCACACAAAGGAAGACAATTATTGTGTGATTCAATTCATGTGTGGTAGTTAGAGAAACTAAAATAAACTATTAGCTTATAATGCAATTTAGTAGTTCTCAGAAGGAAAGGGGTAAATCAGACAAAAGGGGTCAATTGTAAGGTGAAAGATAGAGTTGGGCTTTAAGTGGTGAGCTTATTATCATATATTTAAATGGCATGTAGTGATGTATGCCTGAAACATATTGCACTGTTACTACAAAAAAAACAAGTAAAATGTAAAATTGAATTCATATTATCTGCTTTTATGGATAAAACTATGATATCACAGACAAAAGCAGTAATAAAGAACTAATATAGAAAGGAAAGAGGACTAAGCTACCTGAGTAGATGTGGAAATCATCATAATGATGAGATCTGAGTGTAGCTTGATGTGTAGATGAATAAAATTGGTTTAGCAGAAACATGGAGCTTAATAAAAATATAGGATGTGATACATAAGTATATTCATTTATCAAGATTTTGTGGTAATAAAATCAAGAGATGAGACTGAATAATAGTAGACTATCAGAGATCCAGATCTTAAAGTTGAGTGATTACCATGGAAATCAAACACTTAAACAAGTGAAATTTACTCAGTGTGCAGTTAAAATAATATAAAATGGCTATAGCATATAAATGGATTAAGTAGAATTTGGAATATTAGTCTAGGTAAGTAATAAAAATATAAGCTAGCGTGGTTTGGCTTTCAATATAAAGATAGCTAAAAACAAGTACATTTTTTAAATGGTCTTATCTACTTGGCAACTGGTTGTCAGTAAATGCCCTTATCTACTTGGCAACTGGTTGTCAGTAAATGCCCTTGTCACTGTTTCTAGGGTTTGTTTTTCCAATGCTTTGGATGATAACACTAACAGAGATGGTAATAAATGATTATTACCAATTACTGGAGAAGAGTTAAAGCTAGAGTTGGGAAAGATCCAAATATCTGAAGTTACTTTAGTTGGTTCAGCAATGTTTCAGTATGTTCTATATTTAGCTTATTTCCCCTACAACCACACCTCTTTTCTTCACCCTTAGTAAGTGATTTTACCTTTTATTTCACTGAAAAGAGTATCTCTTTACAATATGATGAATTGTGACTCCAAGAAAACAGATTAAGCCATTCACTTTAACTTCAATTCTCCATTTTTATCTGCACGCTGTAAAAACTTTCCTATTTTTCTCAAAGGTCAATCGAATTCATATCCAACTCCAGATCACCTTCTCATGAAACTACTACCCTCATCATTTCTCACTGCATCTTCAACTCATTCTGTTATGTGAGATTTCCATCACTGTTAAATATGTAGAATCTTTGATCTTGAATGATTAAAAACAAATACTTTTAGTTAATATTCTGTCATTCCAGACTCTTCCACAATGGAATGTCTATATCCTATGGTCCATTGATTATTCTAGTTCACTTTCATCCAGAATCCATTTCCTTTATACCAAAAAACACTGCTCTTATTGAGGTCTTTAATTCAGTATTGCAAAAGTAAGTAGAAAAGTTTGTCACATTAGTAGACTTAACCATTCAATTAAGTTTAATTACTCCCTTCTTCAGACTATGTTTTTCCTTGACACTCCTAGCAATCCCTCTATTCTTTTTGAAAATCAAGTCCTTCAGGGATTTCTACAGCTGGAGCTGTTTTATCCCTCGTTCTTCCTCCCTCAAGTTCCAAACAGTCAAAACTGAGTAACTTATCTAGTCCTCTTTTCATCTTTTGAATCTCAGAAAAGGAAAACACCCCTGCCTCCAGTTGTTAAGAGCCACAAACTTAATTCATGTGTCTCTTCCCTACCACCAAGGGGATTAGCCTCCAAAGGTTTCCCTCAGCCTCTACTGCTACCATTTCTCACCAATCTATTCCATGTAAAACTAACAGTAGAAATAATCAATAACATAGAAACCCAGACATCAAGATGTAATTAACACTGAATTGAAAACAAAATTAAATAGTAGACCCTACCAAAACTGCTCTATTTACCTATGGACTTCTCCCCTATACCACACCTAGCCCTTTCTCAGAGATTACTGGTACCCTGAGTATATAGGGTGTACCTAATTTGCTTTCACTTTAATGTTGAACAGGCATCCCCCCCAAAATGATGTGTTAAATCACACTTTATAAAAAAAAAAAAA
>NW_004567104.1:53629869-53653562 GCF_000260355.1 Condylura cristata | reverse complement strand
TTATAGAAAGTAAGTTACATTTTTTGAAATTTCTGCTTTTCTATTGCGACCCAAGCTCTCTAATACAACCTGTAAGATTCTGGCCACTGTCTGTTTTTTATGCTACTATCTGGACAAGAATGGAATTTATGTTTTGCTTAAATGTACCTTGATTTCTGTCATTAATAATCCACTAGTCTATATCTGCAGTACTTTGGCTTAATAGGTTGGTAAAACTTCACTTTGGGTAATTTAATGTTCTACCTTTTTTCCACAATAGTAATGCTGGAATTGGGAATATTAAAGGCTAATAATTCCAACTCTGAGAAGATTGGAGTTTATATGGCCTTTGACATGCCATGATACTAGTAACTAGCAGAAAATTTTAGTATAATTTGGAAAACAAGACTGACCTAATAGGTGAATTTAGGCTATCTTAATATTAGATTCAAAGTAGAAGTTAAGTAATTTTAGGTATCCAATTGAAGGAGCATAAAGGGAATAATTCTAAAAATTAAAATGGCCTTATGAAATTTAGAACAATTAAAGTGCTGATTAAGAAATACCCTTCAAGAAAGATATTAATAATTATAGCCTGAAATAAAAATTCTAGCAGGGCAAAGATTACTTTACATTGTTCTATGACCTTGGTATCATTAAAGATTATTTAGCTTATATTAAAAAAAATCTTCATGATCATGGATATGAGTCATCAAGGCCTTTTCTAAATATGTGCTATATGCTCACATTAAACACACGCAAGCCATAGAAGTAGCTAAAGACATGCATATATGAGGCTGAGAACATAAAGTGTATAGTTATAATTTGATGAAAGACCTAATCAAACCATAAATATTTGTATTTTGTAGGATTTTAAAAAGTGACTCCAAGATAGTCAACATTACGAATAGACAGTTATTCACATATTACCTTTACCTTTTTGAAACTCGGCTTCTAAAAAAAGTGACAATTTTGGTTTGTGTAACAGTCTGGGATTAAGGAGCTATTGACCATAAAATTCACTCCAGATAAAGTGCTCTTTTCATATAAATCAAATCTTTGTATAGCGATTTTTCAAGGTAGATCTATCCCAGCTGTCAAATGAAATCGACCCAAAGTTATCACAAAGCCTAGCCAGGATATGACTGTAGTTTGGATTCATCCTATTTTTGTTGTGAATTCCAAATAAGAACTCCTGATGAAAATGATCTAAAATTGATCTTGAAATATTTAGTTACACACTCTGATTTATATCGGTTGGAATTCTAACTTTGAGTTGTGATAGCACCCCAAGGTACATTAACTGTCTTAGGACAAAGGTTCTGTCATTTAAAAATAAGTATCACTACTTTGCCAATGAGAAAATATATAATTGGGTAAAGGATGTTAACGATGCAGTAACTAGACCTTTGGCATAGTACAGCAATTTTGTCTTTTAATTTGATTCCAAGATAATTTGCTTCTGGGTTTTTCTTGCTTGTTTTTCAATAGTTTAGCTGTTCTCTTTAGCCTTTTTTTCCTCATCTATACCAATTCTTTTTTGCAATATTTTTAATGCATCATGTAAAATATAGACTGCTCAATGTGAACTCCAATTTTCAAATTATTAATCATTCCCTTCTTCTATAAATGGAAGGATAGCTGTGCTTTGTGAATCTAAATCACTACTTATGCTTTCTTTACCTCATAAACTCTCACTCAAGCCAAGAGCCTATTATGCCTAATGTCACCATTTTCCCTGTAACTTTTGTTCTCCTGATATTTTCCTTTGCACGCAAGCTGGAAATGTACTAGTATCAAACAATAAACATTTTCTTTCTTCACTACTTTTACTTGTAGAAACATTTCTGTCGCTTGTAACTTTTGTTTTAATTGTCCTTGCTAGAGCACATCAACTATCTCCCATGCCATCTCCTGGGATTCCTATTACACTGAACATACACTTCCAGGCCTTTTCGTACTGGGTCGTCTTTATATTGCCACCGAAAGTTAGTAGTCATGTATCCCCCTACTTAACTCACTATAGTAAATCTACACATTCTGTTACTAAAAATCACAAGTTTTGGGTATTAAGGAAAACACAAATTCACTGCTACCTTCATGATTTCATCCAGTTTTTTGTTTCAAATGCACTCATTGGAAAGTCCTCAGATTCACCTACTAGGTACGTTATTGGATAAGGATGCCTATTTAGTCATGCCCATAATTTTTGTTCATATTGCTATTTGGACTGATTATATATAATCTGTGTGTGTATTTTATCCCCCCAGGGTATGCTTCAACCTAGCCAAAAGGCTGAACAAACATGACTGGAGATTGTAAACAAGATGGTACATGGCTCAGACAGTGACAAGAGACAGAAAAGGGTGTTGACCCAACAGGCCAAGCAAGCATTTGAGTTGGGCTGTTACTCCCTGTCTGCAGCTGCCAGTTAGCACTTGCAGTGCGGGCCTCAGTCACACATTCCAGCAGTTGATGTCACATTCTGATTAAATTTTGATTATGGCTGATACTGGCTCTACACTCATGTTTGAATTGTGGGCTATAAATTAAATGAGCAATAATCAAAATGAAATGAAATCCACTTAGACTTTTGGATGTTCTGAATGTGGAATGATATCTAGGCAAAACAGAAATAACACTCATCAAACAGTCTATGTGCCTTCTCATTAGGCCTGTTTTTATATTCTTTAACTTAAATTGTTATCCATTTTGTTTTAAAGAATACTTAAGATTTTTCTGAGATTGTCAGTGCAATGCACCTTCAAGAGCTGATAGTAAACACAATATAGTCATAAAATCAGTTCTATTTCAAAGGCAAATTTTTGTTCATTCAAAGTAAACTGTTCCTTCCACCATATGAGAAGTCTGATCATTTTAAACATGATGAATGTTCCAGGCAGAGGTAACTTACTACAATAAGTGTTTCACATCTAGAAGCATATTTGCCTAACAGTCTTCTATTCACAGGATTAGTCTCAGTGTTAATCCCCATTATGTAATGAGAAGTCTATTAAGTGTCTGTACATACATGTACTAAATTCAGTATATGCCCCTGCCTCTTCAAGTGAAATTTTACATACTTGATGCTAATACTTTATACTATGTATTGTCCAATGAGCTCAGAATAAATGTATTAAAGATAACTTTAAGAGAATTCACCTTTTATCTATTTAACACTGTAGAAGCTATTTTAACTTTAAGAGATGCTGGAGGTGAGGATTTTGAAGCCCTCAAGAGGCAGGACATCATGAACCATGTCGCAAAGGAATAGAAAAGAGATTATAATGAGCAGAGGGCCAGTCTCAAGATTATGAGGGGAGGAAACAAGGAAGATTATATGTAAAAAGACAAAGCTATGGACTATGCATAAAAGAAAATGCCAAGGAAATGGAAATTCAAAGATAGTATTAGACACTAGGTAAAATTGAGTGGTCCCACACTGTCTGTTTCCAGCATGCAGAAGATCATAGACTTTTGCAAAAGGAAATCTATTAGTGGGGAACTAGAGGCCTATTTGTTATGTGTTATAAAAATAATGGAAGGCAAAGTATAATAGTTTTTTTTATATATATATATATTTCTAACCATTTTATATTGAAATAATTTGAAGTTTCAAACTCCTTCACTGTTATCTTTTCAAACACAGAAGTGTTTACTTATTTACTCCTTTGTCCCTGTCTTGGAGTGGGGGCTCAGTCATTCTTAGTTTTCTGTGAATAGTAAGAAGAGGGCTTGTGACTACAATTATTTATATGAAGATGTGGGGGTCTATCAGTTAGAGGGATGTACTAAGTGACCCTAATTACTTCTCAGTTTGTCATTTCTTTGCTTTTTTCCTTTTAATATACCATAATCAAGTAATATTAACAATTGTAAGCATATTTGTATTGTAAGTCTCTTAGGACTATCGTTCCTTCTTTCCTTTATTAAAAGAAAAAGTAATTAAAATGCCTGTACCTGAAATTTCCCCTAAAGTCAGCACCATTATATGCAAAGCAAATATGTCTATAATGAAACCTAAGTAAACATTTTTTAAAGTTTTGGATCATTCTTTTTTTCATTAGCCAAATACCTGTACCATCCTTTTATTCAAACTAAACCTATTTTGACTCATGGTCTAAATCAGACCACATAGCTGTATTATAGCTAGTTCAGCCATAGCTGCTTATCAGGTAACCTCCCATCATTTTGCAATAGAACTGAACCAGAAACCCAGAAGTCCTGTCTTTGAGGTAGAGCTTTATGCTCACTTTACTTAGGACCATATGAGGAGGAAGGAGAAACAAGGTCATCTTCTAATAACAAGGTGATTGTCATGAGATCTGGTAATACACGTTTGGACACCAGCTGCATGCAACAGCCTGTACCTGAAATCATCTCTCAGTAACCATAATAACAATGTGAATCAGATAATCAATTTGTACAAGATGCTACACCACATCATCTTCCAAAGACACTTTTGTCCCTGAGTACTACAGTATTTGCTCAGACCTTGCTGGAGTAGATGGAAAGAGGCTATTCTTTGCTACTCAGTAATGTTGCTGGACACTGCTATATTCAGAGTTTGTGTTCATTCTATAAATCATTCTTTTGCTAGAAACTAATCTTGGTGGTGCTAATACTTCAGTGACAAAATTCCCTTGTGTAACTCTTTAAACCTCTTAAGAGTTTTAAATCTGAGAAAATCCTCATGCTGCTTCCTGCTCATGAAGTCCTGCTGGTATGTTTCTCAAGCCTCTCTTCTTAGTCCCTCTCTGCTACTGGTCCTTTTCAGCTGTACTGAATCTATTTTTCACTCCTTGAATTCTTTAAACCTTGCATGTTGTGTCTTAATATTTGCAAAACTGGTTCATTCTTCCATATCTTAGAAATCCTTTCACTATCCAATCTGTCATAACAGTTTCAATGTTTCTGCAGGTTAGCACTATTGGGTGATGATCTTCTATGTTTACAGTGTCTTTTCTTGTTCAGTGACTCATCTTTAAGGTAAACATTGATATACACTGTACATTCAGTGTACAGAGTAAAATAATGTACACATACGGTTCACTTAAACAATGGGACTAATATAGCAGATTGATAGGAGGAGTGAAGTTTTCTGTTCAAGATGGTGACAGGAAGAGCCTCAACTCACCTTCCATGTATACTCATTGTCTTTAGCTACAGAAAAAAACAGTTTCCTCTGGGAGGAAAAAAATCAACTAGTGACCCCTGTGTATCAGACAAATGAAAAATATCCATGCAGAAGTGAGTAGGAGAGGGTGAAATAGTTTTGTCAACCCTTGTTTGGAGACATACAACTAGGAAGGGATTTTAAACCCCCAGCTTCTCCCTGAAGAGTGAGATCGAACTCCACAAGAGGAACCTGCATTTTAAGACCTACATCTGGGAGATGAGTCCTCAAAAGTCTAGCATTGAAAACTTACAGAATTTGTGCCCATAAGACTTACAAGGATAGTGTGGAAATGGTCAAATTGTACATGAGGCGTTTGTATGTGCATTTACTCTTAGGTCTGTGTCAAAAAAAAAAATCTCAAAGCATCAATATGAGAAGCGGCCATCTAATTTTACACACATGTAGACATCCATGAACTGTTCTCTTGGGACAAAGGCTAGAATCATCTTTGTTTTCTTCCTTTTTGCACATGTAGTTATCACCAGGAAGGGTGCTTGGGCATTCTTGGGGCACCTTAGTTTTTGCACCTGTCATCTAGGAGAGATTTCTTTATCTCTCAGACTATAGTGGTCTTCAGGGTTGACACATTACACTCATGGAAACTTGGACTACGAAAACAGAAGGTTCTAAACCAGCAAGCATTCCCCAGACAAAGCAGAGACAGGCCCACCTGAAAAAGACTTGTAGCTTATCTCCACAGTGCTGCCTGCGGGTCAGGCTTCTAATTAAACTCACTTCTGAAGGCTGTCTATAATTCTCTCCAGAGCGTTACCACAGAGTACTCCGTTTCCATGCTTCAGGGCAGCAGTATCTCCCAGAGGGGAGCTTGTACCCACATAGCCCAGTTTTTACATCCGCGTCCTGGTATTTGTGACTACCACTGAGTGGATGATCCTGCCCTGATAGGCAGCTCTATTTGAGTTCACTCAGAGACAATGCTATGGTTGATACCACTTCCAGGGCAAAGTACAGATAGCAAACTATAACATAGCCCCGGTCTTTGTTAAAGAGCGCTATCAGATTGTCTTAGAACTCCAACCACAAAAGCACACTGATAGTTTGACATAAATCTAGTGGCGAATTTAGGTTCGCAGGGGAGAGCAGTGTATGTCATCTTTGAATTCTCCCTCTACCTGTTTAAACTCACCAACATCTCCTCAAAGGCAGATTAGATCTTTATTTGGTGCCCTAATTTTTGGGGCTGTAATCCAAGGGACATTTCTAGGTCACCTTTGCTAAGGGCCAGTAGAGTTTAGAATACAACCCCCCACTGTACTGTAAGTGATGGGCAATGAGAGCCTAAGCAGTTACCCCCTCAAGGCCACAAAAGAGGCAACAGGCTTAGGTGTCAGATTTTCTATGAAAAAAAACCTACTAGTTTATCATAGCTTTGTCCTAAGAGGCAGGTTTCTAATTAGATACACTTCTAGGGCTGACTGAATTTCCCTCTAGAGACCCTGTTGGAGGCAGGCACAGTCGCCTTTATTGTCCTCCATAATGCCATTCTCTTACAGAGGGGAGCTTGTACATGCATCGGGTGCCACAGTTTTTATGAATGCTGCCCAGGGGATGCCTCTGTATCACCAGGCTCTGCTGGGCAGCTGGGCTTGAGTTCCCGGATCCCACAGGACTGTAACGATCGCAGCGAGTGTTCTTGGCTGCCTACCACCACTAGGGCACAACACCGATAGCAAGAGAAGCACACACCTTGTCTCTCTGTATGAAAGGCCTAGGCCTGGCCTGGGGCATTCACCTGACAGGCAGACTTCTGATCTGGGGCACATTTAGAGGCCTGTGGAGGTGCTTTCTGAGGTGAGTTGACACCATCTTTGCACTTTCTCTCTGCCTCACTCCAGGTCATCAGTATACCTTGTGATGTTTTCTAGTACTCTGATAATTGTAGTCATTATCCGGAAGCACGTATTCTTGGCTGGCCTTGGTGGCCAGTGGAACTCAGAATTCTTTTCATTCACCAGGACTGTGGATATTACATACTACCTAAGATGCTCGCTTCTAATCAGCTTGAATCTTGGTGTTGACTGAAATCCTCCCCTTTGGGGTATGACTGACGCATACCCTCAGCTACTGGGAGCCACTATTAAGCAGATGGAATATTTTGACAGTTACAAGTGTTTAAGGAAAAAAAAAAACAAGAACAAGAGTAAGGTTAAATAGTATAGATCATGCCCTACATGAGGCTACCCGAAGATTGGGAAAGCTGACCATTTTATAAAGCATAGGAAAAAGAAAAAGACTAAAGGAACATAAACAGATGAGTCTGTTCCAAATGAAATAACAAAATAAAACCTCTGAGAAAGTCTACAGAAACAAAGTGATTTCAGTGATAAAGAATTCCAAATAATGTTCACAAAGATGTTTATGCAGTGAAGAATATATTAATAGCAGCAAGAGAAAAACAGCTGGATAAGTTTATGGGTACATCCATAAGAATATCAGTAGTTTTTTTTTTTTTCAGCAGAAATTTGCAGGTCATAAGGGAATGAGAACATTCCCTTCAAAGGCCTGAAAGGAAAAAAAAATCCAGCCAATAATACACTCTCTGAAACTATCGTGCAGAAATGAAGGACAAATAAAGAACTTTCCAGATAAGAAAAAGATAAAAGTACCAATAAACTGATCATGTACAAAATATTAAATGGAATTTTTGAAACTGCAATGAAGTGATGTTCATTGGTAACAGGGATACAAAGTTCAACTTGTAAGGTAAATATATTGTAAAATTCAGAGTAACCTAGTGCTCAAAAACTTGTAAAATTAGTACTAAAGCACTAAAGTTAAAAACCAAAGTCATAAAAATAGGTGTAATTACAATAGATTTTAAGGATACATAAAAGAAGTAGATTATACATCAGAAATACAGAATATGGTGGTGGATTAAAAGTGAAGAGCTTTAAAAATGCATATAAAACTTATTAATACAAGATAGATATACAAAATAAATTGTTTAATGTAAGCCTCCACTCAACCACAAAATGCATCAGGTGTAAGAGCATACAGACTGAGAGTGACAGGAGAGAAACATATTCCATGCAAATGGAAAGCAAAATACAGAGTAGCTATACTATGTAGAGAAAATTCAAAATCAAGTAAAAGGAAATAGGAAAATTAGCATGCTATCAAATAACTTAATTAAAAAAACCCTAAAAACATATGCAAATAATGACATAATGACACACCAAAACTTAGAGAATATCACCATAACAATGTAAGAGGAAAAAGTCACAACAGTCCATGCCTTCATCAAAGATCAAGAAAGTTCTCAAACCACCAATGTTTAGATCTCAAGAAACTGGACAAAAAGAACAAATTAAGTCCAATGGTAGTAGAAGAGCAGGGCAGAAAAACAAGGTAGAGCTTAAAAGGAACACTATTAATGAAAGTAAAACCTATATTTTTAAAGTTAAAATTGACAAATCTTTAGCTCATTTCACCAAGAAAAATAGAGGATTTAAAAACAAAAAAATACATTAAAATGGAATTTCAAGTGATCACAAGAAACTACTTAAGCTATTATACATCAAAAAATTGGACAGCAAAGAAGAAACCGATAAACTATTAAAAACATACCCTACCAAGTTTGAATTATAAAGTACAAAATCCAAAGTGACTGATAGTAAAGAGAGTGCTTCAGTAATCTAAAACCATGTAACAAACAAGTCTAGGACCAGCTAACTACAGTAAATTCTGGCCAACATGTATAAATGAATTAATAGGACTCCTTCTCAAAAATATTTCAAAAAGTGAATACTATCAAACTCATTTTACCAGATTAAAATTACACTGATAATCAAAGTTAGATAAAAACAAACAAAAAAATAGAGCAATTAAAACATTTCCTTTCAAATTAGTGTTTTTGTATTCTGTGGGTATCTTCCTAGCAGTGAAGTAGTTGGGTTGGATTGATGCTTGAAGAATTTAACTCACTTGAAGTCCCACAACTATTAAGTATAGAGTTGGGGTTTTGTACTATGTCTTTCTGACTGCTCATTTGAAAATTTTATTCCAATAACTATGTGCAAATCTATACTCGACCAGGAAAATAACTATTGGGTTGAAATTACTATTAAGATAAATCATGGGAAGCATTGGATTGAAGTGTGTTCCCCCAAATTCATATGTTTAAGTAACCTTCAATGTGTGTGTATTTGGAGTTAGGGATTTTAGTAGGTGCATGGAAAGATGACTGATCTTGCTGTTCTCTTTCTGCTGTGAGAACAGCAGTCTGCAAGCCAGAATCAGGCACTAGACCCTTAGCAAACTGACACCTTCATCTGAAATTTATAGTCTCCAGAACTTTGAGAGTTCACATTACCCAGTTTGTGGTATTTTGTTATTGTGACCTGGACAAACTAAGACAGAAGTAAATACTGCTAATCTGTTTTAGTATTCCTGAAGAAAAAGGGGGAAATGTACAATCAGTCTATCTAGTCAATTTTTTCATGTGAATATTATTTTGACAACAGATTGATGAATCTACCAACTGGTAATCTTTCTTTCACTTGGTCCCGTCTGAATTACCTCAGAGAAACCTTGTGAGAAATAGCTTTGTAAACTTAAGGAAGATAATCCAAGTACCTTCTGAAAGTTCTGCTATAAAAGACCATCAATAATAGATATGCAGGCAGTAGGCAATCAGTAGGTAAAGTAAGATTTTAGAGGCTTATAGGAGTAGTTTTTGAAAAAAAAAAAAAAACACATTTGAGTAACACTCCAATAGGAGTATAAATTTATACAGATCTGACAAATAGAAGTATTTCAGAATGTAGAGATATAAAAAGCATTCTTTAGTGCTTTGAGACATACAGAAAGCAATCTTGAAATTGTCTCCGCGCTACTGTCTACTACACTGCCTATTTTGAGTTTCCATTGATTCAAAAATACTGTGGGGATCATGCTTTGGGCCAGTGAATAAGAAATCTTGGCAATGAACATCTCTGATGTGAGTAGCACATCAGGCTGTTTTGTAGATGGATGATTAAAAAATTGAAACAATTGATATTCATTCACATAGACAAATAGATTTTTATGTGAAGGATATCTACAATGATATGACTTTGTTTACCTCTATGTCCAGAACTTATACAGAAGATTTTGTAAGTTTAAGTAATATAAATGCTAAATAAAATTGGACTGACAGATGTTCATTATTGGTCTATGTAGATCTCTTGCTAATAATGAATGAATTTTAATAAATGTTAGTAGTCCATTTTGTTAACCAAACATGTTATTTGAACAAATTTTAAATCTATCAAATTTTAAAAATGTAAAAAGGTAAAAATACTATGGCATAAAATTTACTGAGGAAGTATAAGGATGACAATAAAGTTTCTTTGTTTCTAAGATTTCTCTAATAATTCTAGCAAAATACTTTGCATTAGAAAAATCTTTCTCCAATTGTTCCTCTGATGGCCTAATTTTGCTGCCAAAGAACATCAGTCAAATGGTAATTCATTATGTTGATGTCAGCTTTATGCCTAAGAGTTCATGGCAAACTAAGTTAAATTGCATTCAACCAGCAATATACAGTGTTGCTATTTTATGAATATGAGTAACTGGTTCTTTTCCAAAGAAACATTTTTTTTCTTATTACTGATGTCAGATTTGCATAAATAATTATATGATTCTTTGAAAAGGCAAAGATTTCCACCATCAAATCATTTCTCTATTCCTTAAGTAATTATTAAACCTTTATTCAATACTCAGTTAACAGCTTGCTTCTTGTTTAATAGGATATACTGACACTATTCTATGTCAGAGAAGAACTATCTTGATCTGATGTAGAAAATTTTCCATTGAAAAGTGAACTGTTTTAATTTTCTAAAATCTACTGACAAATCTATAGAACTCACTCAACTCTAAGAGCAGGTTTTTATTAAAATAATTGATTTTTTTTATTTTTAAAATAATGTATCTGCATGCTTAGTGAAATAAACCAGAAATAAAAATAAAAATAAAAATACCAGATGGTCTTACTCATATTAGGAGCACAAAGTACCAAGGTTGGGGGGTGGAAATAATGAACAACTATATACCAGAGACATTTTATGGGGGTGGAGTGGGGAATGGGATCAAAAATGGGGAGGGAGGAGGGAAGTGCACTGGACTATGGTGATGGCATACTGATGATTTGGTGATGGAAAGCTCACAGGGATTACAACTGTGATGGAAAAAGGAGCAAAATGATCTAAAAATAAACTATTATATTAATGATTAAAAAATAAGGTGTCAGCTAATTTGCTTTACAAAGGAAAAAGAAAAATTACTATATACCATGAATAGGGTATTATCCAAAGCTGCAACAAAAAAAAAGCCATCTGTAAATGAAGTACAGATTTTAAAATAATGTCACTGTCTTTGGAGTTCAAGAATGAATCACAGGGGACAGTATTTCCAAAAATTTCAGTATCATAATGATCTTGTAAAAAAAAAAAAATGGACCTCACAACTATCCTGCTAAACCAGACTGCAAAATAAGGCTTGCATGTACTCCCATGTTCATTACAGCCCTATTGACCATAGCCAAATGATGGAAATAACCTATGTATTCAAGACAGAGCAGTCGATTAGAAAGAAAAATGTGTCATATATACACAAGGGAGTACTATGAAGCTATTTAAAAAGGTACATTTTTGCCATTTGTGACAACACACATGAAACTGAAGCAGATAAAGCTAAGCAAAATAAATGAGAAGATGGCACGTATTGGGTACTTCTACTTACATGTAGACTGTGGAGAAATGAAATACACTGCCAGACAGAATCAAACCTATAGCAGGTCTCTGACTTCTGCCTAGAGTTGAGGCTACCAGAGGTGGTGGGCAGAGTGCAAGGGGTAGAAGGGCCCAGCAAACGATGGTAGAGGGCTGTGGGTGCCTTGGTGGTACATGCGGAACAGGTATCTAAAGATGCATGACCTATAACCCTGAATCAGAGGTCTAAGGCAATGTAACCTCAATTAAAAAAAAAAAAAAGCTTTTTAAAAAACTTGGTGGAAAATTCAAACACACAACTATAAAACTTAGTAAACGCACATCCACCTATCATACAGCTTCAAAAATCAATGCACAATGAGATAAGTTACTGTTCACTAGACCACATTCCCTGTCCCCAACCTGTGTGAGCTTGGAGCAAATACCTCACATCCTATCAGATCATCCACATACTATTGCAGAATGTGTCGTGTCTCAAACAAGACTCTAATAAGGCCACAAAAGCATTATGTAACTTCAAGTTCTCCAGAGTTATGAAAATATCATCATTTCATCACTATTCAAATTTCCCATTGTCTCAGGAATGCAGTTTTTACTATTTTTCTGGTTCACAATAACCAGGTACATAATTCACTTGGTTTATGCTTTAAATCCTTTTTAAGTCTTTTAATCTTTTGATTTCCTTCCTATCTCCCTTTATTCCTTACAGGTTTGTTGAAGATGAATATGTATTTTAGGAAGAGCTACCCAGATTCTTTTATCACAGTAGTGGGGGAAGCTTGGTGAAAGGTGACGTGGCGTGGAGTATGTGCCTGTACTCTGGCTGGATCCATAGATGTTCTCAGCTCCCTGACTGACTCACCATAAACCCAAGAAAAGGTAGTTGACCTTTCTATTATTTGTCGCTCCATGTGTAGTGCAGTGATAATACCTGTTGTCTCCTTCCCAAGGATGCTGTAAAGATTAATGAGCTAATATCGATAAAGCACTCTGAACTTGTGAGTAGAAAGGTGCATTTGAAAAGCTTGTAAGAGCCTCACAGCCTTTATAATAATCTTTTGAAGAAGACTAAGCAGTCACCTTTAGCAAGCACACTGTATGTGAATTGTGTATTAATGTTGAATTAATGATGGATACAAATCATTTCTCTCGAACAAAAAAATAAAAATAAGAGTTCTAGGATGGATGAATAGATATATTATACACAGGAGGAAATAACTCATTTTTATATGTTATAGTTTATCCACATGCTTGGTCTACATTTTCTTTCAGATATGTTTCAGATATGAAAGTATTGTAAAAATTAATATAATCCATCATAAATAAAATTTAATTCCATGAAATCCTTCCAAAACAGTAGCTGTTCATTTTTTATTGCCAGCCACATTTAAATTGGTATGAACTCTTTCTATTATAGATTTTTAAAATTTTATAGTGAGGGGTCTGTACTATATCCTACATAAATCAATCTTACAATTTAAGAGTCATCTTGATAAATATTGGAAAGGCCATAAGACCAAAAGGACAACTTTAGGTGTAATATTTCCAAAGCAATTAAAATATGTATAATCTGGAACATGTCACTTTACCTCTCTGAACCACAGTTCACTCCCTAGCACAATACGTTGTTCTTTCTAGTTCTAAAATCCTATAGATTAGAGGAAATACATTCCTATTAAAATAAGTTCTTTATTGTATTTTATCTGTCCTTGCATTTCTGTTTAACAAACTAAAGACTCAAAATAATGAGAAATTCAGAGAACAATTTAAACTCAAAGTCTATTATGCCACTATACTTAGTCACCTCATGCTGTTGAATTATCCATTATATAGTAGTTATTTATAAAACCACAGTCTCAGAGGACTCACCTGATTAATATCCACTCAGTTCATAAATTTCAATAGTATCTAGAATTAAAGGATCTATGCTACTAGAAATGATCAAAACAAAGAATTGTTTCAATTCATATAAAATTATTTATTTCAAAGTTATGACTTTCTACTAGAAACCACACACACACACACACACACACACACCCCTGAAGTTTGTCAGTAAATGTTTAGCATAGTCTTCCAAATAGTATTTTAAGAAGCCCTGCATTTTTTTTATAGTTCAATGCTCTATTTTTAAAATGTCTGCTTTCACTTAATGCCATTATTATAGATCTATTCAAAATAAATTTGCATTGAAATTCATATCTAGTTCCCTTTTTAGGAACAATATTCAGGTTATCTATAAGTTAATAAGGTTAATGTAATCAATGAATACATGTAGGGGAAATAATTTTATTGTGTGTAGACCATAGACCCAATGTAATATTTGTTTCTAGTTTTACTTTGAACCCCTTATCTTAGGGAGAGCTGGCAGCCATATAGGAAACAAGTGAAATAGGGAGCTGTACCGAGGAGGGACCTGTGTGTGTCAAACAGAAAAAGATCTAAGAAAGTTCCCAAGTAAGAATAACTGAACTGCTTCACTCCATGGTAAAAATCAATAGCTTCCTAAGGAAGCACTTAGGTCACTTTTTGAACCCTGTGCTCTTGATCTCTTATGCATATAGTTCAAACAATTAGCACAGTAAAGAGCTTATTATTAGTCAAAACTAGGAATTTTGTCTTCAAATTAACACAGTGTAAAATTAATCCCCATTTTATAGAAGTTAGGCAGAAGCCTTTCTTTCTAACTATACCTTCAGATAGTGAATTGGCTGAATATTTTGAGTGTACTTTTTCTTTTATCTACAATATCCAAGCCTCTTGCTTTTTATTCATATCATATCACTTATAACAAATCTTGCAGGCCTGCACTCTTCCTGGTATTGCTGTAAGAACATAGGAATGCAATAAGCAAGACAGTAAGACAGTTTGGTCATCTGCAGTACTAACTTTCTAATAGACTATGGCCTTTTGGTAAGAAGAGAGTATTTTGTTCACTTGGTTATACAATTACCACACCTGGCTCATACTGTTTTTTTTTTTTTTTTAAAGTAGTGATTGCTGAGCGTTCACCACATGTTTATTGACTAGATATTAATATAATTTCTTCAGTTTCTTCTGTGTTTTACAGCGGAGCATTATAGCCTTTTTCTCCTTTCCTTTTTATCTGCAAATGATTTACCTGTGTTGTCACCTGCCAGGGCTATTTCTGCTAACTTCAAGCAAATCCAATCTTACTTCTACTACCCCAGTGAACATTATGGAATGCAAGAAATGTTGAACTCATAACTATTTTAATCAATAGTTTACACACACACATACACGCAGTTTTTTTCAGTAAGAAATTGTGATTGCTTTATGAATTACTGACAACCTACAGTCAAAATCAAATGTCACTCTCAATCTGAAGTTTGAGTTCACTATCAGTGTGAATCACTTATCTTTTATATTTATGTGACTTAATCCCCACATTTCTACCATCCCAAAGTGTTGTCACTGCCTGACAATCTTCCTGCAAGGCTACTCCAAATTGAAGAAATATCTTGGAAATCTTATTTCTTTATCGAAGCTGCAAATGGGTCCCTGTTACCTACCAATATTCTCGCAACTGCTGATTCTGGCTGCTACTGTACTCTCTCTCTGCATATTGTTTCTTCTGCGCCCAGTTAGAGTTAGGCCTTTCTAACTTTCTAAATTACACTTTTATTGAATTTCACACTTATATTTGTTATTGCATTAAAATGCCAAGTCATTTCATTCTCTAGTGGCTGGACCTACGTTATTTGTTTCTTCACCTCTCCTGTTCAGTAGACCTGATAGTATTTTCTAACCGTAACTAGGCCTTCTGTTCCTTAAATGTTAGAAAAAAATAATCTTACTGTGAATAGTCAATAAAAGATTAGATTTGTATATATGTCAGAATATAGTTGAATATTTTTATAATTTAAAACTTGCTAATATATAATGATATGATTTTAGAAAGATAAAGGTAGATTATGTTACTGATTTTCCTTCAGTGGTCAAAAAAGAAGAACCTTGGCATTTGTGGCAACATGGATGGAGCTGGAAGGGATTATGCTAAGTGCAAATAGTCACAAGGAAAAGGAAAATAAATATTGGATGCTTTCATTTATATGTGGGATATAGAGAAACTGAATAAAGGGCCATGGAAAGACAAAACTTATAAGATGACCATAGATCTGCAGCACACTGCAGGGGAAGGGGAAAGAGAGAGTTAACAACAGGAGAGGGAAGACAAAGGGACCATGATGATGGGTCAAGGATACTTGGTGGGGGGAGAGCTGGGGGGAATAAGCCTGACAGGAGAAACCAAATAGTGGCCAAAAATGAACAACACCAGAGGAAAATAATTACATTTAATAAACAAATAAGTAAAATTTTGTGCATATATAATGAAATGATTTTAGATTTCATGGACAGATAAACTGCCTGCCCTGCATTCTTAATGGAGGTGTTATAATTTTCCAATTCCTTCTTTTACATGCTCATTAATAACACGGGATAGTGCAGTTTGCATTAGGCATTTTCATAAGTATGAAATATTCAGCTTCCACAGTTTTGAGTCAACATAGGCAATAAAATTAGGGGCACTAATTCTGCACAGCTACAAAAATTGCTGTGTTTTTTGTATGTTATGTTTGTATATTTGTGCATATGCTATGTTACGAAGCATACTTTTAATATCTATTATCTAAGAATTGAAAATTTAGTAATTATTGCTCAATTTTGTAAGAACAGTGTCTTATCTCTATAATACTAGGATCGATATTTAAGAAAATATTTGATAACTTAGAAATTTTACTGTTATTGACAATTCTAAATTTTAATTATTAGAATCCAAGGCATGGCATGATCTCTGTAGATTAACTTTGTTTTAAATAAGTTTATAACTTTTATAAGGTGCTTATAGTGTGAAGTTGATCAGCAAGTCCCTATTAAGAAGGTACCTCTCTGTGTTCTATAGCTAGTTAACTTCAATTATTCAGAAAGGACCAGTTGACAGTAGTTTTAAGATGTTTCTAGAAATACATTTTGAGCTTTTATTTTAGTTGGTATTATAAATAATAAATGGAGAATCATAGATACAATATTAACAAATTAAATTGATGAAATATAAGAAAGGTAATTCTATGATTACAAATTCCCTGATACTTAACTCCAACAGCCAACCAGTAAAATTTGCCCTACCCATCCAACAGTTTTCTGAGTTAGACCAGTTTACAAAAGCAGTATCTTAAAATAATCATAGACTGAAATGATAGCCCTAAGAAAATGTGACTATTATGATACAAAAAAAGCTGTTAATTACTGATGTTTTAACAAATTTGCATTAGGATCTATTCCTAATCTCAGTAAAAATGAAGGATAAAGATAATTTTTGATATGGGATATTTTTTACTTTTTATTTGCAATGGCTAGGTGATATTACAAGGTTTGATGTGAAAGGCTTGGAACTAAGGCCCTCTGGTATTTTCCATACATCTATTACTCTGTCCCTGCCATCAAGTCCCTATGAAGAAGGTGTCTGATTTGTCCCATAAGTAGCTGATAGTCAATCTCAGCTACCCACAAAGGACCAGCTGACACTAGTTCTAAAATGCTTCTTCTTTCAAAAGAAATGGAGACCTGTTATGCATGCTAGACTGCTTGATTATATCTTTAAATAAATGAATTAACATTTGACAATAACATTCTGTTATTAGACTGGAACTTTTGTAGATGTTTACTTTTTAGGCAAAATATCACTAAAGGTTTGTTTTCAAATTTCAAAATTGTCCAATCTATCTCTCTGTTTTAATTTGCCTCAAATGATTATTTCATTTCCATAGCTATCATTTGCTTTCATATCTTCTAGAAACTCTAGATAAAGCATAGTTCAAATAGCAATCTATTTTTATCTAGTTTAAGCAAAAAGGGAAATACATTTCTATTATATTTTCAATTGTTCCTTCACAAAATAGAATTCAATATACTGTGTTTTCTGATTTTCCAATTTGTAGTCAATGTTTTAAGGCAATATATGTATAAAATGGAGTTAAAATTTTTATGGATTAACATGTACTTGCTTAGCTCTCCAACTGAAAACAAGTTTAAAAGCCAACAAAATGTCCAAAATAACACCTTAGATGTTGTAATTTAAAACTGTGACTTTCTATTGTTATTACAATCAAAACACAACACAACCAATTATAAACCAGAGAGATTCTAGGGGAGGAGGAAGGAGATTGAAAGGAAGGAGGGAGGGAGCAATGTGGGGGAAATGGTGATGATACTTCTGGGTGTTGGGGGAGGGAGTAAGAAAACGTTGTTCTAATGGAAAAAAAAATAAAAAAATAAGTGACCCAGAAAACTGGGAGTAATGAGAGTTAAGTTCTACGATGTAACAAAGATAGCTGCTCTGATGCATTTTCTTGATTATAGTAAAGGAAATGGAAAGAAGACTGCATAGAAGTCCCACTGAGCCTTAGGAATTGGAGTTCTCTGGGGCATGGTTGTCCAGTAAGGACTTGGTTCCTTAAAAATTAGAGAGACAGAGTTCTCCCTGGTGGTGCAGTGGGTTAAAGCACAGCACTAAGAAGTTAAAGCCACTGCAGCACCAGTTCAATCTCCACCCTGGAGGTCACCCACATGGCGCGGCAGACCTCTTCTGACCTGCCCGCTGCTCCCCTCAGCAGTGTACTTTGTCGATCTGCCTGTTCTAGTCCCAACTCTGTCTCTGGTAAATCCTCTGGCCTGTACCCCAGTTCTGTATGCATAAATAAATAAATCTTTAAAAAAAATTAGGGAGACAATCCAAATAGGCAACTCCAAAAGTCTCCTTGGTAGCAGTTTTATGTTTTTGCTGAAAATCATGCTGTCCAAACTAGTATTAATACAATCATTGCAGTTGTATTTGGTTTCAGTGCCCTGTCAAACTAAAGAAAACTTACTGAAAACCTCAAGGAAAGTCCTTTTTGTGTAAATGTCATCCAACCACAAAGTTGAGGCTACTTAACAAAGTTAAAATAAAAGGCTCAAAGTACTTAGTTGACCTTCTAGTAAAACACTTGCCTGTCTGAACAAAACTACTGCATTGATAAAGAAAACAAAATCCAGACTTCTAAGAATATACCATGAATAATGTCCAACATATAAAGAAGAAAATGTTACAAAGGAGAAAAGTCAGGAAATGACCCACTATCTGAGATAAAAATAAGCCATTAAAAATAGACTGCAAACAACAAATATGATAAACATTGTTTACAAAGAAAAAACAAAAACCACATTTTAGACCTACCCTGAAGGATCTAAAAGAAGCAGGACATCTGAAATCTGTTATTAGAACCAACAGCAGGAAAGAACCAATTGGAAATTCAAGGAATATAAAAGTAGAATGAGAAAAAAAAAACTCTCTCCTGAAACAAATCTCAGAACAGTATAACACTGTATTAGATGTCCAGAATCTCTACCACCTCAATTTCCTTATGTTTGTCAGTAAATTCACATTTCACTAAGTTTTTTTTTTTCCTAAACAACACTATAATAATATTCATTCTGAAGCACAATAGAAAGTGAAAGAATATTGAACAAACTTAACTGATCTGTGGGGCAGTAATAAACATTTTAAGATATGAATAATCATAGTACCAAAGTGAGAGAAATTTGCACAGATTAAAATAATTTAAGAATTTTAATTCGATGAAAGATTCAGCTGCAAGATTCAAGAGACTGAACAAAATTCAGGAAAGAATTCTATCCCTCTCTTGCACAAAGATACACTGTAATCAAATAACTGACAACCAATACAACTATACAGAATAATTCTAATTAATGAAAAATTATGATTTATCTATGATCTTTAAAATATTAAAAACTCACTGTCCGTGATAAATATATAAGAAAAAAGAAATAGTAAAGTTACATTTGCTGCTTGTAATTTAAAATACCAGAAATAGAGAATTTAGTTCTCATTATAAAAAAAGTACAAAGAATAGTATGACAATGTTTATGTTCTCATCAGAATGTGTGACGTTTCTATACTTTGGCATATTGTCATATTCCTTTTTATGTTTAGATTAGCTTCAAACTTTTTATCCTTTATGGGCCCAATGATGTGAAATATCCTTTAATGTGAAGATTTTTGTTGTCACTTCACTTGGAATCTCTATTTTTTTGGTCAAAATTTCCTTATGTATGTCAATAAGTTTTTCTGCAGCACATCTAGAATATCTTGTATAAACTAGTTCAACTTTCCCACTGTCAGCTCTTTCTTCTGTAACTCCATTTATAGTTAATCTAAAATTCACCCCCATGATATCACTTTTTTTATTTCTCAGCAGCACTTATATGATTGCTGCATAATTTCCTTTACTGGTTTTTCTTTTTGGAAAATGTCACAGTCTATCAATTTTATCACTTATAAACAAAAAGTAATCCAAGTATTTACTTTGCTGTCTATACAGAACTAAATAATGGATATTCAGTGGCCAGGAGATTTTGAAAGAAGTGACGTGTTTGCTCCTTATCATGGTGTCTATTAATTACTAGTTTGTGGACTGGAGAGTTGGATCTGTGCTTTAAGTACTTATTCATAATTAATATACCTTGCCAAGTAACATTTGAACAACTTTGTTAGGGGATTTGTGTTAACTAAATTCTGATAAAGGAAGTTTATATATGCTGAAATTATACAATGTGTAAAAGTATCTAACAAGAGTACAAGAGTTCATTTTTTTTGCCAGAAATACACATGTAAATTTAGTATCTCACACTAAATTTTATTATATTCTATAAATTTTTCATTTTCATTTTAGACTATTAAAAAATTGACAATTAGTTGTTACATAATTAGGCACTTGTCACTTTATAAAATATATATAGGGGTGATTACTTTTCTGTGTTATATTACCATGTAGAAATTCTATGAAGTGCTACGGAATGAGTAGCAGCCCCTTTGTTAGTAAGAGTAACTATTATGACTCCGACTTACAACTCCCAAATGGAGTCCTTCTTCTATTCTTAGAGTTAATTAGTTCTCCCAACCGGGGAAGGGAAGTTTAGGAGCTAATAGTTAATTTTCACAACAAACTATTTGATTTATTTACAGGTTTGGAAGGGTATGATATGCATCTTTACATTTCAAATCTTATAGACCTAAAATGATCTGATATCAGACGACTATTTAAAAAATGATGTCTCCTTTCCTGCGCAACTTCTGAACATTTTGTAGATAATTAAGCATCTTTGCAACCAATTTTATCATTGTGAAACCACACGTTTTCACCCATAGCAGAGGTGACTATTATCTGAGGTAACTGAAAACCAGCGTTCCTGTGCAAGAGCAGCTGTGGATTAAAGAAGTGGAAATATGCGGTAACTGCTGAGTGTGAGAGTTGATGAAACCAGTGCTGAATTTTTTTTTACTGTAAAAGCTGTGTGCTTAACATTATTCAAATCATATTTTTTGGCTCAGTTGGGAGTGAATGAATATTATACAAACAGTAAGACATAGCACGTTCATATAATACTAAACCATTGAAAGAAATGACATAATCTAGATGACAGTCATCTGGATGCTTGTGAATAATGCTTACATTTGGACAAAAATGACTTCCATATGACATATACAAGAGTACCTCTATGTTTTTTAAGATTGTTAGTCTAACAAAACAGTGAACATTAGCAATGATTTCTGAGAAATATTGGGAGAAAAAGGGAAGGATGAATCCATTTCAAAGTATATTTTTTTAATTATAGACTTTCTGTATCATCTGATTTTTAGTGAACATGTGGTCAATTAGAAAAAAAAATTAGTATCAGTACATAATTATGACTAAAGTTACTACAGACAAAGGTATCCAGAAAAGTATCTGCTCATGGTTTTGGTATTGGTAATATTTTTCTGAAATTACTACAAAATTAATGGCTGAAAAATACAGATTTATTATTTTATAGTTTCTTGGCTCAAAATATGGGTGATTAATGGGTTATAAAAGTCTCACAAGGCTTTTGTAGAATTTGGGGTTCTCTTATGAGATCTTTCAGTGAGCAAGCCAAATTCAGTTAATTTAGGCTGTATTACTCAGGTCCCTGTCTTTCTGGTTAGTTTTGAACCTGGAGTCAAACTCAGTACCTAGAAGGTCCTCCATCACGGGGTCACTTACAGCACTTCAGCAACTTAACTTCTCAGGTCAGTCCAAAAGGAGAATTTCTCTAATTCTTCATCATCCTGAAGGGTGCATGTAATTAGGCTAGGTCCACTCAGGATAATTTGCCTTCTAACCCAGTTGGCTGACTCATATGAGAGCATACCTTATACAGTAGTTGTACTTCCACTCAAGAGGATGGTTTATTGAAGCCGCTTTAGGATTGTGTCTACACAGTTAGATATCTCAGGAAGAACAACAGCTGCAAAGTTGATCATCTCAAAGCCTCCCCCTGCATCTTTTATGAGACCTATAGAAGTAACATGATACATATAGAACAGGGCCCATTTTTGCCTGACATGACTCCACTTTTCCCTGGGAAAACATAGAACCAAACCATAAAATTTCTGTGCAGTAATAAGATAAAGCACAATGAACTATTGTGGTATTTCCAGACCAAACCCCAAATATAGAAAATACATTCTAAATAAATGAATATTCTTCCATTCGCATTTCTGTAACTTGAGAAAGAGTCTACTGCACATATAGCATTTCCTACACAATCTCTCTTGACTTTTTCATCTGCTGGAAAATGAAAGTTACAGAGATATGGTCTTCAGAATGACAGCATTCTTTTCTGTTCATACCAGGTTTATATGACTTACTGTTATGCTAATTTCTTGGCTACTATCAAACTCAATATAGAAATTTGAGGCATTAATTATTATGACCACAGATATTTTTGTCTAAGATATCTGTTCTCATCATTATCATTTATGATATTAAACATTTTCCTTTTTTGTAACCTTTAATTTTTACCTGATTTTAACTTTTTTTTTGGTTGTGGTATCTCTTGATGTGGTGAGGTAAACAATCTAACACATCTATGTTCATGATTATTACACACATATTTTAGCAAGTCTTCTTGTCGCACCAAAGTTGGGGTAACACTGTAGTTCTACTGGGTTATTTTATGAGGCAATAGTGTTGTTAAGTATGAATGACCTCGATTACAATCTTATAAAACTATAGTAGAAATGTTATTACCTTACAAACAATTTTGGTTGATCTTTCATTTGCTTTTAAATTATATCCTATACAGACATAGTTAGAAGTCAAAGTTCTTCAGGTGCAGCCTAACTGAAAATCACATTACAAAATTTATAAAATGAAAATACCTGCTGACCTATGTGTCTTGAAATTTTCCCAAATTATTTCTCTTGAACTTTCCTTTATTTGTTTGACCTGGGATATTTGTGTGCTTCCTTATTTCTAAGTGACAGAAAATTTTGTCATACATTCCACAAAGTAACTTTAAAATAATAAATTATCAATAACCTATTTAACCTCCTCTTTTTAAAAGTGATGATTTCACCTCCTGAGTCATTGTTTTGTACATGAATTTTTCTACCTATGTGGGTCCTGGGTGTTACTTTCAAAGGTAGAAGATCTGTGGATGGATTTCACACTTTCTTTCTAATTTCACTTTTATTGAAATTGAACAGATAGTGGACCCTCCCTGGTTGCACAACCGGTTAAAGTACAGCACTATGTAGCTACCCACAGCCCACTACACTGCAGTGCAAGTTGATCCCTGGCCAGGGAGGTGACCCACATGGCATGGCACCTCTCCTGGACTGCCTGCTGCTCCCATCACCAGTGTATTTCAGTACACCTGCCTGTTCTGCCCCCTACTCTGTCTCTGGTGAATCCTCTCACCTC
>NW_004567104.1:53620865-53625294 GCF_000260355.1 Condylura cristata | reverse complement strand
AGACATTTTGTGGGGGTGGAGTGGGATCAAAAACGGGGGGCGGGGAGGGAAATGCACGGGATTATGGTGATGGCACACGGGTGACTTGGTGATGGGAAACCCACTGGGATTACAATTGAGATGGAAAAAAAAGTGTACAGAATGATGTAAAAATAAACTTTTGTAATAAAAAAAAAAAAGATTTATTTTCTTTGTGCATGCAAGATGTGGGCAGACCAGAGAAATGAAAGACAATTCACCAGAGACAGAGTGGGGAGCAGAACAGACTCCCACTGTTGAGCAGAGCATCTGGTACAACAGGAAAGGTCTTCTGAGCCATGTGGGTCTTCTCCCTGGCCAGAGATTGAACTGGTGCTGTATTGGCTGCCACTAGGTTATAGTGCTGAGACTTACCCCATGCACCACCAGGGAAGCCTGTCCCCTGATCTTAATGCAACAATTCTACAGCTCTCCTGTCAAATAATATTTTTTCAAGTTTCATTATTTTCTTGTTTATCCCTTAGATCCCATAGCCCTCCCAAGAGATTACTTATAGACATTTCCATAGAAACCCAAGGTTTTCTTTATCTTTCTGCTCAGGGACATTCTCTTCAACTGTGCTGAGAAGGGAACTTGATGAACCAGAATGATCTCAATGGAGTTCATAACATGTGAGACGAATTTCATCTCACCACCTGCTTTTATAAATAAAAGCAACACAACCACAACCATTTACTATCAGATTTTTCTCTAACTGCTTTCATATTACACTGACTATACTGACTCATATATAGTACAAAATTTAGGCCTATTTCTGAAAAAAAAAAAAAAATGACTACTGAACCTAGATGCTAAGCTTAAATAAATGGAAATGTGATTATCTACCTCAAATTTCTCACTAATTAGGGAAAATTTTAAGCTGTTGTTCTATACACAGTACATGTTAGCACTGTAGTCCATGGGGGTTACTCCTCAGTAGTACATCCTTATTGGCTTTCTCTCCTCTCCATGAATATTCTCATGCCTTTATTAAGCTATCTGGAATCATCTCCTATTAAATAGTTGCACCCAAGTCTTGGTTTCAGAATGTGATTGTGGAGAACCCAAACTTAGATATCTTCAACATTTTTAAAATCTGACCATATATTGCTTAAATTAGCTCAGTGAATTATTGCATGACAGATTTAATATGCATTCCTCTTTCCCTGGAAATATGTTCCAGGCTATCTAATAAAGATATCAGAGACGTATTTTGTTACTTTCCATCATGTTTTGATGCTCATATTCAGAAATAATTTTAAGTTACCATCTTGATTACAAGTACAAAAAAAGTCAAAATAGTTATCTTCTCCTCTTAGAACATACAGTGCTTTATACTCGAACAACATTAAATTAAATCAGTTTAGAATACTGTGAGGAATACTAAATACAAAAAAAAAATAGGGGAGTTCATACTCTATTCTTTATATAAACATTGTACCAGAGGTTGGGTTGGTTAAGCATATCCTGCTGGAGAAGTCGTGGGCAACAGAGACGTCATAGGTGGTATAAAGGGCTCACCTCTGTTGTAATTCTTGCTAAGGATGCACAAATACCATGATTCCGATTGTTATCTGGTTTATATCACATAATGAGGGCTCAGAGTAAAGCTGATCTTTAAGAAGAAGCCATGCAGGAGCTTAAAAATATATATCAGCTAATATTTATCGATGGGGTTTAGAATCAGTAAACCCAGAATGATTACAAACTAATTAAGAAAATTAATATCAACTGAAGATTCAGCACCCATCTGTCTAAACAGAGCGCATACCAGAACAGGAAGTGGGGCAGGTAAATAGGATTAGTTTCTGTGGCTTTATGGCAGCAAGATAAAGTAGCACATTTTTTTCAACATGAAGTCTGAAGACAAATTTTGACAGGCATGCAATAAATCAATAGCCAGAGTTTTATTCTTATGATATACTTGTTTAAGACACTGCAAATGTGGTAGTGCTTTTCACAAAGGAATACATCTCAAAGAGAGTTTTGTACTTTTCTTTAAATTTCCTATATACATATTTTAGAAAACCTTTCATATATGAGGAATCTAGGGAGTTTATAATATATTCCCACTTTGTTCTAAGTAACTAAAATGAGGTTACCTCTGTGGAACTTGCTTTTTAACGAAATCCCCACTTGTCTGGAAGCCACCAAGCTGAGAGGTCTGGGTGAAAGTAAAATGGCTGACTGAACGGTGCAGTGATAGGAAACAGAGTTGTGCCTGACTATTCCAGCGGACCCTCACACTTCAGTCTTCTGCATGGAGACTAGTTGTGGATGGGCAAGGGAAGTTACAGAACAATCTAAACAGTCTTACAACAGATGACTGAACTTCCTTGATCCTATAAAACTCCCCTATACCTTGACCCTGGTTGAGATGCCCTGGTTGAGAATTGCCCGTTGGTAGTGCACCCCTGACATGAGACCTAGCCTCAATGGTGCCTTCTTGGTTATTTTACAGCTTGATAGAGTCTAAAGAAAGTGTCGACCTGACAGAAACAAACAGCAGACCAGTGAGATATCCAAAACTTAAGTTAGCATTTAACAGAAAAGTTAAAGGTATCTTGAATGAACCAGACTCTAAAACTCAGTTTGATGTTTTATTCCTAGTACCTCTGACAATACCTGCAGCACTCCTTTCTCTGTCCCATATCTGCTATTTTACATTCTCATGTAATGCAGCCCTTGATTTAAACAAAAGAAAAAAAAAAGATGACTCATTTTCTTTTGAAAATACCACTATAGATATGCAATTTCTCACTTTGATGGCTTTCAAAGTTGGGAGTATATCAAGAAATTTCCTTCCTGCCAGAAATACCTTTCTGTGCTAGAATCACCTTCAATCTTTTACTTTAAAAAAAAAAAAAGCCATCTAGATCATGTCAGAAAATATTTTACAACTTGCAGGCACTCAACTTCTGTTGATCTTTTCATTCTTTCTTTTGCTGACTCTCTGGCAGATGTCTCATTCTTTGCTCTTAGCAACTTGAAATAGTGTAGTTCATTTTCAAGCTGTTTTAGATTTCACATCATTTTATCAGAAGACACTGCTTAAAAATAGTGTGCTTATCAAAAAATCTGTTTGTCACTTTTATTTCATGTTATTTAATACTCCTGCTAGTAAATTATCTAAATAATGGAAAGTTTTAAACAATAAATTGCCCAATTCACATTCTGGAAAGTTAGAATTTATTTCCCTGGGAATCATTTTTATCCCACTGATATTTTGAGTTATCTATACAACTATGAAAAATATAACCTTAGCTATAAATTTCTTTTTGAAAGTAATTAGCAAATACTAGTTATACTGAAATCTGTTAATTTACCTATTCAGCTTTCTTTCCCCCAATATTGAAAACAAATCACTGAATGAATTAAAATTTTATCCACAGTTAGTTTACATAATGCTTAAATCTTAAATTTAGCTTAAATACCTATTTGCTATTTATTTTTCAGTTTTGCCAAATTTTAGGTTTTCTTCAAATTTTCAACTAGGAGCTATGTTGCTTCTTCACTCTTATTTGATGTTCATTATACATCAATTATGTAGATTTACATTATATTAATACATCTTATAAAATATATATGAGTAACTAAAATCTATTAAATTTAATCCTGAAAATCACTGAAGGTCAGGCATTATTTGCATATTTTTTTTTTTTGCATACAAACTCCAAGAAAATAGCAAACCATTTCCAATCTGGATGTTTAAAATTTTGTGAAACTTTGGTGGTAGGAGAACTATGGTGACCACACCTGAGGAGAGAATTCTTATATTGTAAAAAAATAGAGGTTTTAAAATAGAAATGAATAAAAAAAAAAGAATCAGAAATTGTTTGTGGCTCTAACCTTTTATTTCTCCTGCCACATACCTTAGAATTTTAAGGGAGCTTGTTTTAAAGAGTAGTATAACTTGAACTAGGAGGCTTTGAAAAAGTGAGAGTCAGTATTGCTGAACAGATTTATGTGCTCATCAATCATCAATCATCCCTCCACTTCATTAGAAAATAGAGATGCATTATAGATTTGAGAATTTCCACTTCTCTTCCACCTCCAATTTTGGTTTTATTTGAAGTTACCATTTTGTTTTGACAATTGACAAATCACAGTAAATTCCTTTGTATTCCTTTTGTTTTGCTTCTTACTAGAAGTGAGAAATAGAACCCTTTAGTCAGGAAATGGTGGTGGCCATTTTTTCCATAAAGTGGGCCAAAGGAGGAGCAGTACAAGCAAATGGATTTTTCATATTGAAGGAAAGATGAGTTAAGGACATAGGGAGGTCACAGGTGACTGAGATCGTACTTTCTTGATGTATTTTATGTCATAAATGTTCTATTATTTTCCATGCTGAAGTCAGTTACAGCTGTGTTTTAGTTACTTGCATTCTGAATTAATACCAGGCTAAAAAATT
>NW_004567104.1:53580078-53620765 GCF_000260355.1 Condylura cristata | reverse complement strand
TATATATATATATATATATAATCCTTTGACCTAATTTTGATAGTGAATATGACTCTTTCCTTATTAGTACTGTTTCCTCACCTTAACTAAGTGTACAGATAACATTCTGTGATTGTATGAGACTTTCCTTTATATAGTCTATTATCTACAAGATTATTGCAGGACTTTCACTTTTTAGCTCATTAGTTCTAAGTACTAGAACTCCATACTGAAATCTGAGTATTTCTTAAAGAATTAGAAAAAAAAAATCCCATTATATGAAAAGAAACTTTCCTTCTACATATACTAAAATAAAAGTTGACTTAAGGAAAAAAAGATCTTAAGTGAACACTTGAGTATCTTTTTCTATCTTTTGATGATTTATTGACTAAGAGAAGTAATTGGGACATTATGGAAGAAACACTTAGCCAATATAGAAATAGCATCTAGAAAGCTAAGTAGTGATTATTATATTTTTAGCATCTAGAAAGGTAAGTAGTGGTTATTATATTTTTCACTATCTAGGGAACTTTTTTTCTTAAACTTTGAATCTTCTGTTTGGCTGATTGTCCTATTGAATTCAAGCAAACCAATTAATTATCTCCAATGTGATACACCAAGACTCTAGGGCAGGGGAAGCCAGAATTCATGCTGATTAAGTATAATTAACCTATGTGCTGAGATTGTTAGTATGTTTCTAGAAAGAATGCATAGGAATTCCCCTGATTATAATCAATAGGTTATTCTGACACTGGAACATATAGGTAATGCCCAGTTTGGATACAACAGACATTTTCTTTTAAAAAAAAAATCTTAGTATACATGTCATGAACATTTTTCATCTACTTTAAATCATCTACTCAAATAGCACAGTGAAGGAACCTGCCTCATTCTGTCTTCAGAGGGTTGACGTAATTCTCACCCCTATTATGAAAGGTATCCAGATTTCTGCGGCGACTGATTTTTTGTGTAATTATTAGAAAAATGAGTCCTGCAATTAGCTTAATTATGTTCTTTGTCCCAAACCAGAGGAATCTCCAACTAAAATCTTTCCTCCTAATTTTTCTTACATCAATTGGAAGCATGAGTGTGCTTAAGGAAAATTTCAGTGGTATGATGTTTCAGTTGCTTCCTTTTTTAAATGAGCCACATTTATGCCTCTAGTTTGAGATTCCTTTACTCCATAAATTAAAACGACTCTGCCACAGCACTTTTCCTGTGACCTGAGTCTGTATATGCTTCAAAAAACTGTCTTTGATAAAGATATATCTTACAAATCAAAACCCAAAATTATTAGCCTCGGAACTCTCCAAGAAGCTTCTCCCAAACAAGTTTTTTAAAGGTTTGGGCTGACATTTGAACCTATCTCTGCCTTTTGCTGACTTGTTAGTAATGCTCTTTCTGTGGCAGTTTTCCTGTCTGCATAGGAGGTAGAGAAGTTTATATTATCCAACAGTGTAGACAATATTGAAAGACAGGAGTGGGCTAGCTAATACTGGGTTAACACATGCAACAATCAACTGAAGTAGGAAATAGTCAAGACTAATAGGATAATGTTTTAATTCCAGCCCTTTGGGAAGAATATATCTCTGGTGAAGGGGGTAATATAAGAAATGTGTGGATGCCTGGGTGTACCGTTATGCATCAACTTGTTCAGAGGGGGAGCAGAAATAGATTCATCTGATAACTGAATTTTCATGTTGTATAGACTAAAAGTTGCTACTAAGAGTGATAACAGAGATGTATTATTTGGGCCAAATGATGTTTTCATACACAGAAATGAAGTTTTGGCACAGTCTCATTGAAAAATCAATGCATCTGCCATAGGGAAAACACAAAAGAACATTCTCTCCTTGAAAGCAGAGAGTAGAAAAGTGAGAAGCAGCTAGTCAAAATTTAGTAGATCTGAGTCATTCTAAGTATTTTCATTAAAGTTCCATTTCTTTTTTATTTACTACAACATCATTTTGGGGAACATTTGTAGAGTCAGTCAACTGTTCATATTGGGTTCATATTTATAGGATTTTGTTAAAATATGCATCTTTGTCTCTGGTTACAGAGAGCTGAGATAATTTATGAGAGTGACTAAAAGCAAGGAATTCATGTTTTCCCTGTATGTGGGAATTTTCTTAACAGTTCCTTTTGGTAAACTGAGAAGTTCAGAGGTATTATACACACACACACACACACACACACACACACACACACACACTTCCGAGGAGTTCTTTGGAAGCTCATAACCAAATCTTAGTGAATGTTAACATCAATAATCACATATACACACTGTATTTATTCTAGCATTGCACTGTGGTTAGCTTTGTTTATATGAACAAACAATCTACATGTTATAATAATATATGCTGTTAATCCTGTGTCTCATTGTTAAAATACTTTCAAGATTTTCTTATTAAGTGTTTAACATTTGTGTTTCTTTCTAATAGGTAAAGATTTGCTTTCAGATTTTAAAGACAGAATGGAGAATGGATTTGGTGGAACCAAATTCTTAATGCAGACATGTCTTCTAGCTATGAGGCTGGTATTTCACATAGCCATGTAAACTGCTCTTGTTAAACAGAATTATGATCTTATTTGGACACATCTAACTTCCATTTTTGTGTGGACATGACCTTGGCCAATAGTGATTTGATTTTAGATAGAGTCTGACACCAGGCAAAATGTGAAGAAGGTGAAATACAAGTAGACTCACACTGAATTAGAAGTACGGCATTTCTTTTCTTGTCAGACCCACAGTGGTGACCTGCTTGAAGAGGCAGAAAACTCATATGGAAGGAAGGTCTGAGAATTCAGAAGTCTTGGTGAGAAAATGTCACGCTAAAAGATAAATGGTCTTTATGGCTTTTACTCTTCATGTCCTGTGAACTGTTTTAGGCTTAAATTTGGAAAGAATAGCCTGAGTGACTTTACCTTGCCTTGCTAAAGGGCATTTTTGTTAAACAATTTTAATGTTAAGGTTAATGAGAGAAGAAGGCATTTGTGTTGTAAAGAATAAACTAAGTACAAATGGATAAGACAAAGACAGGAGAGAACTGGTTTGTGTTATTCTTAGTTTTTGCTGTTTTTCCCATAAAGATTTCTGTGTCCTGAGGTTTACAAAATTATTCTGTTATATCCTGTTTCTTATTTTCTAGGTCAACAAGAAACACTGTTCTCTCAGGAGTTAGTTAAAAAAAAAAAAAAGTGTTATGTCCAAAGAAGTAGAAGGTCTATAGGTCTACCTCTTCTAACCATACCTAGTAGTTTTTATTTGTGGATGACATTCTTTATTTGTATTATTCCAGATACTAGATCCCTAGCAGTGAAATCTGAGAATGACACACAAAGATAATTTCAATTTAAAAAATGCATCAATTTATGTTAAGATTTTAGGAAGTTTAACTAAAATTTCCTTGTAACTTTCTCTGGTAATAAATATATATCTTTGCTGAAAAAAAACAAAAACCTCTTGGTTCTGGAGTAGTTTCTAATTTATTGAAAGGGAATAATAAACTGCCTTACACTTTAGTGATTTTTTTTGGGGGGGGGACATAATGACCACTTAAATTATCCCCAACTCCAAATTCACCCTTACTTAGCTCATTTCCCTGTGGCCTTTACCAATCTGTCCAAAATAAAGTCAATTTTTTTCCTGAAAAATTTCTGAGTTCTTTAAAGGATGCACATATCATTTTATTATCAACACATTTAATGTAAGAATGGATTTTACATTATTTTATCTGAACTAATGTCATATCTTGATCTTTATATGCAGTGACAACTATATACTCCCCTTGAGGGCAAGATCAAGCCATATGTAGGGAGCTAATACATCATTTCAGGTTAACTCAAATGTATCCGAAACTTTCAATATAATTTTGAGATATGTAGCCACAGGTAATACACCTGCAGTTTGATAATCACTTTGCTGAATATGGAAAATTGTATTCATTCATTATTTATAGTAATGATACCTTGGAAATATTTTCAATGTATTAAGGGATAGACAGGAAAATATCAAATGTCCTGATTGCATTCATTCAATGGACACAATATGGCAATCGTAGTATTGAACAAAATCTAATGACCAATTCTCAATTTTTTGAGGAATTAATCACCTTCAACTGCTAGTCTGACATTAATATAAAATTCTATAACTAGGTTGAAAACCTATTCACATTATTTTATATATTTTAGAACAAAAAAAAATTCCAATTCAAAAGAAATATAAATGTGTAGAACTATATAAAATAAATATAAAAACTATCTTTCATATTACTTTTTCAAGGTGAAATTTCAAAGATTAAATATCTTCTTTCAACAAGTAGAAATCATACATTTAAAAATTGATGTAAAATTCTTAGTACTCTTCCTTTCTAAAGTTTGTGTCTTTACTTTGATGGTATATGTATTTAAAATGTGGTTATTAATTTCAAATTTATTTTTCTCATAAATTTCAGGTTTGTAATGTTTTGACAATGTTTTTTCTTAGGACATTTTGGTTCATGAAAAATTTAATTCAACTTCTTGGGACACAGCTTAACTCTTAAATTTGAGCAAGTTGAAGATACATAATTAAATATTAAAAGTTGGGCCCTCCCTGGTGGCGCAGCGGGTTAAAGCTGAGCTCGATCCCCGCCTGCCTCGGAGGAGATCCACATGGTGTGGCAGACCTCTCCTGGCCCACCAGCTGCTCCCCTCAGCGGTGTACTTTGTTCATCTGCCTGTTCTGCTCCCCGCTCTCTCTCTGGTGAATCCTCTCACCTTCCGCATCTCTGGCCTGTACCCCATTTCTGTGTGAATGAGTAAATAAATCTTTAAAAAAAAAAAAAGTTAAGTCTGACCTGTTCTGTTCCCAGCTGTGTCTCTGGTGAATACTTTTACCACCCCTGTACCTCTGGCCTGTACCCCAGTTCTGTATGCATAAATAAATAAATCTTTAGAAAAAAAAGTTAAGTTGCTAGACTGAATTGCTATCTCACTCCTAGTATTGAGAAAAAGATAACCTTACATAGAGTAGTATGATCACAACCAAACCATCTTTGCCTGGTTGACTGTTACTAATCTGAGAAGTGAGAAAATGTCTCAGTAATACTAAGAAATCACAATAAAATATTAAATGCTCTACGCATCTGGCTTGAATGGGGCTTACTAATAATTTATCCAAAAGTTACACTACATCTTCAATATCTACTATCTTTCTACCATTAATGTGTAATGCCAGTGTCACTAACATGGAAAGACATTGACTTTATCGACATACACTTAATTATGCTGACTTTGTTTTTTTAAACAGAAGAAAAGAAAAAGACTTATGGCCTCAAATAGAGCTTTCCTTTAATTTTTTCTGACTGCATAGGAGTTGAAGTTCCAACTGGGAAGATGTTTCCTCTACTTCTGTATTTTCTTTCATGGACAATTTTGGCAAAGCTTTATTTTTTTTTTTTCTAGCCACCTGAACTTTAGTCTATCATTTTTCTGACACAGAAATTGATGACAGTGAAGGAATACCTCTACTTAGAAGTGAATGTTGAATGTAGAGGAAAGAAATTTATTGCAGCTATTCACATATTTAGTATTTTTAACTCTTCAGAGCCATTTTATGAAAAATTATAGTTACACAGAGGTCTATTTGCTAATATACTTTGTTGTATTTTCTAAGATATAGTTAACAGATATATACAATTCTCAGGTAATCTGCTTAATTATTGTTTCTATTGCTTTGATATTGTTTTATTTCATTCAATTTACCTTTTTTTTTGCAAAGATCAAACGTTCATGTAGATCAAATGCCCATTTACAATTTTTACCTTCAAAGATTATTCACTGATATATGTTGAAATTAGTAAGCAGCAGACCCTCAAGGGCCTTTGTTATAATAAAAGGAATTTTCTTCATGAATGATCTCTCTTGATATACATTAAATGTTTTATCGTTTTTGATATTAAAATTTTCTTATTCTTTTACCAAACTTAGTACTATATTTTGCTATAATTATTAGCATTTATATTTAACAGAAATATTAGGTAATGTTTATCTTTTATTAAAAAATCTGCCTAGGGTCCTCCCTGGTGGCACAATAGGTTAGGTCATAGCACTGTAAGCTAGCCACAGCCGCATCAGCATAAGTTTGATCCCTCTCCCAGAGGTGACCCACATGGTGCAGCAGACCTCTTCTGACCTGTGCACTTCTCCCCTCGGCAGTGAACTCAATCAATCTTCCTGTTCTGCTGCTCACTCTCTCATGAATCCTCTCACTGCCCTGTACCATGGCTTGTTCCCCAGTTTTGTATGCATAAATAAATAAATAAATAAATAAAAAGTCTGGCTATTTCCTCTTAAACCAGTTTTTTTTTTTTTCTTCCATGAGGAGTGTAGAATTAACATGTAATACTGAAATCAATCTTTAGTTAAAGTCTCAGGGGAAATAGGTTGAGCAAGTGAATTGACACAAGAAATAGTATTTCCTCTTTGATATACCACATTAAGTTTATCAAATTGTGAATAATTTACAGAGTAACTGTCAATTTGATGGTCTAACAAGTTCAATTCCCTTTTAACAAACATTTGCAGGATGTTTATTTTTATTCACCACAGTTTTCCTCAGTGCTGAAAACAATCCTGTATGTTGCCTGTTCAGAAACTATAGATATGATCCTTGAAAGTATAGTTTTATATGTAGCCTCTTCAGAGGATTTTTAAAAATCTGTTTGCCTTCACAATACTTATTTTCTATACTATGGTTACCTTGACCTTGCAAACATGTAAATCATTCTAATAATCATTCTAATGTTTTCCCACTATTCACATTACATTCTAGAAGAATCCAGATATGTTCCTGTTATAGAAGGTAATTTGCAAAGATCTTGACCTTTTTTCTTTCACTCCTTCATTCATGTGCCCTCAGTAATCCAGCATTCTCTTCCTATCAATCACAGTCATTCGCATATATTTCCTGTTTCTGTAAGAAACCTTACCCCTCAAGTCATTCTTACTCTCAGAATATAAAACAGTCTCTTTCTATGCTGTAGACTTTCCAGCTATTTCAGCCTATAAATTTTTTATACTAAGTTATTTATCTGAGCTTTCAGTTTGTGCCTACTTTTTAGGTTAAAATCTCGAATACAGAGTTTATAGATTCTCAGGCACGTGGTAGGCACCAAGTAAATATTTTCTAGTTTTAAGGTAAGTGTTACACTTGCCTTTCATTAGCCTGGTCCAAAGTAACTATTTTCATGACTAGCCAGATACTTAGCAAGGATGAAAGATATGAAATGCAGCATAGCAAACTTTGAATGAAGGAGAAAGGGATCTTGAATGTGGGAAAAGGAGGCTAGAATGAAAGAAAAGTACAACCATGAAGGGTTCTGGTATTCAAAGCTCAGTACAATAGAGGAGAATAGGGGATAAAGAGGATACAGAACAGGAAATGAATCACACAGAGAAGGATGGAGTGGTGCTAATGAAACACTCAATGTGCTTTTTCTACTTCACAATCTCTCAGACCCAACTGAGTGGCCATCTTCACTTATGATAAAAGTCACAGTCAGTATCACTGATTTACTCTCCACTTACTTTTCCAGTTCATTGCCAACCACTGAGCTATGATTTATCAAAAGTAAAATGTAGATAAAGGCAGAGACATCACTTTAAAAGCCATATGACTTTAAGAATGGAAAGACTAATACATCAATTGGTGGATCTTTGGCAATAATCCAGTCCTCGAGCTACAGATGCTGGTCTGACAGTGCCTGCAACTCTGTTAGCCAGGTGCCATGGGGTCACATTATGAATAGAGAGGTCAAGGTGCAGCATTTGATGAAGTCCTGCACTGAAGTGCTGGGCGCTTCTAGTTCTACCTGCGCAGCATGCCACATTGAGGAGTGTAGTGCCCACATCAGGTATGTGTGCCACATCCTCTTATTTATCTAGAGGATGTCAGAGTCAGAAGGGGTCTTAGAAAATTTTTCCCCAAATACTTTACTGAAAGATAAAGAAACTCATGCATAAAGTTATTATTATTTTTTTAATCCAACATGAATGCCAAGTTAGGACCAAGGTGACATGCAAAACACTTCAAACAGTTGTCAATGTCACAATCTCCTCTATTGTTTTCACTTTTATTTTAATTCTTAACATTCCATGGCTAAGTCACCATCAGATCATTCATCTCATACTGCTCATAGTAATTATTCTCCAATCCCTTGAGATTTTTGGCTGTAATTCTACAAACAATACTTTGATAGCATCAGGGGAAATTTTTCAAGTTTTAGAGGCATTGGCAAACTGCCCATAAACTTTCAGTCTGTCGCTTCTGGAAGAAATAATTTTAATGTGAGAGAAAATTCTAGCATCAAAAAGTAATCATAATACAGAGATTAAAGTGAGTTGAATAACTAGTAGTGTTCAGAAGTTGGCCATTTGACAGGATACCATACAGGAAATTCTTGGAGAGGTCAGGGAATTTAATGATGAATTTAATTGATGAATATTCTATGGCTGCTAATTTAAGTGATTCTTATTCAAGTCTCAAAATGGATTACTTGCTTAAGATATTAACTCAAATGTGAATGAAGTATGGGCAAGCGGTCTCCATAGCAGATGCTGCCAAGAATGGCAATTTCTTCTTTCCAAATAATAGATTTGTGTGCTGGCTGCCATTTTGTTTCATATCTGTCCTTGCAAGTATTAGGATATTTTATACATTTAAGTCAGGACTATGGAAATAAAAGAGACCTATGGGCAACAAGAGGAATGATGCTACAATGAAATAAGCAAGCCATAAAGCCAGAAACAAGAAATGTGCTGGGTCTTTGAACAAGAGTGGAAAGAAAAAGTTGAAAGTTACTCTTGTGTTCATCTAGAACCTCCCCCACCCTCAAACATTCAAACATGTACTTGCTTCACTCTTCTCTATGATGGAAACATAATCTATGGTACCATTTCCAATGCTTCATTTGCCTTCTTTTCTAGCATCCTAAAAAAACACCTTCCCCAGGGTATTAGTGAGTGAGCCCTTGGAAGAAGTTCAACCAATAATGGCCATTCAGTTGGGGCAAACAGTATTTAAAGACTTAGAACTAGAACAGAGGTCAGATGATGGACTGTTAAGGAGTCATCAGCATTGTGCAAAATACTTCAAATAGGCTTAACTATATTCAAGCATAGCTTTTTACCTGCCCTGATCCAGAAAGTCAACAAAAATCTTTATCATACAGTTCAGAAAAGGGAATTTAAAGTTTTCCTCATGATAATAAATAACAGCATTCCTTGTTGAAAATTATTAACCTAATAAAATTGTAAAGCAGAACTAGAAATAATTCTGCTTACCTCAAGCACACTTTGATACATAAAATGAGTCAAGGCTGTCACAGACACAGCGTCATAAAATCTTCGATATAGGATGATCATTTAGCTTATGTGAATCTTAGGTTTGTGTCTGTGCTTTGGTCAGTAGTGATATGAAATGGAAGAAGGCAAATGATACTACATTAGAACTCAATGTCTGTTTCCAAGCATTGAGAAGAGTGAAGTATGTCTTGATTTAAAAAAATAATCCCCTTATTCGTCACTGAAAGGCAAAGGATGTCCTAGTGGACATCCTAGGTATTGTGACACCATGTTCACTTTGATAGTTTGTGTGTGTCCTCTGGAAATAATGTCTGGATGTGTGAGGGATCTTCAAGCACCAATGACTAGCTCTAACTTTCAGTTCTCATGGAGTTGGTTGCAGAGTTTTCAGCAACTGAGAGATCAACTATGTGCTGTGGATGTGCCTAATCACTTTCTTTTAGAATTGTATTTCCTTAACATGACACCATCTGAATGAAAACACAGAATTAAAATAAATGCTATCTATGGAAGCTAAACTGTATTAATTTTACCTTTTTGATTACTACAGAATATTCTGCTTTGTAAATAGAAAAAAATTACATTTTGTAAGAAAGTCCATTTAAACATTGTTTTCCCTAGAGGCAAGTTAAAAGCCTTTTTATTTAAGAAAGCATATTTTAACAATTACTTTTTTAAAGAGTCTTTGAAAATGTTCTTTGAAGGTTAGAAAAGACATTAAGCTTTCACGAGTTAGTATAGATCTATGTGAGGTCACTGCTAATTTGCTCAGAGTGGCAAATATTTAAAACAGCTATAAATGAATATAAACTAAGACCTTTATGTAAAATATTTAACAAAAGACAGGAGAATAGTTATTTTGCCACCTATCCCAAAATATAACAGAAGGATAAAATTTTAATTATTTTTCTGTCTGCATTTTAACATGATGCTTTGCATATAATGTTTCTTTTTGTTTGAGTAGTTTAACATGCCATTCAATATTTTAAATAAGAAAATAGGTATATTAGTTTATTTTATGATTCAGCAATGCCCTTGATGCTTCCTAGTGTCGTGGCTCTGTTTAAAAAAAAAAAAAAAAAAGTAGGAATTCTTGCTATTATTTACTTTTAAAATGAGAAAATGAAACCCAGGAAGTAGTGAGAAAATCCTCTTACATTTCTAATCTTTACATCTTTATTCTTAAACTTAATTGCAGAAGTAAAAATGAGCATTTCTCATCAGTATTTAAATCTTAGGTTTTGGTTAAACCCTTTGAATGATTACTCAAATGCAGGATGGTAACTATGTTGAGGGTATTATTGTTGGTAGGAGAAGTATAGAGAAAGAGATAGCCCCTACTGTATCCCGGCACCTCAATTGTCTATGTGTCAAGGCTACCTTTTCAGTTGGGTTGCTGGGTACATAGCACTTATTTTTAATCTACTTTTAATGTATATCCTTCCTGTATGTCTGCATTACTTCAAAACATATACAGGATATTTTGAAGGGATCATCTACTCTGGCAAATGTAAGACTTAACGTAGGTTTGGAACTATGTTTAATAAAACTACTAATCAGAAACAACTTCATCAGTTGCAGGTGGAGACAGTCTGAAAACATTACTTCAAAACTAAATATTCAAAGGAAATGTTAATACTCCTTTTTGCTAACAACTGTAATTTGCATTATAAATAAATTAATATAATGAACTCTAATCCTTGTTACTTTTTCTGGGTTTATGCTTGTTTCTTAGCAAAGCAGAATGACCTACACTAAATGAATATAATAGCCGAGATTTATTAAGGTCTCATTATGAGCCAGATCTAGCTTTATTAATCATTTTATCCTTAGAGTAACCCTGTGAGTCAGATATTATTAACTTAGCTTTACAAAAGATAAACACAAATAATAATTGTTTGTAATTTTTATAAGATTAATAAATACAGTGTTCAGAAAAGGTCTGTCACATTCTAAATTCTTTTGCTTTTTCCTTATAATTCAATTTTCCCACCAGTGGTAAAATGAGACTAATACTGTAATAATTTAAAACTTATTTTATGGGTTGTCATTACCCACCAGGTATTATTAATATGATGATAAGTCATAAGCATAAAACATTTTGAAATGGGAAAATAAAGAGAAAGCCTATTAAGATTTTCTAGACACAACGAACCCATTATAAAAGAGAAACACCATTACTTCCTAACATGATTGGTAAAAACAAGCCCTTCCTTGTAGGAAGAAAGCAGTGACTTGCTTTCTGCTTAAGAACATGTTTTAAATAGTGCAAAGCTAATATTCAAAGGTATATGCTACTGTTTTTTGCAGCTAATTCTTGAATGTTCACTGTGTATCAACCATGTCTATTGATTCATGTGATTTATCTCATTTAAACTTGAACACAACCCATGACAGCACGTGCCAGTATTCTTGGCTGTAAATGAGCAGAGTCTTAAGGAGGTCATAGAAGCTATTGAAAGTCACAAGTGTACTGAGAAGTACAGAAAGTCTTTGAATAGCAGGCAGTATAATTCCAAATCCCTTGCTTTGAACTCACAATTCACCCTCTTCCATTCTGCAGTTGTGTATATAAAGGCAAAAAGACTAACAAAGATACCAGGATAAGAGTGCTAATAGTGCAGCTAAGCTCATTATATACACAGGTGCATTTAAGGATTATTACACATTGTTAAAATATATGTTCTTTGACAATTCTGCTTCTAGAGACCTAGCTGCAGTTTTCCAGGTAACCAAAAACTTGCAAATGTCAAAATAATTGATATTTGGGGATGGCCAGATTTAAAATGCCAGTCCCCTTTATTTCCTTCTATATTTTACAAAGCAACATTCATACTAATCATTTATTTTAAATGCAAAGAGGATATATATTTTTAAAATGATACATTAATATATTTTTTTTAAAGATTTATTTATTTGTGCATACAGAACTCACGTACAGGCCAGAGGCTCAGGGGCGGTGAGAGGCTTCACCAGAGACAGAGTGGGGAACAGAACAGGCAGATCAACGAAGTACACTGCTGAGGGGAGCAGCGGGCGGGTCAGGAGAGGTCTGCCACGCCATGTGGTCTCCTCCGGGGCAGGCGGGAATGGAACTCATGAGGAAGCGGCTTTAGATTCTCAGTGCTGTGCTTTAACCCGCTGCGCCACCAGGGAGGGCCATACATTAATATATTTTTAACAGAGGTAATGTTGGGTTACATCCATCAGGTATGATCACCCTAGTACATTCACCACTAATTCATCCACACCCACCAACACTGAGCTTTCTTCCCCCCAAAAAAGACAAGGTTTACATTTATGGAGTATTTGTTAGATTGAGATTTATTAAAATTGCTCTTTATCCGGCCCTCCCCGGTGGCGCAGCAGCGGGTTAAAGCACAGCATTGAGAAGCTGAAGCCACTTCCGCACAAATTCGATTCCCGCCTGCCGCCTCCCCTGAGGTGACCACATGGCGTGGCAGACCTCTCCTGACTCTCCTGCTGCTCCCCTCAGCAGTGTATTTCGTTGATCTGCCTGTTCTGCTCCCTGCTGTCTCTGGTGAAGCCTCTCGCCGCCCCAGAGCCTCTGGCCTGTACCCCAGTTCTGTATGCACAAATAAATAAATCTAAAAAAAAAATTGCTCTTTTTTCAAGTGAGAATTTCACTACAATTAAATTCTGGAAAGATCTTTATGAGTTTACTATTGTTATGTTAAAATGTTTAGGTCCATTTTCATGATTATAATTAAAAATATATATTAAAAAATTAAGAAGTTTCAACTGCAATTAACTGTGGCTCAGAGCATAAGGCAGTGAAGGATTTCTCAGTCCTTCTTGTGTAAATGTTGAATAATTGTTGAATTCTCTAGGGAAATAACTTGAATATCCATTGATTTTACTAGTACAGTAATTAAATACATTCCCTAAGGAAATATATTTTCAAATATTGGGAAGCTGCCTATTGTCTGAATTTTGGGCCAGGTAAGCCGTTTCCTGCCTGGAATCACTGTCCCTATGATTATTATCTGCAGATGATACTCTGTCTTTCTTTCTGAATGAATAAATAACAAATACTTTGTTATCTTAAAATTTTATGACCTTTAGAAAGAGTCAAGGGGAACTTTTTTTTTTTAGTATTTACATTAAGATTTAGCCAAGAGCTTCCTATTGATGACAGTAAATTAAAAAAAAAAAAAAAAGCACACACACAAAAAAAACTCCTAATATTTTCAATTACTTTCCCAAAACAAGAGTATGTGCCTAGATTTTACTCTTCTTTCCTCTTATTTATAGATCTAAAAATTTTCAATTAACTAAGTGCTACCATGAATAAGGGTGTTGATAAAGGGACTATTCCTGCACTCTTTTGCATTCTAGTGGTCAATAATAATTTTTGCCATTTTTTAAAAAGAAATATGTGTTTGACAATAATACACTTACATTTGTGATTTACTGAGTACTAGGTTGATGTTGAGGGCCTTTTATAGAATACCATACTTTTTGTCTACATTTTTTGTGGTCTCTATTTTCAAAAATGTTCACTACAGTAATTACAAAAGCCTACCATGTGGGAAAAGCACTGGTAATGTTAGAGGTTCCTGACTTCAGCAATCATACAATATGGGTAAAGAGGTTAACTGGGCAACAGGAAACTAAAGTGGAGTTGAGTAAGTGTGAGAATGAGCTAAGCATGTGAGGAATCCCATAGAAAAGGCTCCTTCCTCTTTAGGAGTGAGAGATGGCCGTTATTTAAAGAATACTTAATCTGATGAGTAAAAGAACAGCATTTGTGAAGTCTCTGGAAAAGACTGATGGCAGTCTACAAGAACAGTAGGGGACATGAAAAAATATTCCACCGGTGGGAAGAATATGTTCAAAAGAAAACTTTGTCACCCAAAAGTGTTCTTATGACAAAAAATTTGGAAAAAAGAACGAATTTGTGACATTTCTTATATCCATCGGAGTCTGAATTGCAGGGTCATCAACTAGCAGGAAACTTAAGGAAAGGTGCTTCAACTTGAACACTTGGGTCACCTACAGCAATACAGGTGGAGACTATTCAAATTGGTAATGGATAAGCACAGGGGCAAGTGCGAGTCAAAGGCATCCTGCTGGAGGCTACTGATAACTGAGATTTGTCCTGCTTGTCCCAGAAATTTTACTCCAGCCCCATGAGATGTCAGATAAAGAGAAAGAGGACTCAGAAGCAGCCCCTGGAATAATGCGCACATGGGCAAGAAAAAGAGCAGGTGCTGCAGGAACATCAGAATTTGTGCGACCTTCCTTCTTCCCTAATGGAGATCTTCACTATTCCTTTTACACGTGAGGAAGAATGGCAAAGATATCCTTAGTCATTGGTCAAAATTCTGTTCGTCTTTTCCCTTCCCTCAAAATACAAATTGAAACGCAATTCCTTTTTCCTTGGGAAGAGGGAAGGAATATGTTCCAGACACAGAACTGAAACCTCAGGGGAAATCAAGACAATAAGGCCACAACTTCATTCTCAGGAACAATTTAGGGCATAAGCTGACAGTATCAGGTAACACCTCCTTGTCACTACTCTAATTCATAATATACACAGGATTCACACACACACAAGCATTTTAATATATATAAGAGCAAGCATTTAACAAATTCAACATGAACTCATCAACAAAAGTTCAGAAAATTAGGGATAGAGAATATTTCTTACTCTAATAAAAGGCATCTATAAATAATTTAGATACAGTATTTAGTCTTTAATAGTGAACACTTTCTTTTTAATTTGGGACAAGTATGCTTTTATAAAATTATAGCCAACAATGTACTAGTAGTCTTAGTGAAATAAGGAAAGAGAAAACTATTTACATTGGCAATGAAGAAATAAGATTGCCTCTAATCCTGATGACAAGACTCTAGAACAATCTCAAAAGGTCCTTACAAGAAAACTCATCAAATTAATTATTTGTAATGATCTTAAGTTGCAAGGTCAAAATACAAAAATATGTTGCATTTCTACTAGCTACCAATTAACAATTGGAACCACGTTTTTTTTTTAAATAAGAGATGAACTCTTAATTTATTTTTTGCATAGAAGAACTGGGGTGTAGGTTAGAGGTACAGGAGGTGGTGAGAGTATTCATGCGAGAGTGGGGAGAACAGGAGGCAGATCAACTGAAATACACTGCTGAGGGGAGCAGCAGGTGAGAAGAGAAAAGAGGTCTGCTGTGCCGTGTGGGTCAGCTCACTGGCGTGGGAATTGAACTCAGGCTGAAGTAGTAATAGCACTGAGACTTAAGTCCTAGGCCACCAGGGAGCCCCTGGAAACCTTTTTAAAGTGTAATTTATAGCAATATCACAAGATGAAATATTTAGGTACTCATACCTAAATCTAACAAGAGTGTTCAGGATATGTATTCTCAAACGTAAGATACTGATACAGAAATCAAAGAAGACCTAAATACAGCAATATAAATAATTATCATATATATATCATATAATTATATAATATAAATACAGCAATATACTATGTTGGTGGCTCAGAAAATTTACCATTTTAAAATGGCAACTTTCCCCAAATTGATCTGCAGATTCAATACAACCTCATCAAGATCCCAGAAGTCTATTTATAAACTGATATAAAACTTTCACAGAAAGGCAAAGGAACTAGACGAGCCAAGCCAAGTTATAAAAGAATGATTTAAGGACTCAGTCTAAGATTCCTGAATTAATCAAGGCAAATGGATAAGCATGGAGGAGAAGAGACCAGAACAGAGAATCAAGAAACAGTGTACTGCAATCGGGTGAGGGTTTTTTTTTGTTTTGTTTTGTTTTTTAAACAAAGATAGGCAGGCTGTCAAAGCAGAAAGGAGAATTTTTTTTTTTTTTTTCAGAAAAAGACAATGGGGCATTTAAATATTTTTTTTAACAAATGGAGTTGGAACTTCTATGCGTAGCCAAAAATAGTGTTAATCTTTCTCACATCTTATACAAAAAAAAAAGCTCAGAATCAAAGTCTTAAAGATGCAGAACAATTTCTTAGCATATTGATACAAAAACATAATCCATAAAGTAAATAAAATCTGAGTTTCATTGAAATTGAGTATTTTGCATTAGAAAGACACTTATGAAGTCGCTAGACCAAAGAACGGAAAAAATATTTGTGTATCACACTGACAGAACAGACATTAACAATACATAAAAAAAAAACTCTATAAACACGTAACAAAAAATAAAAACCAGTTAAAAAACATAGGCAAAAGACCTAAACTGACATTTTACTAATAAAGACATATGAATGATAAACAAGCACATGAAAAGATGCTTAACAATATAAGTTACTAGACAAGATGCTTAACAGTATTAGTTACTAGATAGTGCAATTCAAAAACCACATTCTAGATAAATATTCACATAATCACTGGTCAAAATATTGATATTCAAGATCAGTGCTGGAAAAAAGGTGCAACTAGGAAGACATGGCATTTTTACATAATGGAATTCTACTTGGCTATCAAAAAACTAGAACTCTTGCCACTTGTGAAAACATTGATTGAAATGGATGAGGTTATACAAAGCCAAGTGAGGAGGAATAACAAATACTGGATGGGATCACTTCTAGTGAGCTATAGAGAAACAGTCAGACCAGATCAGTAACAAACCCTAGAAATCTGACCTATAACTATTGAAATCTGATCAACAGCCAACCCTAGATATATAATGCTAGAATTGAAGCTACCTGAGAGGGAATTAGTGGGGTAGCAAAGTGAAATGGAGTCACAGTGATCTGTGATGTGGGACTATGAGTCCCTTTTTGGTGGGTGTGGAACGTACACAGGAAGGGTGAGATCCTATATTTTATATAGTGTTCTGACTCAATGTTTCCTCAAAAAAAAATGTTTACTGTACCAAAAATGTTATATGCATAAACTATAATTTATTCCAAAATTTTAAATAAACTACAACCTGAAAACCTGTACTACAATTGAAAACCAGCAATAAAGTAACACTTGCAAATTTGAAAGTATCTGTGAAGCCAATGTTTTCCTTTAGATACTTGGAAATCATACCACTGATGGTCTGTTTGGGTTCAGGACCTGTGCATAATTGTAGACAGAACTTAGTAGGGGTGGAGAAGAGTCAGGAGACGAAGGGGAGGATTCAGAACCCCTAAGAATACCAGAGAATGTTCTGCCTCTAAAGGAGGTAGCAAGACTCCACAGAATAAAGTAGACCTTGCTGCTGATGAATATGATGGGGATGGTAGTGAGAAAGCTGAAGTAAAAGCATCAGTAAAGAAATCTATAACAGATAATCCAGCCCCAAAACACACAAAAGTCAAACCAGAACAGAAAAGACTCAAACTCACTAACAACTAGATTCAACAATCAAGAATATTTTGAAAAATGAAAACAAAACTTCCTTCCTAAATACCAAAAGGACCCAGTTCTGTAGACAAAGAAAAATGTGAGCAAGAATAGAAAATGGTGATCTTTCTACCTCAAGCGGAAACCAAGTCCATCGATGATGTTAAGAATTGCATCTGGATTATTTCAAGGCAGCCAAGATCTCTGGCAGAGAAGAAGTCTCCGAGAAAATAAACAGTTAACAGTTTTCTGTTATTTCCTTTCTGGAACATTTGATAACTGGCTGCCCTTTTTATAATATGGCCGAGAACTGATAAATGTTCAAGTTCCATTGTCAAGAATGTGTTGTCCAAAGCACTTTAAAAACTAAAGATGGAACTCCTTTTGTTAGATTTTAAGTGTGTTTAGAAAGCTATGATATGACAGTACTCGTGGAGGTCAGAAATACAAGGGAAACAAACATACTTGCAAAATGAACAGCACTTCAAGATCATAAAAATAATTTATAAATTATAAATGGAGAATAGTAAATTTACCATTGAAATAACTGTAACCAAAGTGCTCAAGGTTAGTACCAGTAATAAAACATCCACATCTCATGCTCCCTCATGTGGCTGAGGGTCACAACAGGAGAGTGATGCTGTCGTGGTGGAGAGAACATAAGGATTTTAGGATAGTTTTGGAGGCACAACAGCAGACAAGACTTTTATTGGTGACCAAGAAAGGGGAAAGAGGGAGGTAAGGAATTTCACACGATACCTAACATGTCTACTTTAGAAGCATTAGCATTTTGATGAGAGTTGAAAATACCTCTGTAAAGATCAACTCTCTAAAAATTGCACATAATCTCAAATCATATATCCCCTTTTCATCTGGATACATCATTCCTGCCGAGATATCTGTCCCTTTCTCAAAACCTGTTTCTAAGGTCTAAATCTGTGGTGTGAATAATAGTGTCATGAGAGACAGTTTAGACCAGGCACCATGGGCAAGAACAAATTACATCTAGAGAGAAATTCAGTTTAATATTAAGGGCACACATGGTTAAATCAGATGCCAGTTGGGGTGCCTCCTACTTGGCCACATAGTTAAACCAGACACCAGTTGGGGTGCCTACTCCTAGTTCACTTTTGCCTTCCCTCATCAACCTCTTGCCTAATGTGTTCTCATCTATAAAATGTTGGTAGTCACTGTAAACACCACCTTAGTTGTTTGTGGATTAAAGTGATGTAAAAGACTTGAATTGTTGGTTAGCACGTAGCACACTTAAAGTAAATTGCATTTATATATACTAAATTGTTTACATTGTCATAGAATGTAATGGTAACTTATTTTCTATATCAATATAGTTTCAAATAGTAGAAATCCAACAAACTTAAGTGCTTATTCAATTAACTTAAAATTCCAAAATATGATCAACCTAGAAAATACTTGTATTTCCTAGTACAGATCATTTTATTTTATTTTTTGCTTTAGTGATTTTCATCAGTAATGCCTATGTCTCACAAGTGCATAATAATCTATTATAGGTAATAACATAACGCTGCATTGCCCATATCGAGAAAACCTATTTTTTCCAGCATTTTCTAGCTCAATAATTTAACTGATATTCTGTAGGATTCTACTTTTTGAGAAGCCTGAATCATTTGATTTATATGTCAGTTTTCTAAAGCTAACATTTCTTTGTATCTTACACTTATCCAGGCTTCATCTGCTCACTTAGCATTATCAGGACAGTTAGAACCTAAAAAGCCTTTTTATTAAAAGCAGCCAATCAGGAGAATAAGACCCAAAGAGATAAAAGATCTGAAAACTAAATGTTTGTGATAAGATTATTATTACTTGATCTTAATAAGGTAAGTCTGGATGAGTCTGGTAGCATTCAGCTGTAGGAAAGACAGCCATTCTGATTATTCCTGATAACAGAAGTTATAAGATTTCCTATTGCCTAAGGTTAAGTGAACCTTCATCAGGGTTAATAACACTCCCAAAACATGTAAGATTGTAAGATATTTACTGAATCTTATGGAAATGAAATTCTACACAAGTACATAGCTTTTTTCCTTCAATATTTAAAGGAAATACCATTTTCTGTAACATGAAAACATTTTACTAATTTATATTAACATTATCCCAGCTTATTCATCTTTGGAGACATTGACCAAAATTATTTGAAAATACTGATGTAAAAGAGGACAAAAACATTATTTACTAATGTATTGCCCATGCCCTGAGCATAACTATTTTCTGAAAATCTAGTCAAAGTGATATGACCCGAGACGTTATTTTTAATCAAACCACAAATGATATCATTGAGATATCTTAGAAATTGTAACAGATACCCTAATAACTTGCTGTTTATGAGTTTTCTTGGTTAGTTTCTTGATAATATTTGCATCCTACAAATAAAATGTGCTGGAGTCAGAACTGTATATTAAATCTCTACAGGACATTGAAAAATGAAGGTTTAAGGTTTTCAGAGACTCGATGGTATCAAGTTTTCCAGAAACAGGAGCTGCCACAGGTTGTGCCCTCGGAGCCATGATCTGTAAGAGTTTCACACTGCTATTTCTGAAAGCAAATCTGATCATATCACTTGCTATTTAAAATCCAGTTCTTGCTGTGTCCCTCAGAATCAAGTGTAAGCTCTTAACATGACCTACCTACAAGACACTTCACAATTTGACTCCTGATTTTTTTTTTCTTTTTCAATTCTAGTCTACAGACATTCTTACCTATTTTTACAGCACTGAGCAATACCATGTTTTCTTCTCTGAAGCTTGGGCCTTTGCATCGGTTACTCACTGTGACTGCATTATTTCACTTCTAACCCTGCTGAGGTAACGTTCTATTTCCATATTACAATGTTTGTTACCCAATATTAAAAGTGCCATTTACAATTCTGTATTCTATCTACAAGACAGGGGAAGTATCTTCTCTTCACAAGTGTGATAGTGCTGTCTGAGAGAACAAAATATTTAAAAAATCCCTAACACTTATTAAATGCATGAAACAATACATTAAGGAATTAATGCAGTGATCGCCTCCTGTGAGGGCTCAAGCCTTCTCAGTCCCCCAGAATGGCAATGATTACATTCCTCTGTCCATGTCAAATCCATGCTTGCTGTATCTGAAATATGGTCTGTTGGAGCAATGCATTTCAAGCTCTCAACCCAATTTTAGTCCTAGAATATCTCATCACAGTTGGGTCACATCAAATAGCAGAGGTGGGCCACAAATTCTTCCCCAGTTTGTCAATCAGAATAGCTATCTTTAGGTCATTGGAAGAAGATCCATGCATTAAAAGATAACTTTGAGATCAGTTCTACTTTTGACCTTAAAATCAAAGTCAATGCCATATAGTATATAAAGTGCTTAGTCAACCTTTTCATAAATCACTTCTTATTTCAATAGGGGGAATAAATGTTCTTTACTTAAAAAGTTACTGTTTTAGATCAATAGCCTGGGAAACAAATGCCAAGATGGAGAACTGCATGCAGCAAGTTTTTTGTTTTTTTTTTTTTCACTTGAAAGAGAGCAAGAGAAATTGGGTTGAGAGCTTGAAATGCCATGCTCCAACAGACAGCTCAGCTGACCTCCACAGGGAACTTCAGAGCCGAGAGGATCCTTCCTAGTGGTCTCAAGTTGAAGAAAAGTGTTGAGGTTTCTGTAACCCCCTCAGCAACTAGTCATGCTTTGACTTCCCCTGAGTAAGACAACGACATTGGGAAAGGCAGCGTTTTCCTAAGTGCAATTCTGAAGTAGAATTTAACAGTGTACTCTCAGTACTCAACACTCACAAGCATCATGCTGGAAAGTTTTCCAGATAAAGCAAACATATTATGTGAAGCAAGTTAATCTGAGGCACAGATTGACTGCAATGGATACTGGGTGTTGCCTATTTCCCTCCATCAAGGGTGAGGCACACTCACTTTCTGAGGCTCAAAGGTGCTATTACCCACAGCAGTTCAACCATAAGTGTCTTACTTAGGCAGGTAATAGTTTTATTCGTCCTTCCACACCATATTAGCACCAGTTCATGCAGGTATTGGATCCACAGCATGAAAGAGCTCCCCTTTAGTCTTCTATAGCTGAAAAATGATCTTCTGCAATCTAAGTGGCTTAAACAATACTCATTTGTTACTTGTTGTCTAAAAGTTATATAGGGCAGATGTCTTAAATGGATCTCACAGGCTAAAAGCAAGCAATCACCTGTGTTACTTGTAGCATCTCTTGGATAAAATGCTGGGCCACCCCAGTTACCAGCAGCTGCCCCCATCTTTGGGCTTAACATGTTTCCATTTTCAAAGTAAACAACAGCAGGTGGAGTTCTGCTCAGGTGGCATCACTCTGACTCCAGAGTCACATCTCCTTTCCAGACTCGATTTACTCCCCTCCCCCGGTGCTAATAGCCCTCATAATTATATTAACACAGCCCGAGTAAACCACAATTAACCACTTATTTCTCAGGTGGGCTTATCAATCTTGGTTCTATATCGTACCTCAGTTCTCCTTTGCACATAAGCCAAGAGAAAAGTGACCAGTAAGAGAGATTCGGATATCAACAGGTATTCAGGTATATTGGGGGTAACTCTGCCTCGGGCAACTGTTTATATATATTAAGATAAACAAAACTGTTCCTTTGTCCCTTTCTTAGTTCTGTGTCCATATATACCTTCATAGATCTTACCAGTAACTTGACTGCCTCTTAGAGTTGTTTTTAAGTTTTTTTTAAGACCTCTTCTACTTTTTTTGGCCTAGACCTGCATCAATAGAGTAGGGAGTGACTTGAATTAAATTATTGATATTTGATTCTAGGTAACCCAACAGAGAAGTGGGATAGTTGCAGACAGTGCCTGCATCAACTTTTTGTTAGAAAACCAGACTTTTAAGGGAACAGTTCGAAAGACCTCATAAGTTCAAAGGATCTAGAAATTTAAGACTTTTTGGGTACATCAGCACAGCTGTTACCATTACAGCATCTCAGGCCTTCCTAATTAAAGACTTAACTTCACAGTATACATTGGTAAAGTTGAGAATTTGAAAATTTCTGAAGCTCCACTCCTTATAATTAAATTATAGTCTTCATGCATATCTGTTTTTGACCTTCAGAGATGAAAATAACTTTATGCTGCTTAAGAGGTCATCTGGCTTTAACATTTCACCCAAATTGGTGATTAATCATCCCCAGCTTTTATTTTCTTTCTGCAATGCATCCATAGTAGCCAACAAAAACAACTAAGTTTCTGTCTCCCTAAAATACTATTTTCTCTGAATGCCCCACACCTTAGATGTTGCATCAAGCAAAGCATTTTCTTCCTCATTCCGCCCTAGTTTAAAACTAGTGAAACATTTTAATTCTTACCTAGATAGTATGAAGGTAAGTCAGTCCTCTACTTACTTTCAGTGACGTGGTCCTCTTTGTCAGTCAGGTCACAAGTTCCCAAGTCCCAGTATGTGTTTTCCACGGGTGTCTCCTGTACAACTCTTAGGTCTGGTTTCCCAAAGCAGCCTCTGCAGAAAGTTGTATATACAGGAGATTCAATGGTGAACAATTTTGGGAAAAGGCTCATAAAAGGAGAGGAGGAAACGGGATTAAACGGAAGGTAAAAGTTCATACCTTTGCAAAAGAGGCCTCTGGCAACTCCATGGTGCTCCAAAGATAAACTATCCCCTAAGGCTAGGTCCAAAACTGCAAGGGGCAATGGTTTTTACATCCTACCCTGAGCAATCATTGGATATCAGTTTCCATAGGAACGTGGGGTCCACCTTGGGCAAATCACTGCTCTCCAGCTGAAGGCAATGCATGGAGAACTCAGCTGTAAGCTGTCAGTACTCCATATTCCTTGTGTCTGTGAAAATGAATGCTCAAGTCCTGGGAGAAGGTCTGTTTGGCTCTTCACAGCCTCTGCTTCCACTATCTCTCTCTCTCATAAATGGCCTTTTTGTTGTTGACTAAATACCTAGTCCTAAGGTTCATTTGCCAATAACACTTCTAAATTTTTGTTTGATACAACATTAAAAATTTATACTACATTTTATTCAAGGACTGTCTCAAATCAATTTCATTCTATATTAAATATCATAGGTAAAAAACATGCTGACTTTTTGGGCAATTCAGTAATTGATGCTGTATTCTACATTGAAGAGGCAATAATAACTTCTGTTCTTTGCCAGTTACAGTAATCTACGGAATGTACACTCTATGTCAGGCACCATTCTACGCATTTGTAGTGTATCAGTGGCTCCAACAGATAAAGAACACGCCTGCCAAAGTCCATATTACTGTGGCTGAAACAGATAATAAACATTTGCCTAATTAAAAAAGTAAATTAATGTCCATTAGAAGGTGATAAGCACAATAGAGGAAAAAAATCAAAGATAACAGTGAGTTATTTTAAATTGGTGGTTTTGATAGGAATCAATGGAAAGTTAACATTTAAGCAAGAATTTGAATAAGGTACCAGAATTAGTCGTGAACATATCTTGCTGAAGAGACTCTCAGGCAAAGAAAAGTGTATACAAAGGCCTGATGGTAGTAATATGTCTGTTACATTAAAGGAAGAGTAAGAAGGCCAGTGTGACTGGTTGAAAACTGAGTATAATTGAAGAAAATAAGATCAAAAAGTAATGGAAACCATATCACACTAATTTTATAGGCCATCTTAAGGTCCTGTCTTTGACTTTGTGTGCAAATGAATACTATGGCAGAGTTTTAAGCAGAGGAAGCATAATCATACCTGTTAAAATGATAAAATCCTTTCTTGTACAGAAATACATATGTCTGTATATGTGTATATAATTATTATGTACTGCTGATGGGGAAAACGTTTCTGAGTTGTGGTGTCTAACACCACAACTTCTAAGAACAGGAAAAAAAAAAAAAAAAAACAGAGGCAGAAATGCTATAGGAATATTCCAGAGAATCAGCAAGTATGGGCTATCTTTCCAATCAAAACTATATGCTGGGCCCTCCCTGGTGGTGCAGCAGGTTAAAGTACTGCACTAAGAAGCTAAAGACTGGGCCCTTCCTGGTGGTGCAGCGGGTTAAAGCACAGCACTGAGAATCTAGAGCCGCTTCCGCATGAGTTCGATTCCCGCCTGCCCCGGAGGTGACCACATGGCGTGGCAGACCTCTCCTGACCCGCCCACTGCTCCCCTCAGCAGTGTACTTCGTCGATCTGCCTGCTCTGCTCCCCACTCTGTCTCTGGTGAAGCCTCTCACCACCCCTGAGCCTCTGGTCTGTACCCCAGTTCTGTATGCATAAATAAATAAATCTTTAAAAAAAAAAAAAAAAAGCTAAAGCCACTTTAGCATGAGTTCGATCCCCACCCTGGAGCTGACCCACATGGCAAGGAAGACCTCTCCTGAACCACCCACTGCTCTCCTACTGCTCTCCTCAGTAGTGTACTTCATCAGCTGGCCTGTTCCTGTTCTGCTCCATAGTCAGTCTGCATATTCCACCCCTGCACCTCTGGCCTGGGCTGTACCCAAGTTCTGTATGCATAAATAAATAAATCTTAAAATATATATATATATATATATATATAGATGCTAAGTTTAGAAGATGGAATCCTATTTAAAAGGATGCTAATAAAAAGCTAGCTGGGTTATGAATATATAATTAATGAATTGCAAATGCAATCTACTGCATTTTCCCCTCCACTTGAGTCACACTGGCCTTGTTACTCTTCCTTTAATTTAACATATTTCTGACATAGGCCGTTGCATTAACTTTTTGCAATCTACTGGAGGTGGTTATAGGTTCTAACATTTAATGTGAAATATACATTGAGCGAAATTAGAAACAATGAAAAGACCCCTGATATGCTCATCATATGTGAACAGGATGTTTGCATTTGGAAGAAAAATATATGTATTTAAGTATATTTATTACATCATCCTTTATTTTTGTACAATGTAGGATTTCCCCATGAAATTTCCAGCACCAGTTCTACTGTGCACCATCACCACAGTCCCTGGTCCTCTTCCCAGCACTGTCCTTGTCCTTCTTCCTCCTCCTTCCCTACAAAATGTCTCTGATCTATAGCTGCTGGGGATCTTGATTTTACTTTATTTTAATTACTTTTTTCTCCTGATTCCATATTCGATTCCTCTACATTCCTTCTATAACTAAGACCATTCAGTACCCCACCTTACACCAGTAACAATGGCACATATTAAAAAAAACTAGCAACAACAAATGTTGGCGAGGATGTGGAGAAAAAGGAACTCTCCTGCACTGCTGGTGGGAATGCAAACTAGTAAACCACTATGGAAAACTGTTTGGAGGTTCCTCAAACTGCTAACATTGGAACTTTCATATGATCTAGCAATTCTACTCTTTCAAATCTACCCAGAGGACATAAAATATATTTATTTTTAAATATGCAGTTATGCAGTGACATTATTGAAGACTTTTAGTTACGATACAGCATTTATCCATCTGGGAAGTTTTAACTATGAAAGTCATTTATAACAATTTTGTGTTCTGTTAAATAACATAATAAGATCACTTACAGCCCAATGATTGTGTGACTTTTTTTTTCCCCAAATAGTAGCTGTAATTTAGCAAATACTTTTTAGAAAACATTGTTTGAGAAAACTAGTATTCATTTCACACACTAAACTTTTAGATTCTTGTTAGTTTTTAGCACTACTGTTTGCACTAGTCTAGGAAAGAGACCTTATTATATCACATCTGGTTATCTACACATATATGCTTGGAGATATTTGTGTCTTTTAATTGTTTAAAGTCAATTTGTAGGTTCATAGATTTTTAACATGTGATATTAAATTTGGCTTTCTAAATGAAGTTAACTCAACGAAATGACAATTTTGTGGAGCTTATGTTTAAATCTCCCTCAACTACAATTTTATTTTGTTTGATTTATATATCATGATTAAAACTGCAGGGGGTATATTTTATTGTGCTTCAGTACACTTCACTGAGATAAACAACAAATGCTTTTAATGAATAATGGAAAAGAAATTACTGGTATTTTCTTTTAATTTTCACTTTACTAATGAAAGAACAGATCAAGCAGATTGTTCCCATAAAACATATATTTGTAAAAGAGCTGATGAAAAAGTTGCTGTAAAAACAACTTGATTTTTGGCACACACTGAAAATGCCAAGGACTTATTTTTAACTTTATTCATCAAAAATCACACTTCAACTTTAAGCAAAAAAAAAGTAAAAAGTATATCAATTGAATTGGAATTCTCATGTATGAGACTATTCATATTGCATATATTACATATGAAGTACTACCCATGTAAAAATTGCACCATGCAAAGTTAAACTGACAAGGAAAACTATTCAAGTCTGCTTCAATAGGGGAGAACACACAGATCTCATTAAACAAAGGGTCTGAGTGTATTAAGTCCTGGAGTTGGGAATCCTCCCTGTTGCACAGGGTTTGTAAAAGTCTCAGCACTATCAATCCATCACCAGCCACTGCGTCATAAGTTCAATCTTCAACCAGGGAGCTGACCCACATGGCACAGCGGAACTCTCCTGCCTCGCCCACTGCTTCCCTCAGCAGTATATTTCAGTAGATCTGTCTTTTCTGCTCCCTACTCAGTCTCTGGTGAATCTTCAAACATGTGGCCTACACCCCAGTTCTTATATGAATAAATAATAGTAATAATAATAATAAAAGACCCAGAGTGTATAGTTGTAGGTAGTCTGTGTTTGTTAACTGGTCTTAGCCAAAAGAAAATTTTCTTCAGTCTTGACATGAGACAGTTGTTTTTTTTTTTTCCTTTTAAGGTGTCTCGAAGATACACCTCACTATCCCTTAATTCACTGCTTAGGATATTTTGGTCAGTCTGGTTTAACCTAAACATTCTGGTTTAACCTAATTTCATTCTTAAAAAATAAACTTTTAAAAATTTATTATTTTTTTAATATAAAAAAAAATCGATCGGAAACCCACCCACTATTCTGGCTCCCACCATCACTTTTCCCTCCCTAGTTATTGCAATTTTTTTTTTTTTACAAAAGCCATTGGTTTATTTCTGAATGACTAGAAACAAGAGGTGGCGAGGTACAGAGAGAAAGAATTTCTCATACACTATTGATGGGAATATCAACTGGTGCCGCCTGTGTGATAAGAGGATGGAGATTTCTTGGACACTAAATATATAAGCACTTAAGCGGCAGTACTATCCTAGGCATTTATCCAAATATAAAAATACTAATATATACACTCCTATTCTCAAAGCAACATAATTGACAATAATAAAGTCATGAGACAAGTTAGATGCCCACAGATGGATGACTGGAGAAAGTCGTGACATATATACTGAATGGAATACTATTCAACTATTAAAAATGATGAAATCCTATCTTTTGTGAAAACATGGATAGAATTTGAGGTGATTATGGCAGGAGAAATAAACCAGAAAATGAAAAACAACTATCAAATGGTTAGTCATGTGGATTATAAATAACCAAAGCATACACTATTGATGGGAAATGCAAAGCAAATGAACTAATAAAACACATAAAAATAATTAAACTGTGAAAAAGATGGCAGCTATCATAGGTGAAAAGAGTAGTGGAATTGGAGGAAAGTATAGAGAGGGTCTATTTAGCAATGAGAATGACACTAGAACTTTGACGCTGGATAAGGTATAGTATGTACCTATATCAAGATGTGAATTTATATTCCTAAAACTTACAGTATTCTATGCTAAATCAAAAACTTATACTCAATAAAATAATAGCCACATAGATAAAAACTGGGGAAATTTAATTCACTACATTTTCAAATATGTTTTAAATAGATGCATATCTGAAATAATTTGGTAAATAAAGCAAACAACTTACTTGATGGAGGAAACTGAAATACAAATTACATGTAAAGTAAAAGTGTCAATTTGTTCCAAAAAGGGTAAACCCACAGGACTGCTAATTTATATGAGTCCAAGGTGTTCTGTGCAGAGCCCACAGGGCCAAATACAGAACTTGGCTAGAATCCAGTTTTCTGGGCACCAATGTGTCCTGCTGTTAACTTTTGTCCCACCCAAGATTCTAAAACTTGAAAACATCTAAGCTCTGCTCCTTTAAACTCAACCATCTCATAAATGTATTCCCTATCCAACATAACCCTTCTTGCTCTTAGAATCAATAATGTGCAGAGTAGTATAACTTGTGAGTGTACTTTCTGGAATATGTATCTTTATAAAATGCAGCCTATAGTAAGTACACATTTCTTGATATAAAATTATATTTTCATATTGAATATGATGAGTTAAACTTCATATACCCTCCCCAGGATGCTGAGCTATTTCTTTCCAACAGGATGGAAGCCTTAAATAACTCAGCATAACACAATGCTACTGCCTATTTAAAACCTTTGACACTTCAAACTCTAGAATATCATTTGAAGAAGGTACTGGTGTCTAACTAGCATTTTATTTTATATTTCATGAAACATAAAGTTAATATCTTTAAATATTAAATGACAAGTAAACTTTATAATTTTACAAAATCAGTAGCTTAAAACACTTGCATTTTTTATGGTCAACAAAGATTTCTGAAGGTGATGTAGGGCATGTCTCTAATGCAGAACTGATCTTGTTATAGGTGTGAGATTATCTTTCTTTAAAACCCAAATCCTGCCATTAAATCACTGACAAAGCTTTCATTTCAAATGTGGCCTTTAAATGCATAACACAACAGAAGGACAATTAAAGATAGTCATAGTCTATTATCATTGCCATTGGTTCTGCTAATGAGTTCTGTGACTTGTTTCAGAATCAAAATGCTACTCCTGAGAAAGCTTATCAACCTAAGTGAGTCTTTATCACTTTGCCCTTAAATAGCTAGTGTTCTGCGCATTTGAGTTTGGGGAGTAGTGCTAAAAGAAACTCTTTATAAAAAAGCTATTAGTCTTGTGCAGTCTAGGATTTGACAGCTCATGATGTTACACAGACCATTACATTACCAACATCATTTCCAATTCCGTAGGCTTCTCCTCTAGCTCCTCTTTCTGGAGAAATACCTTAGCTGGGTTTTCCTTCCCTTTCTTTTTTCTTTCCTCTCTCTCCCTCCTTCAGTTCTCCATCTCCTCTTTCTGCTTCCTTCTCTTTCTATCACTGTCTTCATTAACTTATGGAATAAAAGCAGGCTCTTTGTTGAGAATTTTTATTCCTAAATGCTAATTAATTTTTATGTCCTATATCATAGTACTATATTAGTATTTCAGTCAAAAAGGAACAAAAAATAGAAAGAAGTTGCTATTTACAAAGGAATCAATTGATTAAATGCATTGGAATAAAATCAAAACATAAGCATGTGTATAGTTTGTTACTGGAAATAAAAATAACACATATATGTAATAAACCTCTGCACTTCTAAAAAGGAATGAACTAGAGATTTTGGTAAGACGATCTATGTAGGGGAATTTTTCAAAATGACAAATAGCATTAGGTGTAGTTTTATGATAAAATGCCACTGTCTGACAATATATTTAACATGGTCTTGTTTTTAATACTTTCAGAGATATTTCTAATTTAAATTTCATCTGTAGACAGTCCCATAAATTCAAACTTTAAAAATAACAGCAATGTATTTCCTTTCTTATATTTGAATTGTCTTTGTTTGGAGATATCACTATATTCGAATACCTAGGACTAGGCAAAAAAATTAATACTCTAACTATTGTATTCTATTATTTAAATGTATGTTTATTTCAATGATCTGAGAATTTCCACTCAACTTTTGAGTAATTTTTAAATAAAAAATGGCAATTTATTATTATGTGGCTATTTCTATGAACAGAGCTGCACTTCTAAGGCCCTAGAACCGGCCAGCTACAGGTTTCATGTTCGGTGCCAAGGTGTCACAGGAAAAGTGAAGGCTCACTCAAGTCAAATTCTGTAGTAGTAGAATGTTACTCTTTCTTTTCTATTTTTACACTCTCCCTTCATCCACTGACATTTCATTTCAGTTATTCTTCAGTGTCTTGGGAACATACACTGAGCACCATGTGGACAAATGAAGGAGAAGCAAAATTCCTGTTTGAAAATCAGTGTTGGCTAATGTGATGCTAAATACTACATGACCTTATAGATTATACATATGTGGAGGGTGAATGTAAGAAATTATGAAGCCTTCTAGAGACCACATTTTCTTATTAACACTACACATTTTGATTAATTATTTATTTTAATTGAGGTGATATTTGCACACTTCATCAGATTTGCCGCCATAGTGCATTAGCCACCAAGTGACCCACATTGCACCACCACGACCCATTGTGTGTCCTTCCCTCTTTGTTCTGACTGTTCCATCGCCCTCTCCTCCCCTCCCTGTCCCTTAGTGTTTCAGTTTTGTAGTCACTATCAAATGTTAGTTTTTCAGCTTATCTTTACCCGGCTTTTAATTTGGTCCCCTTTGTTTTCTACCTTTTAGTGACATAATCTGGTTTTTGTCTTTTTCCTTCTAACTTAAAGATTTTTTAATTTTTATTTGTAGTAAGAACAAATAACATGAGAATGATCTCTTTAATAGTTGCTTAATGATACAGTATTGTTAACTATAACCACAATGTTGTACAGCAAAAGAACTTATTTATTTTATATAACTGAAACTTATACACGTTGAACAGCAACTCCTCAAATTAGCTTAAGGCTGTAAATCAGTATCACTTTAATATGGGGGAATTTAACCCTTCCAGGATTTTCAGTAATTTGACCATAACTTTCTCATAACTTGAAAGGGTATCTCTAAGGGAATTTATGTGACTCCTGTTGGGGCAAGATGTTACTCTGTGCAATCCCCTTGGGGATTGCTGGATTTACTATCATGCCTTAAAAATCCTTTGATTTTTTATTTTTATGTCTTGGATTCCAACTTCATAGATCAGGGGTTAGTAACATCTTTATCTCCAGGCACTTCTGGTGGTAATAAGAAATGTGTGAGAGCTAAGAAAAAAAATCAATGGAGAAGAAAAAATCAGTCACAATGTCTTTGGAGAAATAAAGTCGCCATAATTATGTTAAGTTTTTGAACATTATATTTTTCTTCAAAATTAATAAGGCAAATTGATTGACACTATCTCTAGTTGATCTGAAGTTGAAAGAAGGGACAGAAATAAAAGAAGTTGTCAGTTATTAATCACAGCATGGTTATTCTAAGGCAATTGCTACAGGAATTATAGGTTAGACCCTGAGATTATCACTTGAAATAGCAATCTGAGCAGGCCAGCATTCTAGTTGTTTACTGTAGACCAGGGGGTCTGGGCAGATTTTTCTGGGCAGATTGCTTCTGGTTTTGAACTAAATCTATGTTTTTGTATATGATATGGTCTTTGCCTATTCATATATTTTGTCTGTCTGTGTTAATAAGAATTTGATTAAGAAAAAGTGTTTGGATTAAATGACCTGCATTAAGATCTATGACCTTCTTTTGTGAATAGCGAACACATTGATCTAAAGCATTCATTAACCCACAGATAAATGGTAAATATAAGAGAAAGGGAATGATGCATTTACTTTCATATAAACATTAGATTCTTATACAAAGAATATTTAAACAAAATTAATTTCACCAAAATTCTCAACTACCTAACATCTATTTAAAAAAGTTGTTTTACATGGGACTATGGTGGTGGCACATGTGCAAAATGATGTAAAAATAAACTTTTGTAATAATTAAAAAAAAAAAAAAAGTTGTTTTATTTTTTCCTTACTGCTGTTCTCAGTAATAGAAATCATGTTATCAAAGGGTAAAGTGCAAGAAGTCTTGAACTGCATTTAAGCACATTTGTTGAAAATTGAACTAAGAAAGTATTTATCTTTAAGTTTGTACATAGATAAACAATGACTAAAGTAGAAATATATTTGCTCTCAGAAAGACTATATTCTAAAGGTAGAAGACAGATATTAAAGAAAGATCATGAGGTTGTCCTCTACAGTTGGCTTGTTTCTCTAAAAGTTAAAAATAGTTAAGATGTTTATAAATTACAATATACAATTTTTAGTTATGCATAATTTATCCCTTCAGAGTTAAAAAAATATACCTCAGGTCCTCCCTGGTGGCGCAGCAGGTTAAAGCGCAGCACTAAGAATGGAAAGCCACTTCCGCATGGGTTCCATCCCCACCTGTCCCGAGGTGATCCAAATGGTGTGGCAGACCTCCCCTGACTCATCTGCTGCTCCCATCAGCAGTATACCTAGACTATCTGTCTACTCTGCTCCACACTCTGTCTCTGGAGAATCATCTCACTGCCCCTGTACACACACACACACACACACACACACACACACACACACACACACACACACACATATATATATACCTCAGTTTGACATTTATTGACATAGGACATTAGGGTTGAATGCTGTTTATGTGGCTATATTAGTGAAGATATTTTCAACTGGAAGAAACAAATTCAGAACAATATTGTAAATAAGAACCATTTTTTCTCTAGCAGGAAGGCTAGAAACTGCCATTTTGGGTAGTTCTATTCAATGTAATAACTACACTCTCAGGAGTTCAGTTTCCCCTTCTGTCTTCTGTAAAGAGCATGTAGTGGATGACTCATGCAACACACACCTCCAGCCCCATTTGTTGTCTCCCTGCTACAGAGACTGGAAAGAAAAATTCCTTCTCCTAGACTCTTAACCCATGAAGAGTGGAAAAATGTGTTAGCTAATCATGCCATCACTGTTCCTCTCTCCCCACAGTATTCCCATTTCATCCATGTAAACTTAGAGTAGGCTGTACCGATAGAGACAGACCATGGCCATTGAGAAATTTCTCACCAAAGTTTACCAATAGAGTTGCCCTCATATTGCACTGATCAGGACTTAATGAATGATATAACAACCTATAAAACATTCATTCCCAAGAGGACAAAGACTGAGATGAGTGCATTTAGCCAGTCATGACAATTCCTGGGCTCATAAATAGGGTCACACATTATTTCAATGACTTACAGGAAATGGAACTAACAGTGTTAATGAGCTCTAGGTGATAAGAGGACACACACACACAAACATACACCAGCAATAATTTCCACACTGACTTGAGTTACATAATTTCTAACAATAGGTCATAAAATTCTCAGATCTAGCACCATGCTAAAGGCTGGATTTAACTTGACATAATGAGGAAACCATATTTAAGTTCCAAGTTCTTATTGCTGGAAGATGAACATATAATGTGAAAACAAACAAACAAAAAAAGTGATAAATTAAGTTGCTCTGAACACAACAACATTATTTGGAAATTTTTTGCCCTTAAACAAGTATGAAGAGTTGCTTTCTCCATTGTGAAGTCTCTCTTCTTGTGAACTGGAGCTTGTGCATTTTAAAAATTATGCAGAGAGATTAAGAGGGAAAGAGGAAAGGAAAAAAGAAAGGAGGGAGGGAGAAAGTGTAAAGGACAAATGTTTCTATTCCACTTTTACCCTAATAGTTTTATTTAGTCTCTTAAATTCTGTTTTCCATTGTGTATCCCTTTGCATAAAGAAATTGCAGGGAAAAAGGGAAAAAATTGATAATGCATTGCTTTGCTTCCATTTCCCTACCAAAATAAGTCTATAGTTCTCTCAAAACCTAAAATATTCTGAATTGTTTCTCATAATGATATTACTGAATTTATTATTTTTGTATTCATATATGGTATTTTATAGTTTACTTAAAGTCAAAAACCTAGCATGATTCTATAAAGAATTATCCAAGTATGTGAAAGTTTCTGGGTAAAGACTTAGGAGTCAAGTAGAGATCCTAACTGCATATGTGTGAGTAAAATATTCACAAGTAGATTTTTTTTGACAAATGACACCAGTAAGCCATTACTTATATTATTATTATTTCTGTTTCAAAAGAGGACTGTTTTTCAACTCACTGCTATATAAAACATATTTTTAGGCTTTATCAAAAAATATTATTATGTTTCTTTCTTAAGACATTGATGCTCAGTGACTGGGAACAGAATAATTTATGCCATTGGTCTTCTTGTGAAACTTTATTCCCAATTTGTCAGCTTACTAAGCTCAGTTCTTCAGATCTGTGCAATAAATTACAATAGATGCTCAGTACATTAATCAGTTTGACATTTGTCCTGGAAAAATGCAGTCAGAGAAAACTGATAAAACTTTTCAGATTTTAATGTATTAGTAATAATAAAAATATAATTGCTGGTATTTTTCTAGACTTCTATGCTTTGCTTATATATGTTTTTTTAAAAAATTAATTATTTCCTTACATCATTGTTAATTTTTGTCTAGTATTTGTTTTCTCCCCTCAGATGCAGTTCCCATAGTTCTCCCACCACCATAGCCCACGTGAGGCATCACCATCAACCCTTGTGATCTTCCCTCTCCTATTCGACCTTTTCCTTCCCCCGCCCCTGCTGTATGAATCACCTCATATACATATAATATACTAATACATAATCTTAATAAAAATGATCCATTTAACAAAATATTGACACCTTACAATGGAGAAATAATAGAGAAAGTAGATGTTTGCATTGGTGGTTTGTCTGGTATGGTAATATATATGTGAAGAGGTGTGAAACAGATCTCTAAATCATGCACAATGCTGTAAACCAATATTCCTTCATTAAGTAATGCAATCCAAAAAGTAAAACACTATAAGATACAATAATTCTCATTTTTATGAGTAAAATATATTTTATCAGATTAAATGTATCTAAATGACAAATATATTATTTAATTTCATTCTCTAGCATAAGTTGTTACAATCTTCTGGTTTTATTTTCCATTGCTACTATGTATTTTTCTTAGCCACTGTCACTGTTTTCATGCTCATATGTGATTTTTATTACTAGGTTGTTCATTACACAATGTATTTCTCTTGGCTCACATGGCATGTTTGCGGGATCCTATTTGGTTTGAAGTAGTGAGATGACTTCTCCAGTGGAATTTGAGGAGCTATGACATTTTCTGTTGCATGTTTGAAAAACTATTGTACATTTACCATGTTTCCTTCCCAGTGGATAGTGGGTGAAGAGAGCATCTGAACAAAAACCTCTTAGCCTGACCCACTGTTGAAAAATAGCAGGCCTTTGATGACATGCATTACCACGAGATAAGTGAAAACTTAATATTTGTTGTGTTGAGAACATAAGATTTGGTCAGTTTGTGATAGAACCACAACACCCTATTCTGATAGACATGTAACTGTATTTTTTTTTATCAACATCAGTACCAATACAGTTATACTGTTACAGAATCTCATGACAAGATTAGGTCTAACATAGCTCATTTTAAGCAATATCATTATTACATACAGAAGTTTTTTTTTTTCCTATAGTAGCCATGCTTTGATAGATATCCTTCAGAAAAAGATACCTATGTTCTTTGGGTTCAGCGCTTGCTGTTTTTGTTTTTTTGTTTTTTGCTGATACATACTGCCAAGCCCTTTTATAAAAGAGCTTCTTGACTACACTTAAAATATCACTGTAAATTCATCATTTTAAATATCTTGCTGGTTTGATATGTGCAAAATTCCAATGCATTGTTGAAATTAATTGTGGTTTTCTTTTAGGATTGTTCTATGCTCTATCACATTATTGTTTTCATGATCTTTATGAGACTTCCTTCAGTAACCTTTGGATTTATGTTACTACCTAGTAAAATGTTCATAACATTATTTCTTCAATTTTATTCCTTTTGTAAGTGTTTTAAGATCAGCATGTTTTAAGTATGCTTAAAAACAGTTTGCTTTTATGTACATAATCATTATCTGGCTCAGAATAAGTCACATTTCAATAACTTATGTGGTAAAGGAAACACAACTATAGAGTTTGATCCTACAAATTAACTGTGCCTTTAAAAACAGACTAGATAGCAGAAGATAAATTCTTCTTTAAAAATAAGACAGATGATAAATGCAGGGTAGAATAAATAAGGTGTTATTAATCATAGTGCAATCTGCACTGACCTATCTTAAATGAACTTTAAAGATATCAAAAATAAATCCCCCTATTATTAGATGCCTTCAAATTGATGCTAAATAGCTCACGGATATGATGATCTTGATCAATTATCTAAATAGTTCAGTTTATAAATAACAATCTCAAAAGCATGATTAATAAGTTACTTAATCACAACAAAGTGTAATTTCTTTATATAAAGTGGAATTAATGATTGTGCTCATTTCCAAGAATGGTTTTGAGGAATGCATATAGTTGAGAACTTAGCATAGTGGCTGTATGTGTCAGCAAGTGTGTGTCAGCAAGTGGCTGAGGAGAACTAAAACTTTGGATATCCTGAAAAAAATATTTTGTATTTGGTCAGTTTTAATTTTTCTTCATGGTTATGTTACATTGATGTTACTCCAAGATTCTTTTTTTTTTTCTTTATTGAAGCAATTTAGCATGTAACTCTATATAGGATTCAGGAGTATAGCCATATAAATGAACTTCTGTACATATTAATTTATGTTCAACCCCACAAATTCAGTTTCCATTCATCACCACATAGACTCAGTTTCCATTCATTACCATACTGCTCACTCCTTTTGCACAGTCCATCCATTCTTCTTCCCCTTTCCTTTTTTTGTTCTGCATAGAAGAATGGGGTATAAAACAGAGATTCAGAGGGTGAGAGGATTCACCAGAGACAGAAGAGGGAGCAGAACAAGTCAGTTTACTGGAATACACTGGGGAACAGCAGGCGAGACAGGAGAGGTCTCCTGGCCCATGTGGGTTAGCTTCCTAGCTGGGTATGGAACTCACGCTGTCGTGATAGTGCTGAGACTTAACTCCTGGCCACCAAGGAGAGTCCCTTCCCTTCATATACTCACTATTTTCTTCTTACAGTCTAAAAGTTTATACTCTGTTTAGTTTTGTTCATTTATTTCTTTATCTGCCACTTAACCATGAAATAATCTTTTGTTTGTCTTTCTCCTTCTGATTTATTTCACTGAGCATACTGCCCTTTAGTTCCATGTATGTTGTTGTAAATGGCAGGATTTCATTTCCTTACACCTGAACAGTATCTTATTACGTGTATACATCACATCTTCTTTACTCTCTCATCTGTTGATGGGTGGTTGTTTCCAAGACTTGACCATTGTAAATGGTATGTGATGAGAAAGGAGGTGTTATTATCTTTTCATATTAGTTTCTAATATCTTTCATATTCTTTAAACACTTAGAAATTTAATAATTGAACTACAAGATATTGATAGTCTTTCCTTTTTTTTTTTAAAGATTTATTTATTTATTCATACAGAACTGGGGTACAGGTCAGAGATGTGGAGGGTGAGAGGATTCACCAGAAACAGAGTGGGGAGCAGAACAGGCAGATCGACGAAGTACACAGCTGAGGGGAGCAGCGGGCCAGCAGGAGAGGTCTGCCAGGCCATGTGGATCTCCTCTGGGGCATGCGGGGATCGAACTCATGCGGAAGTGGCTTAAGCTTCTTAGTGCAGTGCTTTAACCCACTGCGCCACCAGGGAGGGCCGATAGTCTTTCCTTTTTTAAATGATTTATTTATGCATACTGAAAGGGGGTATAACCAGAGGTCTGGGGCAACGAGAGGATTCACCAGAAACAGTGGGGAGCAGAACAAGCAGATAGACAAAGTGCACTGCTGAGGGGAGCAGCGGGCAAGACAGGAAAGGTCTGCCCTGCCATGTGGATCACCTCCCTGGCAGAGATTGAACTCACAATGAAGTAGCCATGGCTTGCTTTGCTTTGCAATGCAGAGCTCCAACCTGCTGTGTCACCAGGGAGGACCCTGTAGTCTTTCCTTTTTTGAATATTACTATTGCATTCTTTCTTGTAACTTTTTTTTTTTTTTATTAAAGTAACACTGGCTGACAATACTGCTTATAATTCAGGGGAATAGGTTCAGACCTCTTCAGATGTATGTTACTACACTACACCCACCCTCTAATTACCCATAATGCTCCACCAAAGCCCATTACATGCACTCTTCCTTCTAGTTCCCACCCCCCCAAAACATCCTTTTCTAGTAGCCTTGATTCTGTATTCATATTTGTAGTGTTTGATAGCCATTTAATCTATTCTTTTGTTTTGTTTTATAGTGTGAGGTGGGTGGGATGAGAAAGAGAGACAGAGAGAGTTGGACCTAAGTTTGTCTTCCTATAAGAACATTAACATTAACCTCATCATGAAGCTGCCTCCCTCATAATGTCATCTAAATCTAATTATCACCCAACGGACCCATCTTCAAATGCTATTTCAATGGGGTTATGACTGAAACATCAAATTTGGTGAGAGGGAGGATACAATTGTGCCCACTGCATCCCTCAAATGTGGAGGCTTTCCAGATGATGGGATAAATGACAGTAAAACAATATCAAGTAACAATAAACAGCATATAGTGAAAACAATATTAAAGAGAAAATGAAGGTCAAGCTGAAGAGATTTTTAAGTAGTCCTGATTATAGCAGAGATGTGGCCTTGCTCTGAGCCCAAACAAATGTTGACAACAACATACTCCCTCTCTACTAGAAGCTCAGTTTGTCAAATATTCACTACATCTATACACCACAGTGAGTATTTTCTACAAAAGATATATATTTTTGAAGTCTATCACTTAGCTCTAAAAAATATGACTTTTTGAAATTTTCCCCCAAATTTTATGTAATGGCAAATAAGTAACAGTTTTGTTTATTCAAGAAGAGGTTCCTCTCAGGTGATAATAGTACACATATGAGAAGTGCCTTTAATACAATTGCGATCATACACTGAGGGGCAAAGTACTAATGTGTTTTTTAAATCAGGTAAGAATAACAAGATATACAATAACTCTTTGCCATGGTTATTCTCTCCTTCACTCCCCTCAATTTTTTTTCAATCCCTCCTCTTATAACTGAAAAGGTCTCTAAAATGTCTCCCTTTTTTAATGGCAGAATACCAATTTCACGCTAAATGCATGGGAGCCCTCATTCCATGGTAGCTCATATCTATTAATCTTTCCTTTTTTTTCCTTCTTTCTTTTTAAACAGTAGGTCCTTCTATCTTGGGTTTTCTTTTACAATCTTTACATTTTTATTTTGTAGTTATATAAATGCCAATTATATTTATCACCATACTTTATATATTTCTCTTGAGTTAGAGAGGCTGATAATGCAGCAACTTTCTAGTCTAAGAAATGTACAAATGTGGAGTCAATTCTTTTCAGAAAAAACTTTGAAAAATATGGTGCTGAGATGGGATACTTTACATCTTCTAGTGGTCATTTCTATGGCCCTCAAAACTCATGAAGGGTGCATATTTAGCATGACAGCCCAAGAGGGTAGGAGGAAGATATACAACATTGGTTTTTTTGCTACTTTACTTTCTTCTTATCCTTTCTGCTGTTACTAGAGAGCTCCAATAGCATTTTCAGGAGTCTCTTCTGCTGGGAACTCAATTACAGAGTGACCACACACAGGACAGTGAGGGATTTAACTCTAATGAATGAAATGAATAGGGAACACTTGTCCTTTCTCCCTGAAGAGTCACTGCCATTAGTAGTGGTCACTTCCCTAAGAGGAAGAGTAAACATAAATTCATTCTGAGGTCCTAGTTATGGCAATAAATAATTATAATTTTCAATTTGAAATGTAGAGCAGAAGCATACGGGTAAAGATTCCTTGAAAATCATGGAAGAAAGAGGACTCTTTATTTCAATTTGGAGTTTCTAAACTCTTCACAGTTTAATGATTATTGAAAAAGCTTACCTATATACAACATTATTGTCTTTTATTTAATTTCTTAATTTACCCCTTAATTCAATTTCAGTATCTCTTACTGGATATAAAGGAAAAAATGCAACATGGACAACAAATATTTCTAAGGAGAGAAGAGGGCAACTATCAGTGTGGAACATTTCCACTTCCCACCCTTGTGATGACCCAAACCCACCAAACACACATGTGCTGGTACACACCCTCACACGTGCACTCATGTGAGCACACATATAACACATAATAGCTTTATCTGAGGTATTAGGGCGAGCAGAACACATACTTTTTTTTTTTAAGATTTATTTATTTATGCATACAGAACTGGGGTACAGGCCAGAGGTGC
>NW_004567104.1:53550541-53579978 GCF_000260355.1 Condylura cristata | reverse complement strand
GAAGTACACTGCTGAGGGGAGCAGCGGGCGGGTCAGGAGAGGTCTGCCACGCCATGAGGTCTCCTCCAGGGCAGGCGGGAATCGAACTCATGTGGAAGTGGCTTTAACTTCTCAGTGTTGTGCTTTAACCCGCTGCGTCACCAGGGAGGGCCAGAACACATACTTTTGGCAGGCCATTTTGTAAATAAACTTCTTTTAAACATAGTCACACCCATTAATTTACATATTTTCTGTCAATGGTTGCCTTCACACTACATAATATAGGTGCCTAGTTCTAACAAAGACCATAAGGCTGCAAATCTAAAACGTAATTACTATTTAGACTTTTACAGAAAAAAGTTTTCCAGTGTGTGTTAGTTTATTGCTTATCATGTTTGAAGATAAACACAAGTTATATTTAAACAAATTTGGTTTCAAAAATATCCTATAAATGGCAATGATTCTTTGCTTTTTAATGGCAGAGATTCAGGGGTGGAGGGACACATTTCATCTGCAGAATTTATGGGACAAGACAAAAAATATATAATAAATATTTTATAGAGTTTGTAAAATAGGAAAGAAGCCCATATTTTATTTTATGGCTAGATTTTGTTCATAATCAGAAATCTTATAAATGTGCCTCAGATTGATGATTGGTTTATTTTAACATAATTAAATATAAGTAAACCAAATGTAGCAATGACTAGATTACACTAAGATCTCACACTAGGATCTCTATCTTATTTAAGATGGAATTCAATAACTAAATCCAGAAAATAAATTCCGGAGTACTCACATTTAATTGAAAAAAAAAAAGATTTACAATTATTAAAATTTAATTATATATAAATTGTAAATTAAACCACATGTTAGCACTATACTCATAGTAAGATCTGCATGAGTAGGAGGAAATTCAGTAAGAGATAGAACATTTGAATCAAATATTGCAACAGCAAAAAGGCAGGCAACTTTGGAAAAATGCATTTTGCTTAATATTGTCTAGTATGACTTTTCTTTAAAACTCATGAAGCCTAGAATGCACTGAAATTTCTTCCTGTACTGATTTTTCCTTCATCACACGGTAGTAATACAGAATTTTACCAGAAGTCTAAGACTAAAAGCTAAGAAGAATATGTAAGCTTATTCTCACCTCAATATACTAAAAAACAAAAAGTTTTTGCTCTCTTCTTAAGTTCAATAAAAGTATTTGCAAGTGTGAATAAATCAACTGTAGTTATGAAAAATGAACATTATGATTTGTATGTTTTCTGCTCATGATTCCATTCAAATGTTTCCCTTCTTTATTATTGGAATCCCCTTTTCTTCCACATGCTATAATGGTACAAATAAGTCTACAGTAAAAATAACAGTGGGTTATAGCTGAGAGAACTGCAAACAAACAACAACAACAATAAACACCACATTTTTCCTGAGGATAAGCAAAAGGAAAAGACTCAAAGTAAAAGGGGGACATAAAAACAGAATCACTAAAGGAATTTTAAGTTTTACTTCTCCTTGCAACAACAAAAATTATACACTGGCCAAATTCTGATCCAGGTAATGAAAATTTCCAAACTAAATGCTAATTTACCTCAGTGTCTATTGTCCTTTAAAACATGTCTAAATTTTAACAATAACAAAAACTTACAAATCAAGTCAAAAGACAAGAAAAAACAGTTAAATGGAAAAGCAATAACTAAAATTAGCATTAAATAAAAGATTGGAATTATAAATGAAGATTAGTATGCTGAAGCTCTAATGGAAAAGAAAGACAACATACAAGACAAGATGAGTAATATGATGAGATGTCAATATACCAAAATATCTAAATTAAAAAAATAGTGACGGAAGTGAAGAGTACCTTGCATCAAAGGGGAATGTAGCATAGAAAAAGATGAGTATATTGTAGCTCATACAGATCCTGAGAGTTAAGTCTCTATCACCCAAATCTTGTTACCTCAGTAAAGAAAAAAGGAATACCTGAACCTAATATAATCAATAGAAATTATTCAAAAAATAGACAAGCATAACTAAAAGGATTTAGAGTGACTGGACCAATGGCAGCTGCTGGAAGAGAACTATAATCTTATGCCTATATGTTCAAGTCAGGAAAGGTTAGAGTTACTACTCTTGACTTAGAACAGTATTTCCAAATGTTGAGCATGTTAACATTTTGAACCAGTTAATCTGCATGTCTTAGGATATTAGCAATAACCTTGATGTCAATCCTTAAGTTGAAAGAATGAACAATATCATCAGATATTGTTACTGAAGGGCAAAACCACTTCCAGTTGAGGACTACTGACTTATACTAATGAAAGTATATTTCCAGATCTCCTGCCTAGGTAGGATTTACAGATAATGAAGACGAAGGGAAGAATGGATGTTGCTTAAGTCATTTAAAGTATCCATCAGTTGTATTGTAATTATTTAGTTGTCTTTGTCCCCTACTAGGAAGGACATTTCTGGAAGGTTTGTTTTGTTTCTTGCTTTTCTTATCCCTAGTACCTGGCATGTACTGTGTTCTTAATACATTTTTATTAAATTGATGTATGAATTATGCATTGGGGAAGGGATTTCTTTAGTGCTTTTTCACCTCTAGCCAACAAGCATCATAACATTGATTCTATGCTTTCATTGGGGAAAATGCTTTTAGGCTTATAACCAAAGATATGGAAAATACATTTTCCAATGGTGGAGATGAAGGCAGAGCAATGAAGTGGAAGTGAGGGGTGAAGGAGAGGTGAGTTTACTATTTTCAAACCAGGAGAAGTTGTTGTCCACGTGAAAAAAAGGGAATGCGATTATCATGAGGAATGTATAAATAAGAGAAGACATCTGTCTAGGCCAGTCATTTGCTAGTTGCTCTGAATTAGAAGGCTAAAGGAGAAATTGGGTTTTGTGACACAAAACACTACTATTGACTTTTCCTTTGGGTAAGGCATTCCGAAAGCATTTGTCCTAAGTCAAAGCTAACCTGTATTTGGGTACGTTAGAATACATAACTACTTTCTAGACCTGAATGTGTGCCTTAACTTAGAAAAAGACATTAAACTATGAGTCAATTTTTCACAAGAAATTCCTGTGGATTTTTTTCTTTACCTGCTCAGTTTCACTAGTAGTGACATAATTAGTTCCCTAAGTACTGAATGCTCAAGTTGTATTTAATTAAAATGTTGGCCGATAATAAAGTAAACCAGTTTTATAAGTACTTAGATTATACTACATTAGCTTTTGAAAATGTTGAGAAAAAACTGAAAATGTAATGTCAAAGAACACTTTCATGTATACTTATAATGTTAAAACTGTAAATCATATTTTAATTTACTGTAAGATCTTAATGTGATAAAAATCTCACTAAATGAGATGATTTCATTCCTTTTGGCCAAGTTTCCTTCTTGAAACCTGAAGACATGTTGACTTTCCTTCTGGCTCTCTCTCTGGATCATTGTTTAGATGCCAAGCAATTTGTCACAGTCTGAATTTCCGCTTTCATTTAATAACTGAAACCTAAATGTTACGATCAAAAACCACTGGTCTGTCGCGCAGTGATCCGTGTGAGAACAGTGAACTTATGTCTCCGTAAATTTGTTAGTCATCTACGAGGAAAAGCAATGCTGACCTCATAATGTCAAGTCCCATTTAGAGTTGGCGATAGGTTGGATGAGGTACTTGATGTCTTTTGAACTGTATTAAGAAATACACTTCAGTATAGTAGGATGAAAGCCTTGGTAAATTAATGTGGAGATTGTAGCCTATCCAAATAATTTATAGTTGAATCCTATCTTCCAGAAGAAAAGGATGTCATTAATAAAGGTTCTGACTTGAGTAAACAGTTCCCAGCAACACAGGGTTTTTAGTAAGTACTTGAAGTACTAACTGTGACCTTTCACCTTCACAGATTTCCACTTGGGACTTTGTCTAAACTCTTATTAGTAAGAACTTATTTGTGACTTCTGTCTCAAGCAGGGATCCTAAGCTCATAGGAAGACCATAAAATGGATTTTAACATTGTTTTTGTGTCTAGGCTGAAGAATTATATCCCCAGTCACTTTCTAGCTAATTTTCAGGCAGGTTTTATTTTATTATTTTTTTTTTTAAAGCAAGAGTTACCCAAAGAAGAAATGTAGGTATACCTAATTTCTAAACATTTTATATTTTAATGTCACCGAGGATAAAACAAGATTGGGCCTGAATCTGGTAACTACCTGCCATGTTTGCTTCTGGGGTATATGACCACTTCTTCTGCTATGGGGATGCAGTTTTTCCCTCAAACTTGGCAAACTTCATGTGTTTCAGGGTAGGAGTTTTGAGAGAGCAACATCACTTGATAATATTGCATAAATCTGTGTCGTATTTAATCTAATAGGAAAGAAACAGCAAAGCACATAGATAATGATTGATTAGATTTTTAGATTGAGAATCTAAATTGAAAATGTCTGCTTCCATTGCATGATGCCCTCAATAATTTCCACCTCAGATAACTGCAATAACTTATCTTCAATTCCTTTCCCCAGTAAATCATCCTTTAAACTTATGTTGATTATCCTTGCCGCTTATAAATCTAATTATATCATTCAGTATTTAAAAAATCTTCTTGTGGTTTTACCATTTCCACTTTCATTATTATTCAAAGTGATTATCATGACAAAGAAGACCTTTTCTGATCTGCACTATGTCCCCTGATCCCTTCTCACCATCTGTCACTGTAGACAAACTGAATCCCTTTCCAAGATTCCCCTGTTTGTTCATGTTCTGTTTTGTTCCCATTATTCAATGGAATTTCCTTAACTCTTGTTCTTTTTTAATAGCAAGATCCAGTGTCCTTCCAAATACCCTCATAGAGAGTCTGAGATATACACCATGTACACACACTTATTTTGATGTAAAGTATTTTAAGGATTGATTTTTTCACTCTGGTCAGTCCATTAGTCAGAAAGCCCCTTGAGAGTCTGGCCATGCATGGCGAGCACTAGGTAAGTGTTTGCTAAGTAAAGGAAAGGATGCACCAGGAGAGATGGTTGTGTGCTCTCCACATGTGCTTTTCCTGTGTCTACTCTTTTTCCTAGTCACTGAGCAGTGACCACACCACCTAAAGGAGCTTTAGAATTATTATAGCAGAAATGTTATTTTAATGTTTCTTCTCAACAACAAATAGACAAAATAATGGAGAAATGTTCTAAAGAAAGCCTGACCATTTTCCAAGAAACCATTGACTAGAAAGAGAGAGGAGGGGAAAAACTACATTATCTGAAGATGCTGGGATACCCATATAAAATAAACACTAGGGGTATTGAAAATGTCCAGAAAGGAGGAGGGGCTTTCAACTTTGAGGAAAGTGAAGACAGGATTGAGAGCACCTCCCTAGGAAGAAGTCAGCGGGGGTTGCTGGAGGGGCAGGAGGTAGCTTCACAAGAATGCTCATTGATCTCACTCTGTCCTTTTTGAGTGTATCTAAGCTACCCAGTTTCACCTCCTCAAAAGGAAGATTATACTAGTATTTTCTTGGGATACGTACAAAAATAGTAAAGAGCAATTTTTTAACACTGAAATGCACAGTGAGAAAACATAAATGAATGCCTCCATATGAGAATTAGTGACACGTGATTTATATTTTCTATCTAAAATATAATATGTTTGAGGGAGGTGTTTTGTCCTCTTGGACATTATTTAATTTCTCCCGATTTTTTTAAGATTGGCATTAAAATTTCAACTCTTAATGGTTTCAAATGCTTCAATTTAAGTATGGAGCCCATGGAAAGGTGGACATCGTTTCTCTCACTGCTTGGGAAAAGCAGCTCAATCAATGTGGTAACAAGGTGAACATTGGAGCAAATGCATTTATATCCTGTTTATCTCAAGCATAGAGCCAATCTGGAACTCTAATTCCTTGAGAAGATGATAAATGTTTTCTGCCAGTCTTTCCAACGGAACAAACTCTGTTTGATTGGTATTAATCACTTCTGGCAGGCGATGCTCCAGCCTGCTAGCTGTGATCTAGGTGAAAAGCTTGTCATCAGCATCACATAATGAAGTGAAAGCGTATGCGACAAAGAGAAGAAATATTTCCATTTAACTAGTCATCAGAGTAAGTGTCAAGTTAAATAAGACACAATCTATTTATTTTCAAATGAACAGTTTAAAATGCAAACCTTTAATGAAATTAATTTTTCTTTCCTTACTTTTTTCTTTAAAAAACATAAATTTACCCAAATAATAACCTGTGATTTGTTTATAGTAGGATTTCACTCATTTTCCTAAATTCCCAATGGCTTTAGAAAAATCAAGTTTTTCCATGAGCAACCACATATATAAAGAACATGTGAACAAAAAAAGCCCTCTTCAGGGCTCCTGCCAAGTCCTGGAGTAATGGAAATCAGAATCCACTACAGACTAAAACTTTCTGTGCCTCCAAATTCATGTGTACCTATTCCCAAGTGATAGTACCTGGGTGTGAGGGTCTATGAGAGATTCTGACTTTACCATAATAAATATCTTAAATTCAAATAGCTGAGAAAACATGCAAAAAAAGCTGACTCAGAGTCCCCTTTTTTCTTCCGTCAAGCAGGAGATGAATTTCTCATGTGAGATGTACCCCTCTTGGACTGCAGATTCTCAAACCATGTCATTTCACTGAATGCCATTTGGTTATAACATTGATGAAAGAAAAAAAAAATCCTAGCCGACACAGAAGAAAATATTATTTAAAGACCTTTAGTCATATGTCATTGGTTTAAAGTTTTAGTTTCTAAGAACACCAGTGTTAAAAGAGGCCTTACGATTCCAAGAAGATGGGAGATATCCTGTCAACCAGAGTCAAGGAACATAGAACTGAGTAAAGTATAAATGGATCTTATTTATTTTGCTACTCTACTCCAAACTCTTAGTCTTGTTACGTCTTCATTGTAATGCTTCTTTGTCTAAAAGGTAAGAAATCTTCTTACTCTGGTGACTACTTTGAGTTTTGTATCTTTCTGGAGCCCCTGTACACACATATATTAAATTTGTTCATTGCTTTCAATTTAACTTGTATTATGGAAAACAGGGGAGGAGGACTCAGTCAAAAAGCTGAGAGGCTGGAGGAAAGTGATTTGCCATTCCCTCAAAAGCTAAGCTTACATGAATGAGATTAGTGACCATATAAAAGGGACCTTAACCTTGTCTCTTCTGCATCTGAGGTTATGGTAAGAAGACTGCTTTAGAGGAAACAGGAAATGGATTCTGATGAGATGCCAAATTTGCCAGCATTTTGATGTTGGACTTTCCTGTCTTCATAACTGTAAGAAATTATTTTTTTATTTTGTAAGTCATGCTCATGGACTAAGAGCTTGAGAGGGCAAGATTTAACAGAAAGCTAATATATATATTTACTCAAAAAATATATCCTTGCTCAAAAATGTTTGCTTAATAAAGTTATTTGAATTTTGTCCCATTTTGCTGCATCCTATTCCCTGAAGAGTTAACCATTTTACAATTTTCCATTGAAAATGCAAAAAGCTCTGAGGTAGTTGGTGATCTGACCCATTTACTTTTTAGATTGATTTAATCTGATTGTTGTCATCCCCCTAATACCTAGATAACAATGGCTAAATTGGGAGAATTAGTTTGCTTCCTGGAGCAAAACTCAGGCAGAAATTGTAGCAATTTATTTGACAAATCAACTTGCCTCTCCCTCATTCTGAGAGAGAGCCCATATACATTATCCTTTGAGTTAATGATCACTTTAAATTGTGTGTTAAAGGTGACTTAAATGCAGCCATTAAAATTGGTATTTTGAGGGAGAAATAGAATATTTCTTAAAATGAAAGTGGTTAATTGATGTTCAATGGACACCTCCATTATTTCAATGATTAATTAATTGTATTCATTCTTGAATTGTACCATGAAGCTGTCAGTCACATTTGCAGGTTAACTCAAGGCAATCCTTTGAAGCTAACTGTTTTGAAGCAAATGAGGAACTTAGGTGAACCATGGATAGAGAGGAAAAAGCACTCTGAGATAGTATAATGAAGTGAGTAGTTAAATTCAATGTACTCCCAGAAGATATTATTGGGGTTATCCGTATAGTACTGACTGTTTTAAATCTAAGTATGTGAAATTCTGAATGTCAAACAATGAGAAACTCTAAAAAGAAATTAACAAATTAATCTTTACTTCTAGTTGAAATTATGAAATTTTTGATCATTCTGTTTATGCCTAGTGCATGTCTCTGTTTAATTTAAATGTTTTATTTATTTATTTTTCTATTTCTTTCCTTTAAATTGAACATTAAAGAAATGACCTCATTTCTTTCCAATAGCTACGGAAAATATTACAGGTTAGAAAATTTTTATTAACATTGGATTACTGGGCCCTCCCTGGTGGTACAATAGGTTAAAGCACAGCATGATGAAGCTCTCTGCAGACAATGCAGCTTGAGTTTGATCCCCAGCCAAGGAAGTGACCCACATGGCATGGCAGACCTCTCCTGGCCTGCCCACTGCTCCCCTCAGCAGTGTACTTCGTCTAGCTGCCTGTTCTGCTCCCCACTCTGCCTCTGGTGAATCCTCTCAACCCCAACATCTCTAGCCTGTACCCCAATTCTTGTATGCATAAATATACAAAACTTAAAAATAAATAAATATAATCCATGTGACTTCCTTTTCTTGTGCCTTTGTGCTGAAAGTCTTTCTCCTTTTAGCCTCTAACTCACAGACCTTCCCTATTGTCTTAGGGAATCTTTGTTACAGCACTGAAGTATTTGTGGACTTTTAAAAAATTTATTCATTCATTTATGATTTATTGAGGTAACACTGGTTTACAACATTGTCATTCAAAGACATAAGATAATACCTCCTCAGATGCAGGTCACCACCTCAAGCCCACCACCACTTCATCCAATTTTGCTCCCATGGACAATTAGATTATTTCATGTTTAGCTATTGTAAATAATGGTGCAACAATCATTGCAGATCACGTAGTATTTTGTTGATGATTTTATTTTCCTCATATAATGGGATTATTAGGATAGTATTTCCTTTTTGGTGTCCTAAGATAAACCGACATTACATTCCAAAATGGCTGCCTTGGCCTACATCCCTGTCAACTGTGTAATAGAGTTTGACTTTACATCCTCTCTAGCACTTGTTTTAGGGCCTATATTTAACATGTGTTTTTCTCCCTCATTAAAAGACATGATAAATAGTTTTCCATGCATCTATTGGCCTTCAGAATATCCATTTTTGGGCAAATTATCTGTTCACATCCTCTTTCCACTTATTATTTGTACTGTTTACTTGAATAAGCTTTTTGGTATATCTTCATATTAATCTTTTGTCAAGCACAGAAATTTTCTTTCATTCAGTAAGATGTCCTTTTAATCTGCTGACATTCTTTTTTTGCTATATTAAAACTACTTATTGCTAAGTTGATGTAATACCAATTGTTCATTTTGCTTTTATTTTTCCTTGCCATCAGCATCACTTCACCAAATACACCAAATATTTATTTTTTAACTGTTAGTGTAATGGAATATATCACTAATGTTTTCTTCTATATATTTTGTTGTTGCATGTCTTACATTTAAGTCTTAAATTCATATACAGTTTATTTTTGTTCCTGGTATTAGAGTAATCTAATTCCATTCTTTTAATGTGGCCATACAGCTTTTTCAGCACCATTTATTAAAGAGACTTTCCTTTCCCTATCAGGGAGTGATATGCCTTTATCTAGAATTAAGTATTTCTATATACATAGATTTAATTCTGGGATTCAGACTCAGTTTCAAAGATGCACATGTCCTTTTTTATACTAATACCATATTGTTTAAATTACTGTTGCTCTGAAGGACCCAGTCAGTGTTTGCTCCTAGGAACTGGCAGCATTTCTTCTTCATTTCAATTCCATCTATGATGCTGGTTTTACAGTTTAACTCTCACATGACTTTTTTTTGTTGGAATATTTGTTTTCTTTATTTAGATAGTCATACAGGATAATTATTTTGTAATTCCCTTACAAACAAAAAATAAATTATTTTTTCTGACCTCTCAATTTTTTTATTTGTTTTTATTTTTACATTATTTTGTATATATATATATATATTTTCCATCTCAATTGTAATCCCAGTGGGTTTCCCCATCACTAAGTCACCTGTGTGCCATCACCATAATCCCATGCACCATTTCCCTCCCCACCCTCCCATTTTTGATCCCATTCCCCACTCCACCCCCACAAAATGTCTCTGGTATATGGTTGTTCATTATTCTTGTTATTTTCTCGCCTGGTCCATTATACTCCTGCTATGAGTGAAACCATCCGGTATTTTTCTTTCTCTTTCTGGCTTATCTCACTAAGCATGATCTTTTCCAGTTCCATCCAAGTTGCTGCAAAAGACATGTGTTTCTCTTTTTTGGTTGCTGAGTAATATTCCATTGTATATATGTACCACATCTTTTTAATCCAGTCATCTACTTTTGGGCATTTGGGCTGCTTCCATCACATGACTTTTTTTATACTCTTCAGTTTTATTGTTGTTACTACCTATACTTAAGGGAGATTAGCACTTTTATATAGGGATTCAAATCTTGCCTCTGCTAGTCATTTATGGTTACCAAATTTTATGCTGTTTTTATTTTCATCAACAAAATAGCTATCTGTTTTTAGACCAATTAAATATTTGAGAGCTTTACAACCACAGAAATGTGAGAGACTATAAGAAGTTGCACGTCACAGAAGATTGCCCAGTAACTACTTTTATATCTCCCCAGCCAACCCCTCCACCCTCTTCCTATTTAAAGACCCTAGGAGTTAGCTTCTAAATCATCCACTTCAGTAAGCATAAATGCTACTCCTTGCCAGATTTGAAAGCGTTGCTTGAATTGTTTGTGTTCTACTACACTTTCTCTCTACTTCCTCTCCTAATCTGTTTTGCAGGGAAATCTAATTTCTTTTCTAAATTAGAGTTGTGTGCTGCCAGTTTTGATATTTTACTATCCGCATTCTCATCAGTTTTATTATCTCTAACTTCTGAATCACAAGGATCACAGAGAATTGTTTTGGAATACATGTTTTGATTGAAGGACCATCATATTTAAACATATCAGAATTAATTTTGTTTCTCATACAAATGTCTGTGTATGACTTTGCATGTTATATCACCTCTTAAATGTGGCAAGAATTAAAAGCTGCCTACCTCAGTGATAATGGAAGGGAGTGTGACTACTATAGTTATCAGCAAAGCTATTATTGCATATTTTTCCAGGATACTGATTTTTAAGGCCCATTTTAACTAAAATCCCATAATATTAGACTATGATCTTTCATTCTTTACAGAATAGTTACTATAGGTTAACTAAAAAAATCTGAGATATTATGAAATGCGACTTAAAATGAATGCATATTGTTTATGGTCAACATACTTTTGTATCGGGAAAGTTTCCAAGCATTTTTAATTGTGATCTCATCATAATTTAAAATGTTCTTGGGCCTAGTGATGCAACTGGTAAGGACACAGCACAGCAAGCCAGCCGCAGCCACTTCCATGTGAGTTTAATCCCAGCCACATGGCGTGGCAAACATTTCCTGACCCACCTGCTGCTCCCCTCAGCAGTGTACTTCATTGATCTACCTTTCCTGCTCCCTACTCTGTCTCTGGTGAATCCTCTCACTGCCCCTGCACCTCTGACTTGTACCCCAGTTCTGTATGCATAAATAAGTAAATCTTTTTTAAAAAATGTTCTTTTTGGTAAACTTGTGGAGAACATGTGAGATTTGATGTATATGTATGCTCTACACACATATGTCTAGGTATGGGACATGTAAGCTTAGTTATAGGCATTACATGTGTAACTGGCTAGAATTATAATGGTGCACTACAATATCTCACTTACAGCCAGGAATATGAAATGCCAATTATGTTCATCAGGGTATCAATTTGTCATCATGTGCAAGGATATTTCTGCCAAGGTTTAATTTCCTTTTTCTTTATTATTAATGATGCTTTATACTTGAAATAAATTCCATCTTGAAAGCTTCTTAGAATCATTAATCCTCATGATATGTATAAAGTTGTTGAGGATTCATATCCATACTTTGAAATGGGCAAAGCAAGCAACAGCTAACATGAATAAGTAGCCCAGGTTGTAGAAAAGGAGTTTATTTTTCCCGTGAAAAGAATGGTTTCAGATAGAAATCATGCCTGAGCAGAGACAGGTTGATTGTGCTTTATTCTACTTAGTTTTTTAGCTTTTTCATATGTATGTGCATAAAATAATTTTAGCTTCAGAGAGTAGGAGAATCCAGATGTAAAATGTTTGTCTTTATTCTGTATGTGATGGGCCAGTAAGTACCCGAACTTACCATTTATTTCTTCTTCAATTTTTATAGTGATGACTGAGTGCACACAAATGTGTTAATCTTTCTTTTTTTTTTTTTGTAAGTCCATTTGAAGCATTACTGTCTTATGTAAATCACACTGTATTTTAAGTGAATCTGAATATGTAATATTCCTACTGATTGTTTCAGTTGGAGATATGTTGATAACTTCTTATATGTTGTTCAAATCGATTCTTTCTAGCACTGAAAATAATTTCATGTAGAAATCAGGAAAAATCCTTGGCTGTAATACACTTTATGATTTTAAAATGAATGTACAATTTGCAAGTAAAGAATTCTAAAAAGAGGGTGACAAAGAGATATTCTGGAAGAGAATCCTGAAGATGATTAAAAATACAAGAAAGTTTCTGTAAAAATGAGTAAGAAATGTAATGTTTAAGATCTGCATAGTTAGAAAAGAATGCAACAAGAAATAGATGAGCAGTTAGATTTTTGGCAAAGATGAAATTTGGATTTCTTTTTTGTATGCCTCCGATCCTTACTTGGCTTCTCTATTCACCACTTTCTTAGGTAGGTAAGTTAACTTCAGCTCATAGAATCTGCACTTTGTTGTAATACCCACTTTTATAATCTTATGAAACTGGAGGTCATGGTGCAGGTGAAGCAGGCCACTCAGAAAGGCCAATAGTGCATGGTATTACTTATATGTAGCATAATAAATGAAGGCTGATTTCATAGAAACCGAAAATAATGGTGGTTAACAGGGAATAAGGAGGGGGAAATGGGAGGAGATAGATCAGCAGGTACAATTTTAGTTATGAGATGACTCAGTTTCTAGTTTCTAATGTATATAGCATGTTGACTTCAGTTAATACTACTTTATTGAACACTTGAAATTTGTTAAGAATAGATTTCAAATGTTCTCACCTCCCCCCCTAACACAAAGTTAACTATGTGATGGATATGTGCTAATTATGCTGATCTTCGTAATCATTTCACAATAACAATGTAAATCATTACATAGTATATTGAAATATAATTATATTTGTCAGTTATTCCTCAATAAAGCTGGAAAAATTAAAAATGGTAAATTCTTCCTTTAAATAATTATCAAAGATATGTTTAGATGGTATGAAATGTACCACAAATAAAAAACAGAAATTGTTTCATTAAAAAAAAAAAACTAACTTAGAATATAGCCAGGGTAATCTTGGAATTCATGCCATGTGTCACCGTCCCCTCAAGGATCATGCAGTGTGACAGGCTGTGTCATCTAGCATCTAAAAAAGAAATGCTGTGCATTTTTTATTCAGTTATAGTTTACTGTGAGGTTAATCTAATATTGCTTACTCTGATATGGTTGAAAGTGGAAAAAACAAAAACACATGCTGTGTTTTTAAGAAAATCATTGTTAATTTTCCATTGCAATTCTTGCTTCTCAGGTTTGAAGGTACCTGTCAGACATCTATATGCACACAGACACCCATTCTTATTACTAGATAGTTTCATCATTTTTTAAAGTATTGATTTCCTAAAAGGAGATGGTATTTCCATAATACTGAAAAATAACAGTTTAATTTTCTGGGTAGTGTTTTTCATTTGAGATTGATAATTTGTAGGGGCAGAAAAGATCTAAGAAGAAGAGTGAACGCCAGACTTACCCTACCTCATCTGTTGATTTTCTCTTAAAAATATTACCTCTCACAACTATGGAAATCTTAATGCTCATTGATGTTATTGTTTTAAGATTTATTTAAACTAATTTTGTTGTAATCTACTTGTGTATTAATATTTTCAGGGCTATGTTTTTATCACTTGCATCAATATCATAGAATTGTTCTGCTAAAAACAATGTATGGATACAATTACATGAACACGTCAGTACAAATATTAACATTTGAAACTGTTATTTGTATACAGTCCTGGTGAGACAAATAGTTGATAGAAGATAATTACTTAACTTGACTTTTGAAGAAAGGCAAGAAAGGTTGTTAAAATGTGAATGTATACCATATAAAACATTTTATTTTAAGATATATTTGAAAGCCAACATTCATCTCTATTTTAATTTTTAAATAATCTTGTCATTATTTCAATACACGTTATTATATAGACATTTAAAATATCAAATATAAATAAATGTATTTTATATATTTCATCTTAATAACATTTATATTAATTAATGAGTTAATCCTCTAGTTATTGAAGTTTTTGCTTTAGTAAGACATTACAAAGCTAGTTTCAGTTTGTTCAATTCACATAAATTTCATACACTTTGAAAGTCTTAGGGCACAATGCTTTTAATAAACTTCCCACAAAAGTTTGATTAATGAGATTAAAAGATCCTCCATGTTTAAAATGTAATTGGGATTTGGCCCTCCCTGGTGACGCAGCGGGTTAAAGCACTGCACTAAGAAGCTTAAGCTACTTCTGCATGAGTTCGATCCCTGCCTGCCCCGGAGGTGACCACATGGTGCGTCAGACCTCTCCTGACCCACCTGCTGCTCCCCTCAGCAGTGTACTTCATCCATCTGCCTGTTCTGCTCCTCACTCTGTCCCTGGTGAATCCTCTCACCCTCCCTTGTCTCTGGCCTGTACCCCAGTTCTGTATGAATAAATAAATAAATCTTTGAAAAATATTTAATTGGGATTTACATTGAGTCCTGAAAACTATCGCTGTCACTAGATAATTATTTTGGTGGTAAAGAAAATACAATATACTTTATTTAAATCCTATTCTAATTTTCCTCTAGGATAATTGAAATAACTGAAGAGTTAATTCTGGTTAGGCAATTGATTTATGGAGTTCTATTTCTGAATATTTCCATTTTGCAAAATAAAATTATTTTCACTGTGTATGTTCTTCAATGACTTTGAATTTAAAATGAACTTTACATCTAGTATTCAAAGGTAGAAGATACTTGTCTTTATCAACCCTTTATAATAAATCTAAGAAGTTTATTATGTACTTTTATTTTTATGTATAAACAAACTAATACTTCAGAAATAGCTGGCATACCTCATGTGAACCAATTTTGGCTATTTATAAGTGACCTGAATATGATGTTTTTTAGCTTAGTGGAAAAGTTGTAAATATCCTTTGTTTTCATGTCAAAATAAATATCCTCCATTTAAGTTTCCAAACCTTTAAGCAATAATTATCAACATTATATTACTTTCAAGATATTAAAAAATATAAAATACAAAAATTACTATCAGAATATATTTAGAATTTTAACTATAACTCTAAAACCAAACTAAAAATATACAATTTTAAATAACTTAGTAAATATTTACAATAACTTCTGAAATAGACTCAATGTGAATCAAATTTTGTTTGACTTTTTTTTTATATATTCAAATACTAACAGTTATCTTCTTCTAATAGTATTATTGCTCACCTTTAAAAACAAAGGTAATTTAAGTTTTGAAGCAGTCTGAAAATGTAAATTTTTGCTCAGTTTAAAGTTGGTTGTTTTAGGTAATATACTGCATTGACTCTGGATAATAATCCAGACGCCTTCCTCAGCATTTGCTCTTTCCCTTGTTTATTCCTTTAGTGAGTTAGCTAGAACCTTTCAGCCAAGTTAAATTCTGCTAGATTGGGCAGATCTGATAGCTCCCAGTGACAGGCACAGCTCTCACCATCTTCATCATCACCATAAAAGGATAATGCCAGCTGCTCACGCTGGCTGGTCCTTTATCTCTTCGTGAGCTGCTACCTCCATTATTATCAAGCTCATAGGTTAGCCTCTACTAATTGTTAGTTAATTTATCAATTATTTTTCATAATGCCCTACGGCATGATTTTTCTACAACTTAGATCCAACTAAATCTTAGCCCCTGTGCAAGGGTAGTCAGTCTTTGAGGCCAGACTTTGAGACTTGTTATGACCCCATTCTTAGCTTCTCTTTTGCTTGGTTCTGCCTGTTAAAATTCTAGTAGTTCTACCTTTAGCTTATAATTCCTATGAAAATAATGATTTTCACAGGAAGTAGTAAGATATAGTAATCCAGAAGAGTAGAATTAGTTCCTGTCTAAATACAGTTATATAGGATCATCACTACAAATATATATGTACTAATGTGATAACCTTAAGATGATAGGATTTTATATTATTGCAAGGATCACAGTAGTTAATGAAATTAGTTAGACTTATAGATCTAAAATGTACAGTAGTCTTAGATGTACACTACAAATACTTTTCCTATATGCCACTTAATTTTTCTAAATTATTTTATATTTTTTATTTTTAATATCAATAGCTATTACAATCTATAGCACTGTGCTACAGATATGATGTTGGCAACTTTATGTGTTTGTGTATCTAATATTCACAGTTCACAAAATGATACTTTTAATTAGTTTATTCAAAAATTAAGGAATTGTGGAGATATAACTACATTATAATGTTCACATATCTTTTAAGAAGGTTTGAACCTTCTAGATAGTAATAGAGTTAATGATGCATTAACTTATAGCAAAATTTCATGGTGTAATTTAGATAAAGCAGGAATGTGTGACAGGTAAGTAAAGCAAATGCACTGCTTAGATAGAATTTTTATTGTAATGGGACAGGAAGAGTGCATTTTGGGATAAAATAGAATGACACAGTAGCATAAAGTGTTATAGATGCTGACTAGAGAAGCTATACAATTATATTTTTTTCTAGAAAACTTTATTTAGCAATATTAACAAAATATATTATGCAATGCCAACATGCAATTAAATGCATTCTGGTTTTAAAAAATTTAAATGCATAATGATGTACAGACTCTATAATAACTTCACTGTAATAAACAAAAAATACAGTCAAACATTAAAAGCTAAAACATCTAAAAGTCCTCCTTATACCATACTAATACTTTGCTGCAAATAGGGTGAAGTTATAGTTGCTTGTCAACAATAGTGATAGGTTGTTCTAAATAACATTCTCCCTGAGGTCGAGCACTTCTTCAAGAATGTATTTCCTCATTCTGTGACTTGGAAAGCTTATTTGCCCATGAACCTTCAGATAATCAGTCCTTGGCAGTCACACTTAGAGAAACCAAATTCACAAGAAAAAGTTTTGTAGCTAAAAAGTCAATTAATTTCTAGTGAGGGTTATACCTGCCTCAGGTAAAATGTAATTCTAAGTGGTTTGATCAAATAAATTTCCCAAAGAAACAATTCAGTACTATTATTTAAGTCAGGCACTTTTGCTTCAAAATCTCCATTTTATACATTAGAAATAAAACTGGAAAAAAAAAGGAGTAACATTGCTATATGTATGGAAATTCTGATCAGAAAATAGATCACAGTTGAATTTATTGCACTCAAACTCCAGGGACAGAATAAACTAAGAAAATCCATTTGTAGTGTTGATAAAATTTTTAAAATAATAATATGCTGTCTAATTTTTAGAATTACATATCCAGACCTATATTAAACTATTAGTTTTGTCAAAAGCTGTGAGACAGTCTATTTAGTTTTTCTTATCTTGACTTGTTTAAATTGAAAAGTAGTTGAGGTTTATTTTATTTGTTTAAAGGCAATGGACTCATTCAAAATTCCTTTTTATATAGACAAGCATACCCACAAAATGAAATGAAATATATATGAAATATATATGCCTCCACTGGGAAAGTATTAATTGTAAAGCCAATCCAACATCTTCCCTGAGAGTTGTACATTAATTTTGCTGTTGTTCACTCCCTCTCTTCAACTCCTTTATAACTTATTGTTCCTCAACTCCAAATATCATTTCTATCTGTTTTGTGACACTCAGACATAAATGCTGAAACCACATTTCCTCTTTGGCAGCTCGATCCTATAAGACACTGTCAGTAAAGATATTAGAATGGGATAATCTGCCTGGAAAAGGAAGAGACATGTTTTTCTATTTGTTCACTGATTTCTTCTTGTCTACTTTCTGTTCCTGTGAGTGTCATGCTACCAATCCTTATTCCCCAAGTTTATAGTTCTTTCCTTTAATAACAACTGAATTGAGTTTTCAAAATTTTCAACACTGGCAGAAAGACTTTAATTGTTTCCCCTCAAATGTCAACGTCACCCACATAGCTGGCTCTAACTCCTCAGAGAGAGGGTCTGGAGGGATCATCTGCATAACTTCTCTTTTAGTAATTGCAACCTCTTCTTTTTGTTCTGGTAGACCTAGCAGCAGTAGTTTGTACAACTGTTTTTACTGTAAAAACATTGTGATCTTTAGACCTTTCTGATTACCGAATTAAAAACTGTTATATGTAGCTAAAAAATCCTTTAAAATACATTATCTGCATTAAAATAATTGGTATCATTTCTGACTGGACCCTAACTAAAGATATTTGCTGCAGCAAGAAATCAAGAGGGCCTTTTTAGTGCGGTGGAATGGGATGGCATTATATTATTATGTTATTGGTCTTTAAAGCAGTATCATTTTGGGGGGGTGCAATGGAGAATTAAGTATTAGTAATCACTTACATGCACTATTTATCACTAGTTAAACCAATTATGTCTTGAATTAAAGTGCTTACTGAAGCAAAAACCTCAGCAGACCATATAGCTTTTGCATTTTTCACTTATAGCACTACGGGTAACTGCAAAATCTATAACACAGATTCTCTTAATCCCCTGAAATGTTTAAATTTACAAAATATTATGTTCATACCTTTAATTTCTTAGGTTAAGTCAGCATCAGAAAGCATCACACATTTAAGAATACTGTGAAACCTTGCCGATATGGCTAAGACTAACACCAAGTTTCATTGTTTGAGTTGCAGAATTGCAATGTGAGGTCAATTCACTGCTTTACAAACTCGCTCATGAATACTAGGACACTGACACTAAAAGACTGAGCATCTAAAACTTGGAATGAAGAAGTCTAGTTGGACCCAAATGAAACTGAGGGACTTGAACTTCTTAGTTACTACATGTAGTTTCCTTTCACTAGTTATAGGACTTTACATTGGTAGCAACTTCACTGAAAATAGATACCAATTTTATTTAAAGTAAGCCAGAAACACCTTGTCATAAGGCTCATAAAAAGGGACATGTTATTGTATGCTCTAGATAGTGCAAATGTGACCCAGGAGAAACTAGCTTCTGTGCCAAAATTGCAAGGTTTCAGTAATGTCTGAAGTAACATGTAAAATAGATATGAAGATATATTCTAAAGATGCTAGATGAAAGAGGATAAGCAAAATATTGAAGCAGGTTGAATTTGTTATTAATGTGCTTACCAGCAGTTCTAGATTAATGAGTTAACATATGTACCTGAGAGTGGCTATAATAGTTTATTTTGTTTAGTTAACTGATGTTTGGATTCACCATGATTTGCACCAAATAAGATACTAGAATACTCCTAGAGTAATTAAAGGAAAAAAAATCCAAATAATTAAGGTGTAAAATATATTGTACTCAATATGTGCTACAAATAGCTACTCTACCGCTCATACCATCATCGGAAACAGAGAACTCTCCACTATATTACGAATCATGATAGCAGATGGCACTGTGAAGCTATCTGTAGGCACTGCCAGCCCCAGGCATGACAGACGTCTCCTGTCCCACCCACTGCTCCCCTTAGCAGTAGATTTCAGTCACTCTGCCTGCTCCCTGATCTGTCTCTGGAGAATCTTCTTGCCCCTTTCACCTGTGTCTTATATCCCAATTCTTTTACACATAAATAAATCTTTAAAAATACATAAATAAATTTTTACTTGATCAATATATCAGAAACAAAACAAGAAATCTAGTGACCAAAAGCTAACTGGGTGAATCATTACAGCTTCGCTCAAATGCAGAGTCTGAAGGAAAATATTCTAATATTTAGAACTTCAAGTACTAGAATTGGCTGATCACTTTTTGCATACCAAGTTATGGCCAATATAATAAATCTTCTTAATGCTCAAACACTGATTAATGTTTTGCCTGAGTAAACTATGAAAAACTGGATGGAGAGACTGAAGACAATGACTCTGAGTAATAGGTGTGCGCAGAATTTAAAGTCACGTACATTTGAATATAGAAGAGCTTATTACAAAGGCAAAATGATACAAACTGTGGATTTCAGTCAACCACTACGCCCAGCCACTAACTTCTCATTCCACTTGTACCTGGAACTGTAACAGCAGGCACAGAGCCTGTCCACGTGGTGCATCCCTACGGATGTCCTTCCCCAAAGGTAAACTGCCCTACTAGCGGAGTGCCTTTATCTGCCAAAGTAGAGGCGGACAGTAAACTCCTGGCAGGGAACCATTCTGGGAGTGACCAAACTGCCACCTGAGGGCCGGCTTAGTACAGCAGACCATTTCCCTCCCAGAGGGGGCAGGGGCAGACATTATGTTCTCCTTGTGATGCACAATTATTCTGGATGTGGAATTGCCATTCCTGCCCTTGATGCATCTACCAACCCTGCCACTTAAGGTTGTCTGGCATGGCTTAGTCATCATTATGAGGTTGTGTCCAGTTTTGATTCTCATAAAAAAAAAAAAACATATCTCATTATGAAACAAGAGCAGCAATGGAATACTCTGGTTATATCAGTAGTTGTTCTAATGTTTGATGGAAATGTCCACTGAAGAGTCAACTAGAGTTTCACTTTGGGGGACAATTGACACATTGGAGAGAACGCAGTTTTATCTTTCAGGGTACAGTAAATGATTGTAATCATTGACTAACATATCTGTTCTCTCTCCTATATCCATAATATAAAGAACTGAGAATCAAAGAATGGAAGTGGGACTGGCTTCTCTCACTGTTAGATCCGCTTCAATTACAGAATTGAATTTGGTTTTTAAACCCTTTAAGAATGAAAGCTGGGGGCTCTTCCTGGTGGTGCAAAGGATTAGGACACAGCACTGCACGTTAGCCGCAGCTGCTTCAGTGCGAGTTCAAGCCCCAGCCATAGAGGTGACCCACATGGCATGGCAGACCACTCCTGACCCACCCTCTGCTCCCCTCAGCAGGGAACTTCATGGATCTGCCTGTTTTGCTTCCCACTCTATCTCTGGTGAAGCTTTCACCACCCCTGCACCTCTGGCTTGTACCACAGTTATGTATGCATAAATAAATAAATCTTTAAAAAAAAAAAGAAAGAAAAAGAATGAAAGCTGGAGGATGCTAGACTAGGCAAAAATGTCTGATCAGTTAAAGGCAAAGTAAACATGGAAGAGTGACTGGATAAAGGAACCTGTACATGAATAGCAATAGTGACCCAAAAACTATAGTTTAAGGGAAAAATAAAAATGGAATAAAGACTATAAAATTGATGTTATACATACAACTATGTCCTCAAGACCAGTCTAAAACATGATGATTTCCTTAATTTATGTATATGTATTGGTATATTTAAATATTGTCTTCCTGGATTATTATAATATTTGTAGTTATGTGTTTTTGTAATTGTCTTCTCTTTCTCCGCCTCATTACTTTATCTATTTTTTGGAGGCCAAATTCATCATTAGTCACAGAATTTTCCACTCAGGTAACAAGATTTATAATTCAGGAAACAGAATATACTGAAGTGTGACTGAATTGAAGGATGAATTAACATAGATCAGAGATGGATTATGTGACAGATTTCCAAAATCAGATACAATAACTGTTAAAATTTTACACTTTTTATGGCAGTAGAGTATAAGAACCATATTCACTTGAATGAAAGTAGTTGCATCCTTTTTTTTTTTTTTTTTAAAGATTTATTTATTTGTACAGAACTGGGGTACAGGCCAGAGATGCGGAGGGTGAGAGAATTCACCAGAGACAGAGCGGGGAGCAGAACAGGCAGATCGACGACGTACACTGCTGAGAGGAGCAGCGGGCGGGTCAGGAGAGGTCTGCCACGCCATGTGGTCACCTCCGGGGCAGGCGGGAATCGAACTCATAGGAAATGGCTTTAGCTTCTCAGTGCCGTGCTTTAACCCACTGCGCCACCAGGGAGGGCCAGTAGTTGCATCCTTTTAAATAGAAACATAAGTGTTTTTTTTTTTTTCCTGTTGCAGGGAAGTTATAATAAATATGAAGGCTGAGTAGTCAAAATCCAGAATATGATAGTTATTAGATTCTATCCCCTCACAATCAAGCCTATCTTCTTATTATGTGCTTTGTGGAGCAAGATCGTTGATTCTTCAAAACATTTTTCTGTTTTCTGCTATTTCCCCATTGGGCTCTGTTCACAGGGAGTGTTGTCAGAAGAGTGGAAAACTGAAGGAAGAAAAAGGAACTTGTTTTTTCATGGATGTTTTCTCTCTGCCTCTAATTTCTGTGAACATGACACTATTATTCCTCAACCCAAGAAATAGCAGTACATTCTTACTGGATAAAGGTTTCCTGACTCTGAGACACCAATTCCAGGACTTAGCAGCTTTTAAGGGGCAGCTTTAGGTATGGAAACATTAATTTTCTTTCCCCAAGTTCAAATACATCAACACCACTAGCCGACACTTCCTCCTGAAAAGTCAGAGTTGTAGCTCTCTGGAGTTCTTTGGGTAACTCCTACATCTTAGTAATTCTAGCCTCTTCCCTTTCCCTCCCCCTCCCCCACCCCCCAGACTCAGGGATGATAGAAATATTTCAATTTAGGAATGATGAACAGTAATGCAGTGAGAGTTGCCTACTACAACTCAGAACCAACTAAAGCCAAATTTTAATGAGGTCCAAGATGAATAATTACTTAAAATCCTAGCAATAGTTCAAGAAGTGTGATTTATAAGCTCCCAATCTGCTATTATTTCCTAGCGTGGTATATTTAATAAGATAATGTATACCAAAAAATGCCTGTATAGTGTCTGGTATGTGTTAGATATAACATTCCTTTATTTTTATGTTTGAATCTTTCTGGTTGTCCTTATTAGGATGATTAATATATTTTATATATGTATATATATATATATATATATATATATTTGTATTTGTATACACTTATTATTAACATTAAAATATATAACAATATGAAAGAGTCTCTAAAACATCTGCATCTAATATTGTCCGTTATTGCTTGGGTGGCTACATATTCTGGCCAAGCTGCTCTAAATATTGATTATACTCTTTCTGGGAGATCAGATACCAGTGTTTCCTAACTAAATTCCAAATAAAATATTTATTTCTGTACCCTACTTAGAAACCCTACTTATAATTCCATTACCACTAATTTCCAAACATGAAATAGGCATGATCTTTGTATAATATTATCACTATGTTACAGGATTTTTAATATCGGGTTATCAGCTCTTTGTAGGTATTGAAAATGTCTCTAGTATTCACTTTTACAGCTTAGTTATATTTATAAAATTCTAAAAAAATACACAAAAACTTTGATAAAACTCTGTACACGGTTTCAAGGAATGAACATTTTTGACAAAATTTAGAAATAGCTCTCTTTTGTGCCAGAGCTATCTTCTGAATGGACTGTGTGTGGTTCAGTTCAGATATATTGATTTCACTGATTCTACTGCAGTGAAAAGATAAGGAAATGGGATAGCAAGGTTTAATTTCTCTGTCAGTGAAGTCTTTAATAATTTCTAGAGGTTCTCCTATATTGGATTTCAATCTAGGCTTTGCTTGTCAGATTTATACAGTGCTTTTCTTTCTAAGAACATAGTAGTTGGTGCAAAGACTTTGGAAATGGTAACACTGAATTTAAAGAAAGTGAAAACGCACACACACACACACACACAATGAGAAAGCAACACATAGACACAAGGACAGATAGGAAGCTGCAGGAACTAAGGAACAGCAAACTTGCAAATTCTCAGTCAGTGGTGTGTGTGTCAAGGCACGGAAAGACAGCGGTAGTAATAATCTGTAAGTCTTCATGTAAAGAGAAAAGGAACAAGGACTCTTAAATTTATCATACTTTCTCCACTACATGGCTTCTCATTTTTCATCATGAATAAAAGTTGATGTGGAAGGGCTTAACTAGCAAAAATATCTACTAGAGATTCTAAGACGTTAAACTGCTAAATGGGAGAGGGAATTCAGAAGTTTTTCTTCTTTCTCTTAATGCGCTTAGCACTTTTTTTTTTAATTATATTCTTTCATCTTCAGAAAAATCCATTTAAATATAAAGACTAGATGGGGAAGAATAGGGTGGTGAGACCAGCTGAAGCAATTCTTATTTAGTAATTATGTTTAAGAAATATCAATTGGGATCATGTACCAAAGATCTAAAAATAATTAAATTTATGCTAGTGTTCAAACAGAAGAAATTGTTTGTATTTAGTAGCCTGTATTCTAAAATTTTTACTTTCTAACAAACTCTATTCAAGTTATTGATCAAAAATGATTAAGTAATGCATGAATTTAATATATGTATCATGCCAATGAGGAAACTTAAAGATTCTTTGTTTTATGTAATAACTTCTAGTTAAATTTCAGAATATTTATGCATTTGTCATAGTTGAGTACTAATGATTATTAAATATCCTTAAATAATAGTCACTGTTCTATTGATAAATTGATAAAAATTGACCTCATTTACTCTTCACCAAATTTCAATTATTTGGAAGTTATATTTGGAAAGATATACACATACATATATATATATAGATATATATATGTATAAGTTTATATATATGTATATATATATATATATATATATATATATATAATTCTGAAATATAGACAGAAGATGGGGCCATTTGGGAGACTTGAGACTCAAGTCACAATATAGTGGTGGGATTACCGTTTTTTCTTTTTGCCACATTTTACCCAGATTTGGTACTGGAGTGGCAAGAAACTCAACAATGCCAACAGCAGAGACAAAATCAAGAGACCCCCCCACCACTAATTATCTCTCACTAACCAAAGGAACAGGAATGAGGACAGTTCTGTAAGACAGAAATGTTTTAGACAAGCAATCATCTATTCGACTAAAGACCTCAAACAAATCGGTATGAGTGGAGCAGAGCCTGTGCTCCATCCTCCCCTGTGGAAATGAGTTAACCCCCAATTCTAGGGTGTTGCTAGGAGATGTCCTGTGGAGTTACAAGACTTTCATTGATATCTGATAGTAACGAAACTCTCTCCAGCAGAGCCCATGTGGAGAGGACTAATAAGACTTCATTGCCTTTCCCAGTCAGTTGGACTCACTGGAGGTGCATTCCCTTCACAATAATAAGAAAGCCCTTTTGTCGACTACAGTTTTCAGTGGAAAAAGAAGTGATTTCAGACATCCACACTCCTTATAAATAAAGAGGTAGTACCCAGTTCTGGAGAAATGTTAGAATAAACTAAGAAACAAAAATGTAAACACGACCCAGAGCCTCATAACATAATATTCAAAATGTCCAGTTTGCAACTGAAAATTACTTCTTATACAATAAAAAGAAGAAAATGTGACTACAAATGAAAAAAATGTATATTAGATATTAACAGTAAATATTAATACCAGTGGATATGACATATATGGTGGCATTAACTGATAAGTTTATAAAGAAGTTATTGTAATATATTTTAATAGGCAATTATGGAAGGTTTCAACCAATCAAAACCAAGCAAGCATCTTAGAGAAATAGAAAATATTAACAAGGAGGTAGAAGAGGTGCAGGAGGTAAGGTGGATTAACCAGAAAAAAAGTAGGGAGCAGAACAGGAGGTTCTACTGAAATACACTGCTGACGCGAACAGGGGATGAGACAGGAGAGGTCTGTTGTACCTTGTGAGTCAGCTCCCTGACAGGATGGACTCTTGTTGGAGTGGCTGGCAATAGTTTAGTAGTGCTTTGCCTTTATCTCCTGCACTATCAGGGAGACCCCCAAAATTTAAATTTTAACTAAAATATATAATAACATTAAGAAATCAAGAAAAATCTCCACATATATGAACTTAACAGCAAATTAGTAGGTACAAAGAAAGAACTCAGTGTACTTAATAAATGGAGTAGAAAATTAGGCAATCTTAGTCAAAGACTAAAAAAAAAGTACTCAAATTAATATAAACAGCATCAACAGAACCACTGTAACAAGAAAAAAAATAGGACAATCACATGATTGTAATAAGTAAAGACATGGGAAAGAGGATGGTACTAAAATGGTCTCCAAAAATGGTGGGTGGTAATTTTCCAAATTGGCAAAAGAAATCAACTAACAGATTAAGGAAGCTGAGGAAACTCAAAATGATACAAACCATGTCAAGATATACTGCAGTCAAGATTTTGAGATTTACATTTTTTTTTTTTTAAAGATTTACTTATGTATACAGAACTGGTTTAGGCCAGAGATGAAGGAGTGGTGAGGATTCACCAGAGACAGTAGAGAACAAAACAGGCTGACGAAGTACAGTGCTAGGGGAGCAGCGGGCGGGTTAGGAGAATTCTGCTGCGCCATATGGGTCACCTCTGGGGCAGTGATCGAACTCATGCTGAAGTGACTTTAGCTTCTTCATGTTGTTTTAACCTGCCAGCCACCAGGGAGGGCCCAAGATTTCAAAATTTAAAAGACAATGAGAAGAGTTAAAGTTAACAAGTAAATAAAAGGCACCTGGATCAGAAAGGAAGAAATAAAATTATCCCTATTTACAGATGACATGAAGATCTTTGTAAACAATCCCAAGTATGGCCCTCCCAGGTGGTGCAGATGGTTAAAGCACAGCACTAAGAAGCTAAAGCCATTTCAGCATGAGTTAGAACCCCACCCGCCCCGGAGGTGAGCACATGGTGCAGCAGACCTCTCCTGGCCTGCCTGCTGCTCCCCTCAGCAGTGTACTTTGTCAGTCGGCTTGTTCTGCTCCCCACTCTGCCTCTGGTGAATCCTCTCACTGCTCTTTCACCTCTGGCCTAAACCAGTTCTGTATGCATAAATAAGTAAATCTTAAAAAAAAAATGTAAATCTCAAAATCTTGACATTTACATATAAAATAAATTTCCTGGCTTTTAAATATAAAATGCAAACCATGAAGAAAAACTGGGTGAAGCCTACTATTACCTCTTTATACTGACTCAATGAATCAACAATTTTTTCCACATAATGGTAAAAAATCCCTAGAGATCAATACATCGTTTCATTATTTTAAAAATGAAAATAGCACTGGTTCTGTCTTGTTGAATTTCCTAACTGCATTTTTAAACAAAATGAAAACTAACCCATATGTGAACTCAAATGACAATTCACGCTATTTCTAAGAGGTAAACTAATAAGTTTCCAAAAGGTAAACCATAAGCCAAAAATGACATGTCTTAGAAATAATGGAGAAAGAATAAAAATAATAATTTTTATCAATTAACTGGAATCTGGATGAAAGTGGTACATAGTTAATCTATACAGTCCTCCATACTCTGGTTTTCCCATCTATAAATTCATCCCGCACAGATCAAAAATAGGTAGTAGTTTGCATTGTTTGGTTTTATCTATATTGAGTATGTTAGACTTTTATCTTGTCATGATTCCCTGAAAAACACAGTATAACATTATTTATATTGTACTAGGTACTGTAAGTTATTTAGAAGTGATCTAAAGTGTACAGGGAGCATGGACATAGGTTATACACAAGTATGCTCCACTTCACATATATAAGGGACTCAAGGATCCATTGATTTTGTTAGCTGAGAGGGTCCAGAAACAAATGCCCTGTAGTTGCCACTGTATATATAATAATACTGTGTATTTAAAGCCTTTCAATTGTTCCCACTAATTTTTCAATGCCTTCATCCTATATTAAACATCAGGCAACACAGCAAGCATTATATATTAAAAAATCTTTCTCCTCAAAACAAAAAGTCAAACTTCCAAAATAGACCTTGTAGTTCTTTATGTACAAAGGAGACCACAAAGTTTCATCTAAGATGGTAGGAGCAGTCTTTGTGATCTTGTATCACTTTTTTCCTTCAAATGAATATACAAAATGTGCTTCTATATCTCCCTTTCATTCATTGAGGCTTTGATGTAACATTGATTAGGGGAAAATATCCTAGTTAATGTTAAGTAAGGACATACTACACAATTTAATTTGTTAATTCCATAACTAACTGATTGCTCACTATGAAGATTAGAATATAGTGCAAACTATATTAGTTTATATAATTAACAGACATATATTATACAATAAGTTTAATATATCAAGAGTCAGGCATTATTAACAAATTTTCAGTTCCTTTATAAAAGAAATATCTTGAAACCAAACATATTTTTGGCATCCACCTTTTTCATAAGTATTTTGTGATTTTTCCTTCCAACTTCATTTTGGATTCAAAAAAATAATAATTAGGAAACATTTTCTATAATACTTGAAAACTGAAAATGAAATTTAATTGAAAAGTTATTAAAGTAAATTATGATGTGTCATAGTAATGACTTAACACATATGGCTACATGGAAAATGCATGCAATATCATGCTGCTTAGAATCCAAAATCTGTAATATAATTATACTTATGAAAACATGGTTCATGACATCTAAATAGGAACTGAAAATTAGTATATATGGTTGATAGTCATTATTTCATTAAAAGTTTGAATTATAACTTTCTTTTAGAAGTTTTAGTTAAAACTTTCTTATTATGTTTCAATAATTTGTCAAAAAGTAGATTAACATTTAAAGGATATTGGAGAGACTTAGCTATTTTATAATAATTCATTTTAGAGAGATGAATTAATATAAAATTGGTTTAGTTTTATACACTTTTCAGCTTTGTATATTATTCCAACATTTAAAAGATAAATGAGTCCATGTTTTATAAGGAAGAATGCTTTTACAATTGTCCATTGTAAAAGGAGACTCCACATAAATTAGGCAAGTATAGGTGTATGTGTTTCTAAAGAATTATTTGCTTCCCTTAACATGTTTACTTTGTTGTACATTTGTTGTACTGTCTAGTCTACTGATGAGATTCTTGAGAATTTGGAATGAACCCAGATCTGAGATTAGAGTTTGCTTCTTCCTCTTTTCCCAGACATAATCAGATCCCTGCATCAGTGATGCCAATAATGTGCTCAGTGTAGCTTGCAAATTGGCAATAGAAATCTGCCACAAATTATGATAGGCTGCAGATTCTAGTAGCTTCTTTCCAGACCGTTGGCTCTGCCCAGACGTCACAACACTTCCCAGAATGCAGTCCTTCACTGTAGATCTATTACTGAAATGTGTATTTTATAATATTTAATGTAAGTATATATACATATATATTAAAGATTTATTTATTGTGCATACAGAACTGGGGTACAGGCCAGAGGCTCA
>NW_004567104.1:53549215-53550361 GCF_000260355.1 Condylura cristata | reverse complement strand
TACATATATTTTGAAACATATTTGCAATTTGTAAAATTGAGTGCTTTATTTTTTTCTCAAAAGAAGATAAATACACTGTCACTTAGAAAGACAAAGCATTATAAACTAATATTTGTTATTCATTCAATAAGATGTAATGACTATCATGGGCACTTTTAAATCAATAAAGAATGATAACTCATAAAATACTTAGTCATAGTGGAATATGGTTCAAGAGGGCACATAATAGTTTTAGAAGATTTTGTTCTAATATTGAGGTCACACAATCATTCTAAATGGACTACATAAATCCTCGTACTATTTATCTTGCCTTATCATTGTTTCGTTTCTCCTAACTTTTTTTTTCTTTACAATGAAAAGATTTAGAAGAGTTTGGCTGCTAGAGAAGGTGTTATTTACCTCCCCCCCTTTTTTTTTCAACTCATCATACACTACCTTTTATCTTTACAGTGAACTCAATCTGTGTATGTTAATTCTTAGAGCTATAAAATGAAGAAAATGTATGGTATTTTTTGGACATGGTGGGAACATCTGTAATATTTTTATAAATTTGCTGAAGAATACTGACAAAAAGAATGAGTTTCAGAAATAATTTTGTGAAGTTTTCTACAAATATTGAGTAAGATAGTCTATGGATATCTGCTTCAAAGGCAGAGAAATCTAAAATTCCCACAGTATTATATAAAATATATAGCAACAGCTATAAAAAGTTTCTAATTACAAAAGTTTCTAAAGCTTGAAGGACTTTCTGGAAAAAAAATATTCTAAATTCCCATATTTTATCAATTTCTCAGTTTATTTTGACCTTTTGTGGAGATTTTCCCACAAGAACACCATAGATTTTTTCAATTACTGTCTCCAAGGGTAAAAATATGGAACATATATTTAAACCTTACACTTATATTGGCATACTAAAGAGGCACAAATCACAATTTGTGGGAGAGGAGGGAGCATTTTACTTCAACAGCAAAACTTCATCCATAGTTGAGAAAATATATGACTGAATGAATTTTTATTCACAAAATTTGACTCTTTTCTGTGGGTTACTCTATGTAACCCCAAACTAAAAAATAAGTTTAATTAATTAAAAAGCAGTGAACAGGCTTTCCCTGGTGACACAGCGGGTTAAAGCACAGCACTAAGAAG